>NW_022631234.1:0-379119 GCF_010015895.1 Lontra canadensis
TCTGCTCTCAGCATTATCCCCCTTCCATACTCTACATTTCTCCTGTAACTGTTTATTGTCTCTCTTTCCTTATTAGAAGGAAAGCTCCATGAGAGCAGAAGTGTTGGGGCACCTGGGTGGCTCAGTTGGTTAAGCATTGCCTTCGGCTTGGGTCATGATCCCAGGGTTCTGAGATCGAGCCCTGCATCGGGTTCCCTGCCTAGGAGACTGCTCAGGAGCTCAGGGTCAGGAAGCCTGCTTCTCCCTCTCCCTCTGCTGCTCCCCTGCTTGTGCTCTCTCTCTGTCAAATAAATAAATAAAAATCTTAAAAAAAAAAAATAGAACAGACACATTATCTCTTTTGTTCTGTGCGGTTTCCCCAGTCCCTAGAAAAGTACCCACACATAGTAGATGCTCAGTATTTGTCTAATGTATGATGAATTGGCCCTGGGATCTAATGCTTTTCTTTCTGCTCTGACCCTCTAGCTTTTGGTTCCCCCCATGATTTATGACTTCTGCCCCCATGGGACATCACTCACTAGTTGTGCCCTCAAATTGGCAATGAGCTCAGCACTTTGCCATCTCCTTCCTCTTCTCTCTCGGTCATTTCCCACAGGCTCCCTGCTCACTGGCTGTGCTCTGCCCTCGCTGAGGACGACAGGGGGATGGCGCAGGGAGGCCTGGAAGGTTACCTGTGGCAGTGCCCATGGTGGCAGGTGCAGTTGCCCTCAATGGGGGCACAGCCAGGATTCCCGTCGGGGCACAGGCAGTGGGCCTTGTCCTCCCGATCCTGGCACTTTCTCGTGGGCTGGCACAGGTTGGGGACACACAGGGGAACCTCACAGACATGACCTGCAGTGGGGAGATGGGTCAGGGAGAAAACAGAGTCCCTCCATGTCCTCGATGGGGCCAAAGCCACTTCTTATGTATGACTTGCTCATACCCCATGAAGCTGTCCTTCAGTGGCTCCCTATTGCCTCAGGATACAGTCTAACTTCTTCAGAATGACACACAGGGCCCTGTGTGACATGATTTTTCTATAACTGCTGAGCCTTCTCAGTTTTCCCTCCACACCTTTGTGCATGCAGTTACCTGCAGCTAAAACATGCAATCACTCTATCATGACAAACTCCTACTCATTCTTCAAAATTCGGCTCAGCCATCACCTCCTCCATGAAGCCCTCTTATCTCTAGTCTGGTTGGCTGGTCCTTTGTGCTCCTATAGAATCCTGTGCAGTCCTCTCCCAGAGCACCTTTGGGCCATAACCAACAAGACTTCTTGGTCTCTCTGCTCTAGATTTAAAGCCAGTTGAGGAGAGCAACTCTCTTATTGCGCTTGTGTCTGTGTCTGGCAGAGGAGACACTTAATATGTTTTTGCTAAATAAGCCAGTGAATGGCTTCCTGTGGAACCCTAATCACACATGATTCATAATTGGGCCCAGCATGTGCCCTAAGGATGACAACTGCTGTCAGCCCCAGGTTGTACAGTTGTGCAGGTTGTGCATGGAATAACTCCAAGGGGTTCCCGTCTCCTTCTCTTCTTACGTCCCAGCCCTCGAATGCCCAGTTGTGACCTCTGCCCCACCCCAAATGGGCTTAGCTCTCCTGCCAGTCCTTTCTAATGCTCCCTGGCTGACCTGTGAAGCCAGAGGGGCAGAGGCAAAAGAAGGCTCCAGGGAGATCCAGGCAGCTGGTTCCAGCGGGGCATGGACCACTCAGGCACTCGTCCACCTCTGCCTCACAGCGAGGGCCTTCAAAGCCTGTGGCACAGCAGGAGGGTAAGGAGCCTGCCCAGAAGTCTGTCCTTTGCCCCACTCTCTCCTCCAGTGTTTGAGCCCTGGTTTACCTGGGAGACACTCGCAATGGAAGGATCCGGGCTGGTCCTGGCACTGCCCCCCATTGGCACAGGGAGAGCTCCCACACTCATTGATGTCCTCCTCACACTGGGACCCAGTGAATCCTGGTGGGGCAGGGAGTGAGTGCAGTGAGATGGCAAAGGTTGTCTGTTTTTCTTTTCTTTCCCTCCCTCCCTTCCTTCCTCCTTCCTCCCTCCCTTCTTTCCTTCCTTCCTTCCTTTTTAGTGATTTTCTCTAGATTCATTAGGCAGTTTGTTACAAATATTTCTGACTGAGCTGTACAGGTATGATTTCATGGATTTAAATAAGAAATTTAGAGTTAATACTTAGAGTCTTCTCTTTACATATATAGAAATAACATTGCTACAAATGGCAATGGAAAGGTTCTTGTTTCAGATGGCTTGGTTTGGGGGTTCGTGTACATGTTTCATTATATAATGAGGCACCAATTTCAGGGCTTCTCAAATACTGATTTGAGTTTGAGAACATAACAGAGAGTAACTTGGTAAGTTCATTCTTCATATAAATAAGCCGTAACTGGATATTTGTATCAAGGCTAAAAATATATTGTGTGAAAGGCATAAATGCAAGTCCTAGCCCTTCCCCTCACCAGGAAAGGTGAACCTGGAGGGCTTCCCAGAGAAGACACCTGGGCAGGTGGAGATGACAAGGGAATGATGCTCAGCCACCCGCTATCTGTGTGACTTTGGGCAAGCTACTCGAGCTCTCTAGGTTCCGGTTTCCTCCTCTGTAAAAGGGGAATAATGGAACATACCTCATGGTGTCATTGAAAGGATTAAATGAAGAATGTCTGAAAAGTACACAGCCAAGTGCCTGGCCTGGAGTAAATATTCAATAAACATCCATTATCATCAGAGCAGGGAACAGACGGGTCTGATGAAGCTGGAAGAGGAAGGCCAGGGCAATGTTCCCTGCATCCAGGGTGAGCGGTGCCAGGACCAGCCCTGGATCCCCACGAGCAGGGAGAGCACACAGAGGACTCTGGAGGAGGGCTAGAAAGGGTAGTTTGGGCGATTTGTCAGGACAGAGATGAAGATGGGTGAGTATACAGGGAAGACCTGGGGAATGTGAAGGGAGTTTGGGGGGCAGAGGAGCTAGAGAAATGGGGGCCTCCTTGGCCAGGCCAGAGTGAGCTTCAAGAGGCTTGGGGTGATTGGTGGTTCAGGGTGGGGCACAGGGCTGGAGTGGGATCGGCACTCACCGGGCAGGCATTCACACCGGAAGCCGTTGAGCAGGTCGTGGCAGTCAGCCTGGTTCAGGCACGGAGCAGAGGCACACTCGTCTGTCTCCACCTCACAGAGCTGCCCTTCTAAGCCTGAGGACATGGAGGTGTGGTGTGGGATGAGACTCAGCCAGGTCAGCCCCGCCTGGGCGGCTCACCCCTTCTGCCCAGGGTTCTAGAACCAGCACGTGTCCCCATCAGGCAGCCCCTCCCAGGGTATGCTCTGCCTGCAGGCTGGAGAGATGAGCCTGGGTCCTGCTGCTCTGCAGTGTAGCTCTGCCCCCTCCAGATGAGAAAGCTCAGGGAGCGGGGCACCTGCTGGGACCTATGGGGGCAGCAAGAAGTACCTATTGGGGCCACTCTCTGCACAGAAGGTGGGCTCACCCGGCTGGACTAATGAGCCTGGAGGTTCTCAAGGTACAAGTGAGACAAATGGGCATCTACGTAGAGGTGCTTTAAGCCTCTTGTTCTACCCGAGTGGGCCTCTGTGCCAGGGAGACCAGGAATCCCCAAGGTGGGTATTTGAAGGGCATTTGGGGAGTTTGTTGGTCCCATATTTGTCCTGTATCTTTGCGCTTCTCCTGGTATCCACAGTCTCACCCTAAACTCCAGTCCTCAGCTGCCTCCCACTTCTTGCCTGGGGAGTCTGCTTGTGAAGATCCTCGGCATCTATCCCTGTCCCTTGGATTGCTGGACGGTTCTCTCCGCTTTTGACCTTGGATGCTGCGCCACTGAGAAAGGCTGTTTTGTGTAGTGGGTAAATCTACAGAAGCCCTGGGTTTGAATCCCGGCCCTGCCACTTACTAGCTGGACAACTCACTTACCCTCTCTGTGCCTCAGTTTCTTCATTTGTAAAATGGGCACAGCAACAATGCTGACCTCATAGGATTGTTGCAAAGATGACAAAAGGCATGTAAGATGCTCAGGTGGTTCCTGGCATGAAGTAAGCTAGTATTTTTCTGGTTTCATTCAGCTTCCTGGTATTGGCTATATGTCCCTGGGGAGAATTTTCTCCCCCTTAGAACTAGCTTGCAGGTAGGTACAGTCCTGTGGCACTTTTTTTCCTGTTGTACCAAATCCACAGGCCCTTTGGGATTTAAAGGGCCTCTACAGGGGAGAGTTTCTGTGATTAGGAGGAACATTCTGAGTTGGCATGAGCAGAGGCTGCTGTTCTGCTCTTCCTTGAGCAGCTTCTGTGTACAGTGGACCAGGCTGTGCACTTTACAATGACTATGAAATGAATGCTCTTCCCTCACCCAGACTTGAGCGGTGCGCAAGCTCACTATCATCTGTGGCAGCCCTTCTCCTAGGAGCCTCGGGTATCCCAGAGCGTTTATCTGGGGTGGGGAGATGAGAAGCATTCTTTGGTAACTGAGCCTAGCTAGCCTGGGGCCGTTTGTATTCCGCAGGGGTCATGCCCAGGGGGTTCAGGATTAGTCCCCTGATTCTATACCCAAGGCCCCATGCATCTCGTACCTGGTGGGCAGAGACAGTGGAAGGTGGCGAGCAGGTCCAGGCAGGTGCTGCCAGGGTGGCAGGGCTGGGACAGGCACTCATTGTGATCAGCCTCGCAGCGGGAGCCCGTGTAGCCAGGGGGACAGAGGCAGTCAAAGGAGCCAGGGGTGTTGAGGCAAGAGCCGCCATGTTCACAGGGACTGGGGCCTTGCTGGGCTGGGAGGAGAGAAGAGTCAGGAGTCCGCAGGGGCCCGGGATGGAAGGGCAAGGAGGCCAGACTGCCAGGGAAGGCATGAGGGCCTGTTTAGAGAGAGAGCCAGTGTCTTTAAGACACAGAAGGACTAAATGGGGTCTGGAGGGCTGAGCATTGGTGAGAAAACTATATAGGGAAGAGATGCCAAATCTGGGCAAAATCAGGAAAAAAGAGATGATTGTATTTTTCACTTGAAAAACAATTTGCAGAGCCTGCTTGGGGGTTCAGAGAGGCTCTGATGTGGGCGGGGGTGCCTTACCCATCTGACACTCGTCCAGATCCTGGTGGCAGGTGGGCCCTGAGTAGCCGGGCTGACACAGGCAGAGTGTGGAGCCTGTCAGGGGATTGGTGCTGCACTGGGCTTCCCCGTGGCACGGCTGGCTCAGGCACATGTCCTCCATGTGGCACAGGAGTCCTGGAGGGCAGAGTGGCTGTGAGGCTCTCCGGGGCCGCTCAAAGCTGCCCTTTTGGTGCCTCTCTCACTTGCCATCTCTACCGCCCCCTCCCTGGGCCTGCTGTCACACCTGTGCGTCCGGGTGGGCAGAGGCAGGAGAAGGAGCCCACGCGGTCAATGCAGGTGGATCCTGGGGCACAGGTGGCAGCAATACAGTCATCTAGGTTCTCTTCACAGCCTGTGCCTCCCCAGCCGCTCACACACACGCAGTGGAAGCTGCCAGCTGAGTTCTGGCACGTACCCCCATTTCTGCAGCGAGGGGGACCAGGAACCTCACATTCGTCCACATCTTCAGAGCAATCCCAACCTGCAGGGTTGGGTGGGAAAGGGACAAAAGCTGGAGCTGGGAGACCTGCAAGGAGGGAAGGCCAGGGGCTGACCACCTAGGTCGCAGGTGCCGTGGACTTGGCTTACATGACTCACCTGTCCAGGTCTCTGGGCAGAGGCAGCTATAGGTGCCCAGCCCATCCTGGCAAGTGCCCCCATTCTGGCACTGGTGGCCAGCACAGTCATCTGGGTTCTCCTCACAGTCCGGGCCTGTGAAACCTGACAGGGACATAAGATTAGCTGAGGGAAGGTGCCCTCCTTACTCAGGGAGAGGGGCTGCGGGTTAGGACACACCTTGGGGGCAGAGGCAAAGATGGAAGGTAGAGTCTCTTCCTGGAAACAGCTGACAGGTGCCCCCATTGGAACAGCCACTAGAGGGGCAGGGTCCTGGCTGAAGGTCACAGTGTGGATCCTCTCGCCCAGTGGGGCAGAGACACCAGAAAGATCCCAGTGTGTTATGGCAGGAAGTGCCCTTGGGGCAAGGTCCCGGGTCCAGGAAACACTCGTTGATATCGTGTTGGCAGGCATGGCCCTCGAAGCCGGGTGGGCAGAGGCACTGGATCTGGGGGTGTGTGGCCAGACACACCCCTCCATTGATGCAGGGGTTGGCCGAGCAGAAGTCCTGAAGCTGACACTGCTCACCTGAGCCAGAGGACAGAGAGGGCTGTCGGTAGCACTACACAAATCCCAGCTCATCTGAGAGAAAGCAGCTCTCAGGCTGGCTTCTCTCTGTGGCTGACTTTCATGTTTCTTTCCCTTTCCTCCCATACCCGCTTTGCCTTGCTCCACCACCCCTTGCCATTCTGGAAAATATGACATGTAGTTGTTGGTGGGAGTATGGCCGATTGGCCCTGCCTGAGAAACTCTGGGTCACCTTTCCTTGGTGGGGAGGTGAGAACTCCCAGGAGACTTAGCATTTTGCTGCCCCCCCACCCCCCCACTGGCTGTGCACCCTCGGGTAGTTCTCTGGCCTCTCTCCTCCGGATTCCCTAATCTTTGGGTGGGCACAGTGTTCCAGATGATAAGGAGATGCCTCCCTCAGCCGCTGGCACAGGGGCAATGGCCAGGGGGGTGGCTGGCACTGAGCTAAGTCAGCCCCTCCTGAGCATGGCCCCCGTCCTCTTCTCAACAACTGTATGTAGACATCAGCAGACAACCAAGGACATAGAGAGCTAGTTCAAGGGCACACGCTTCCTTGGTGGTTGGGCTGAGAATGGCTGCCCAGAGCCCCTGCTCAGAGCACGGGGCCTGGCAAGTTAACACTGATGGTGCTTGTCACACAGCCTGGCCTCTCACCCCCAATTCCTCAGAATTACCTGGGCAGTTAAAAAATCTCCATGCCTGGACTCACTCCTGACCCACTAAATCAGCCTCTCTGGGATGTTTAGGGGCTGAGCGTGGCCAAGTGTGAGAAGCCTGGTTTCTAGTCCACTGCTCACAGCGCACTTTCCTACCCCTGTGGCCTCCACTGCCCTGTCCAGTCGTCCAGTCCCTTCCATCCTCGTAGGTCAGAGGGGCCTTCCTCTCCAGGGGTTCTCCGCTGTTCTGCACTCCCGACTGCTTCCTCAGGCTAGCACACCCTGCCCCCCCGGGGTCCCTCACCTTGCCCCAGGGCTGCACCCCTCTTCCCAGGGTTGATACCCATTCCTCTCTCTGGGCCAGATCCCTTCCACCAGCACATTTTCCAGGCGCTATCACGGGCTCCCACTTCTCAGAAGAGAGGCCATTCAGATGTCCACCAGGCAGAATCCTGGAGTTCCCCCCTCCCCCACCTTGTGCTGGGCAAGAACCCTCTAGCTGCTGGGTGGAGGGGCCAGGAGAAGGGTTAGGGTGGTACAATAAGGGGGCGATGGCAGTAGCCATTCACTGACGGGTTTGGAAATATTTCAACATTTTAACCATTGGTACCACTGGGTTGGTGAAGGTCAGTGTCTGGTAAATGGTCAGCAAGAGTAGCTTCTTGATTCTCACAGGCTCTGTCTTCAGAAGGGCTCCCTGTCGCTCGGACTCCTGTTCTATCTTTCCCAGCCCCTGCTCCTGCCTGTCCCCTCTCCCTCACCCCTGCAGTGCTCACCTGTCCATCCAGGCAGGCAGAAGCACTGTGGGCGGCCTGAGGCCTGGATGTGGCAGCGGCCCATTTTGGAACAGAAGGAAGAACAGGGGTCCTTGAGTTGGGCCTGGCACCTCTGGCCAGTGAAGCCAGAGAGACAGGTGCAGGAGAAGCTGGGGGCCAAGGGAGAGGGAAGGCTGGGGGAGCCTGGGAGGGTGGGAAGCAGGGCTTGGCAGCTGCCCCCATTCTGGCAGAGCTGGGCATCCAGGCAGGGGTCAGGAAACTGGCAGGTCTCACCCAGGAAGCCAGGGGCACATCTGAGGGCGGGGAAGGGGGAGAAGAAGACTCATGTCACTGGGCCCTCTTTGCCTTCTCTCCCACCTCCTTCCTTTGCTTTCTTTTCCCTTCAGAGCCTTCACCACCTCCCTTTCTCCTTCCTTCCCAGTCCTCCCTCTGCCCTGCGCCGCCCCCCACCCCACCCCCAGTCTCCCTCTCCCAGGAGGCACACTCACTGGCAGGTCCCTTGTCCCTGAGATAGGTTCAGGCAGGTGCCTCCGTTGGCACAGGGCTCTGGGGAGTCCCCACAGTGCAGCACTAGGGATGGAGATGAGGACGGCTTGGGACTGGGGAGATTTGTGCTGTTTCCTCCTCTGGATGCTTTGGAGGGACCTACCTGCACCAGCTCCACACCTGTGCCTGCAACCACCACGCACTCGGTTCCGGGTCCCCATGTGGTGCTCCTGCCCCAGCCCCTCCTACTCCGCCCCTCCCAACCCCAGGCCTCTAGATTCTTTCAGCTCTTAATCCCGCCCCCTTTCCTGTTTATTCTCCAGCCTCCCAAGTCCAGCCTCAGGCTCCATCCCTGGGAAGCAGGACAGCAGGGCTCAGGACGGGGGCCCAAGGAACTCCAGGAAGGTGAATGGCTGAGACGTTGAAGGGATTTCCTCCCGGAAGGGCCCAGCATTGAGCCATCCGGGGGTTGGGGACAGCTGGACCGGGAAAGGGACTCGGTCAGCCCTGGACCTTCCCGTGTCTCCATCTCCTGCTTTCTCGTTTCAGCCTCCCCTTAGCAGGTGGTCTGTTTTTTCCCCCTCTTCACCTCCTAAATGCGATTGTGAGGCCCTGCTTTCTCCCAGCTCCAAGGCCAGCTGGGTTTTCCCTGGGGGCAGGCACCTTCCCACCCATTCCCTTGATAGTCACCATCTCTGTGACTTGTGCAACTCCAGGGGCAGAGTCCTCCCTCCCTGTGTGAAACTCTCCTCCATCCAGTGTCCCCTCAAAGCACAGGGCTTGGTCCTCTGCCCCCAACCCACCGACAGCCTCTTAAGGAAGATGGGATCCCTCACTTCTGCCCCATGCCTCACCTCTGGTCTTGACGACTGAGTGACACAGCAACAGCAGCAGCAGTGAAGGCGGCTGCATTCCAGAGCACCAGCCCAGACCCTGAGCCCCTCGCCGCCCTCTCAGGCAAGGACCCTGAGAGCCCTCACTGTGGCCGGAGCCACCTCCTCTGCTCCACGGCCCCTTCCTCCTTCTCTGCCTGCTGCAAGCCTCGCGTCTGAGCTGTTTCCTGAGTCACACAATGTCCTGGACACCCTAGTGATGGGAGGGGGAGGGAGAGGAACATTGAGGAGGATGAGGGAGGGGCCTTCTGTCCCTGACAACCTCTGGGGAGAGGGGGTAGTGGGACTGTGTGGCTGGAGGGCAGGTGATAGGAGGGGAACACTGGGCTGGGGGTGGTGCTGGGACTGAACCTTATTGTGTGGTCTCCCCTTTCTAGAGATGAGAATGGCAATGTGGCTGCCCTTTGCCTTGGGAGGGTCAGGACCGGGAAACAGAGGTGTGAGGTGCTGGGACATCTCTTCCAGGTCCGTATCTGTGCTTCTTGGACAATCTGCAACTTTCCATAAGTTGAAACCACTAACCTTGGTGGAGGGAACCCAAGACACTTTCTTGTCCTTACCTTGGCCCTTGCTGGGGACTTAGTTTTCTCCTTTTGGGGAATAGGCAAGATACTGGGCTGGTTCTGGGGGAAATCTTAGCCTGCCTTTGTTGGAAAACGTGTAAGAACATCATCAATGATAAATGAACATTGTTTATACTAAAATCTGCAGTCTGGATTATCCACAACAAACACTACATTTGGGTAGGTTCCCCTTCCCTCCCTCTACCACAGAGATCCCTGGGATGCAAAGAATGCCATTTTTTTCTTTTAAGATTTTATTTATTTATTTTGAGAGAGAGAGAGTGGGGAGGGGTAGGGGCAGAGGGAAAGGGAGAGAGAGAATCTTAAGCAGACTCTGAGGTGAGTGTGGAGCCCCATGTGGGGTTTAATCTCACAACTCTGAGATCATTACCTGAGCCAAAATCAAGAGTCATACACTTAACTAACTGAGCCACCCAGGCGCCAGCCACCCAGAATGCCAGATTTTGAATTCAAAATTGTAGTAAATAAAATTACAAAAAACAATTCATTGCCTTGACTCATCCTACCTTTGTGAGTCAACCCAGGACAGCTTTGGGGTCAGCCACACACTGAGTTCCTTTAGTAGCACTGAGAACGGAGAGTCTGGGTGACAGGAGGTGTCATCCACAGCCATGCACAGCCCCCAGCTGGGCACTGGGGTGCCCAAGGCTGCAGCCTGGTGTGCCCAGAGTACCTTCTTTTTCTTAAAAATCTTTTTATTTAGAAATCATTTAAAGCTGACAGAGAAAGGGCAAGAATATAATTCTCAAAATTATATTATTCTCAGAATTGTATTACATATTCTGATAATCATATTCTCAGAAAAACTCAGAATCACCCATCAACATCATGACCACAGTTGCTTAACATTATTTCTCTAAGTACGGGATTTTTTTTTTTTTTCCTGAGCCATTTGAGAGTAAGCTGTACCCAAGGTATTTCTTTACTTATAAACACATGGATGTGAATATCTTAAGAACAAGAACATGTTTTACATAACCACAGTACAACTATCAAAATCAGGAAAATTAAATAGACACAGTGCTACAATCTACTGTCCATATCCCAAACTTGCCAATTGCCCCATAATGTCCTCAGTAATGAATTATTTTTCTTGGTTCAGGATCATGTCTTGCATTTAGCTGTCATGTCCTTTCTGCATCCTTTAATATGGGCACAATTCCTTGCCTTTCATTATATTAACATTTTGAAGAAGACAGGTCAGTTATTTTGTAGACTATTCCTAAATTTAGGTATGTCTGTTGTTTCTTCAGTTTATACACCTGCGGCCAGGAATACCACCGAAGTGAGGCTGTGTCCTCAGTGCAGCCCACTGGAAGACACATGGGCTAACATTAGTCTTAATGGTCGGCCAGTATCCCACTGTTTGATGACCCCTAGTTCACTGAAACCACTTTACCATTGTGTGGGCATTTAGGTGGATCTCAAACCTTAAAAATCCTATATGCTAAAAAAACCCCACTATATGCTGCAATAAAGATTCTTGAACATATTTGCATCGTTGTCTAAATTATTTCCTTAGGCTGAATTCCTGGAAGTGAAACCACTGATTCAAAGGGTCAAAGGACAGACTTATTTCACAAGGTTTTGGTATCTAAGTGTTACCGAGCCAGTCTCCAGAAAGCAGACAGGACTGCACGTGAACAAGTAGTGTCTACACATGCCCTTAGTGTTTCCAGCCCTGGGGATCCAAATACTTACCACTCTGCCAGGTGAAATGGTGTCTCATTGTTATTTTAAATTGCGCTTTGTTGCAGGGTTAAAATTGTTTTCTTCTGTTGAGTGACTATTCTTGTTTTTTTTTTTTTTTTTTCCATGAGTTTCCTGTCCACGTTTCTGTCCTATTCATGTCATTGTCACTTTCCTATCATCTTTCTTAATTGGTGGCAGTGTGGGGATGGAGTCCTGGGCAGAAAAGACCTAGTGTGAAAAGTCCCTGCTTTTGCCACCTTCTGGTTTGCTGACTGGTGGGCAGGGGTGGGATTTGGTGTTTGTGAGAAGGGGAAGGAAAATAAGGACACTAGGTTCCTCATGGAACTATGAAGACCTGAGTGGAAAAAAACAACTCTCCATTTCTTCCATGTTCCTGACCCTACTTTTTGTCAGAAAGGAGGCTGGGGGACTAGGCTGCAGCTTGAGAGAAGAGGAAATGGTAACAGGGACAGGGATAGTGGAAGGGGAAGCAGGGGGCACGACAGGGCAGAACCTGAGTTTAAAGACAGTGTTCAGCAAGGTGCATGGCCCACTTCTGGCCTTATCCCTGCCTAAGGATGGTAGTATGCACCTGCTCAAGGTATTATGAGCTGTGCTTGGACCCCAGACACTCTCCTGGCCTCTAGGATCTTATGGGCCAGAAGAGGATTGATGCTTCCTTAAGAGCTTGTTTCTCCATCCCAGAAGACGAAGAAAGTTCTTTCTGGTATAAAATGACCTCATTCCTTACAACAGCCCATCAAATAGAGGTTTGTTTTACACAACTGATTTTTCTTACATCATATATCTCAGAAGAGGATAAGCTTGCCTATCATTCGCACTTTAGTCCTACAGACTTTTGGCCTTAAGAGGATCTATCTCTAAGCTGGGCCTTGATAACGGGACCAAACGCAGGAGAGACAATAGTTCACGGTAGATGTAGAAATACACAAGTGTCCCACCCTGAGAGATTACTTGTGAATATATAGTTCAGAAGACTTGGAGCTGCTTTTGTTCCCTCAGTCTCCCCTCTGCTTCCCTGCTGGTGACATCTCATCTCCCCAGCTTCTTACTACTATAGCGTCCATTGTGCAATCTCTTGGACCTCTTCTATTTTTTATCTGTCCCCAGGTGATCTCATCTAGTCTCATGCTCCTACCAGATTTATATATCACCTATGAAGATTATCTTTGTGTTGAAAACTTCCAAATTTGTTTTTCTAGATCAGACCACTCCCTTGAACCTAAACATGTACTTCCAGTGTCTCATGAGTGCCTCAACCTGGTCATGTCCGGAACTGACACGATCTGCTTCTTTAAACCTTCTCCTCCCTCCCAATGGACTTGGGCTTTGCCATCCTTTCCTTTCACTTGTTCAGATATTGTTGACTCCTCTCTCTCATACTCTACATCCACTCTGTCTTAAATCCTATTGGCTTACCACTTCTCATCTCTTCTCATCCCACTGGTACCACTCCAGTCCAAGCCAGCATCATCTCTTGCATCTCCTGACTTCCCCCGCTTGCTGCTGTCACTGCTTCCTTGGTAATTTCTCCATGTAGTAACCACAGTGAGTCTGTTAAAATACGAGTCAGACCATGTCACTGTTCTGCTCAAAACTCTTTAATCACTCTTGCACTCAGAGTAAAGCCAAATTTCTTACGGGGCAGGCAAGGGCCTACATATCGACTCCCTCCCTGTCCTGAATTGTTTACTTCTCTGACCTCATCTTCCTGTCCACTGTGCCACATTGGCCTCCTACCTGTTCTTTAAACAGGCATATTCACACCTTAGGGCCTTTGTACTTTTTCTTCCTACTGCCCGGACTGCTTTCTTTCCCAGCTATCTGTATGGCTTGCTCCCTCAGCTCAAAAGTCCTCTTAATTCATAGGGAAATATGAAGAACTTAGGATAGCCAAAATGATTCTGAAGAAGAACAACAAAATGGAAGATTTACACTACCCAATTTCACAAGTTACTATAAAGTTATGGTAATCAGGGCAGTGTGGTATTGGCATTAGTTTAGGCATAAAGCTCAATGCAATAGAATTGTTTTATGGTCAGTTGATTTAAACAAAGGTGAGGAGACAATTCAGAGGGAAAAAGAAAAGTCTTTTCTTCAAATGGTACTGGGACAATGGTTCTTTACATGCAAAAAGAGTGAATTTGGAGGGCGCCTGGGTAGTTCAGTGGGTTAAAGCCTCTGCCTTCAGCTCCGGTTGTGATCTCAGGGTCCTGGGATCAAGCCCCACATCGGGCTCTCTGCTCAGTAGGGAGCCTGCTTCCCCTCTCTCTCTGATTCCCTCTCTGCCTACTTGTGATCTCTCTCTGTCAAATGGATAAATAAAATCTTAAAAAAAAAAAGAGTGAATTTGGACACTTACCTCACATGATACACAAGATTTAACTCAAAATCAATCATAGACCTAAACGTAAGAGTTAAAACTATAAAACTGTTAGAAGAAACCCTAAGAGTAAATATCATGATCTTGGATTAGGCAGTGGTTTCAACATGATACCGAATGCACAAGCAACAAATTAAAATTTTGATAAATTGGACTTTATCAAAATTAAAAATTTTTGTGCTCCATAATGCACGTCAAGAAAATGAAAAGATAAGCAACAGAATGGGAGCAAATATTTGCAAATCATATATCAGATAAGGAACTTGTATCCAGAATATAAAGAATTTATATCTCAATCATGAGAATTAGAAAATGGGCAAAAAATTTGAATAGGCATTTCACCAAAGATATACCAGTGGCCAATAAATACATGGAAATACACTCTTTGGAATTCACTCAGCTTGCTGGATCCATAGGTTTGTATCTTTTGCCAAATTTAGGAACTTTCAGCCATTATTTCTTTGAATATATTTTCCTGCTATAATTTTTCTCTCCTCTCTTTCTGGGACTCTGATGACATGAAAGATCTTTTGTTATAGTCCTATACATCTCTGAAACTCTGCTTTTTTTTTTTTTTAAGTCTATTTTCTGTTTGTTGTCAAGATTGAGTAATTTCTATTTTTCTGTCTTTAAGTTCACTGAATCTTTCTTCTGCTGTTTCTTCTGTTAAGCCAATCCACTAAGTTTAAAATTTTGATTATCGTATTTTTAAGTTTGAAAATTTCTCTTTGGTTCTTCTTTATCTCGTCCTCCTCCTCCTCTTCTTCTTTTGCTGAGACTGTTTATTTCTTCATTTGTTTCAAGAGAGTTCGTAAATCTTTTTTGAGGTATTTAAAATTTTTACTTTAATACTTGCCTTCTTGGGGCACCTGGGTGGCTCAGTGAGTTAAGCCTCTGCGTTCGGCTCAGGTCATGATCTCAGGGTCCTGGGAATGAACCCCACATTAGGCTCTCTGCTGGGTGGGGAGCCTGCTTTCCCCAATCTCTCTGCCTGCTGCTCAGCCAACTTGTGATCTCTCTCTCTCTGTCAAATAAATAAATAAAATCTTTTTTAAAAAGTGTATGCAAAAACCTCAAAATTAAAAAAAATAAAAAAAAATACTTGCCTTCTTTAAAATATGCGTCAGATAATTCCAAGATGAAGGTCATCTTGAGTGTTGATTGTCTTTTCTTATCCAATTTGAGATTTTCCTGGTTCTTGCTATGGTTAGAGATTTTTAATTGTATCCTGGGTGTTTTAGATAACATGTTATAAGACTCTGGATTTTAGTTAAATCTATTTTAACAGGTATCTTCTGACACTATGCTGGTAAGGGAAAGATGTGCTGCCTCATCTCTGTTAGATGGGCAAAGTCCAGGTTCCTCACTTGGCCTCTGTTGACACTTGTGGGGTGCATGTTAATACTGCTAGATGGGCTTGGGCATTCGGGCTCCCCACAAAACCTCTGCTAACACACCCTGACTGGGAGTGTGAAGCACCTTTTTACTGTTCCCACTAGGTTTTCAGTGACACTGTGATGGAAAGGGACTTGTTACCAGTAGGCAGGGCTGGAAGTCCCAACTTTCCACTTGGCCTTCTTTGATACCATGCCAGCTCTAGGGAGGAGTACCTTGTGGGTAAATGTGAGTGTCTAGGCTCCCCATTTAATCTTTGCTGGCAGGTTTTTTTTTTTCTTTCTTTTTCCCCCTGTAATATTTGGGCTGGAGTATAGCCGTTATTGTCTAAAAGTTTTCTGTCTAGCTAGGCTGTCCCTTTCTTGGCTCTTGGGCTGGAGACTTTTGGGCCTGTGCGTGTGTGTATGTATGTGCCCGTTAAGAGTTTCTTGGTTCTGGCTTTTCTAGCACCCAGTCTCATGTATATGGAGCAAAAAGTAAACCTAGGGAACTCATCATGTTGTTATTTCGGTCTTGAGATTCTGAGCCAGTCTACCTTCTCTCCATCTTTCAGAGTCTTCTTCTTTTTTTTTAATAGTTTTTTTTTTAAAGATTATTTGTTTATTTATTTGACACAGAGAGAGAGAGAGATCACAAGTAGGCAGAGAGGCAGGCAGAGAGAGAGGAAGGGAAGCAGTTTCCCTGCTGAGCAGAGAGCCCGACGCAGGGCTCCATCCCAGGACCCTGGGATCATGACCCGAAATGAAGGCAGAGGCTTTAACCCACTGAGCCACCCAGGTGGCCCACATCATTAATTTTTGATGTAGTGTTCCATGATTCATTGGTTGTGTATAACACCCAGTGCTCCCTGCAATCTGCGCCCTACACTTTATTTTTTAGAACAGTTTTAGTTTCACAGGAAAATTAAGAAGATGGTATATCCCATGTATGCTGCACTAGGTGCTTCCTACTACTAACTTTTTTTTTTTCAAGAGAGAAAAGAGAGCCCTGGAGTGCGTGGGGGTGGGGGTGGGGCAGGGGTGAGGGGCAAAGGGAGAGGGAGGGAGAGAATCCTAAGCAGGCTCCACACCCAGTGTAGAGCTAGACACAGGGCTTAATATCACCACCCTCGGATCATGACCTGAGTTGAAATCAAGAGTCATACACTTAACAAACTGAGCCACCCAGGTGACTCCCTATTACGAACATTTTATGTGAATATAGTACATTTCTTCTAATTAATGAATCAATATTGATAAAATATCATTAAAGTTCATTATTTCTTTGGACTTACTCAGTGTTTACCTAATGTTCTTTACCTGTGCCAGGATACCATCCAAGATACCACATTACATGTATTTGTCATGTATCCTTGGTCTTTCTTGGCTGTGACATTTTCTCAAACTTTTCTTGTTTTTGATGATCTCGACAATTTTTAATCATATTTTGTCAGATTCCCTTCTTTTGGAATTTGTTTGGTGTTTTTCTCATGGTTAGGCTGAGAGCTTAAGTGTCTTTTAATCTTTCAGGACTTTTCTTGTCATTTATTTGTTGAAGAAATGGTTTGTTTCCTATAGAATTTTCTATATTCTAAATTTTGCTAATTGTCTGCCTGTGTCATTTATCATGTCTGCCTCCTCCACTTTTTTTTTCATGTAAACTGGTAGTTAAATTTAAAGACCTGATATGATTCAGGATTTTTTTTTTGGCAAGGATGTGTCATAGGTAGTGTTGGGCAGTACTTTCCATCAGGAGGCATATAATTCTAATTGGCAGCCGTTGATGAACGTTGTCTAGACCCATTATTTTACAGGGGCTGTAAAGTGGTGATATTCTAGTTCTATCATTCTGTCCTTGTTTATTTCATTCATGCAAAGAAATACTATTTCAGCACAATTTATTTAGGAAAGGCAGATTAATACCTTTCTTTACTGTTTATTTTCTCGTTTTCAGAATAGAGTTCATTCTTTAGTATCCTCTAAAAGTAACCCAGGAATTTTTATTTAGCATAACTATGAATAAATAAATAAAATAATAATAAATAAAGAATAAAGACATTTTAATATATTTTAATCTCTTGCAGTGAATCCTTTTATTGATTGTTCCATATTTGGCCAGTGTGAGTCTCAAGTTGACAAGATTCTAGTGTCTCTGATGGCCTCCTTGCCATCAGGGTCATCTCTTACATATGGCTCTTTTTAGTGAAAATGGTACTAAGAGACCTCAGTTTAGGTGCTAGGGAAGGTTATTACTTATTTATTTTTTAAGATAGGAAGTACACCATATTAACTTGCTGGTGGGTGTGATCTTTTGCATTGCAGAAGAGGGAGGGTTGCTGGAGGAATGTCCTTGAGTAGATGAGAGGGCCCGGGCTACTGCGCTCTGGTGGAGGAGTTGGTTATCAGTTGAAGGTGAAGAGGAGGGAGGGTATGTGATTAAGAAGAAAATGTGAAATAATTGCCTTGAAAGTTTGTGTGAGTAGCCAGGAAAATGCTGGGTCTTCTTATCAGCCAACTTGAAGGGTGTGATTATAAATATTCTATAAGCATGTTTGAATAGTTCTATCCAATCACTTAGCTGCTTGGATGCAGGCATGGAGTAGGTGGGAAGTTGAATTTAGGCAGAGCTGGATTTTTTGCAGGCTGGTATGATGGAGACAGTGAGGAAAATAGAAATTGAGCGTGCAAGGTAGTTATAACAATGGGTCACGAAATTTAAGTGGGATATTGTTGAAATGGGGCAGAATCTGTTACTGTTAGGGTCAAAGGGGCTGGAAGTCTGGGAAGAGGAAAAATTGTGGGGGATGGGCAGGGGAGACAGTGACTTGCAAGGACAGGAGGTGCTGAGCACAGTGTGGGATACTTAAAATTCATTCAGTATTTTCTAATGACCTCCCTTCAGCTTCAGAGAAGCCTTTCCATTTCCTGGGTCCTGGGGTTTTGTGAATCAGGCTTATTGCCTTCCTTGTAGGGACTGCTTCCCCCCACATCCATCTCCCAGCTGCCCTGGCCCTCTCCCCACAAAGGACCATTACAGGGATCTTGGATATTCTGGAGAATTCATCACATGGAGTGAGTGATTGCTCTGTGTTCATGGAAGATGTAGATAAGGGCCCTTGGGACTTTTGGACAGTGGCTCTGAAGATGACCCTGATGATGCTGACATCCTTTCATAATGTCAGAGCCCACAGTAGTTCCTTCTGAAAAGCCTGACCTGGGAGGAGGTGGCGGGCTGAGGAAATGGCCACTGTTCCAGGGCTGGGATTCGGAAGGGGCTGAGAGTGGCTCCTGCCATAACACAGGGTGTGTTCTTCCTAAGTCAGTGAGCTGTGTCTGCCCACCCCCCCCCACCCCTTCACCTGCACACAACTGACTCTGGGCCCTCAGACCTTGGCTGTGGAGGCCAGGAGCTGGTGAGGGTCAGTGAGTGGGTGCTGAATGAGGAGCATGGAGATGGACAGGGAGATACATGAGTACTTGGCCACTGTCGGAAACTGTCCTAGAAGACCTTAAACTGGGAGGTGCAGCATCATGGGTTATCCCTTTCCCAGAAAGATCAACAATTAAACCCTGAAAATAGACTAAAATTTTTACTAGACATAGATGATCAAGGACCGATTCAAAAAGTAAGTCCTCCTTTTTTTTTTTTTTTTTTTTTTAAAAGTAGGCTCCATACTCGTCATGGAGCCCAATGCAGGGCTTGAACTCATGATGCTGAGATCAAGACCTGAGCTGAGATCAAGAGTTGGACACTTAACCACTTGAGCCACCCAGGCGCCCACCCCCATCCCAAATCCCCCATTTTAAATTTAGAAACTATTGCATAAACAGGCCAAAGTTAAAGACAGCACAACGAATTATTTATTTATTTTTTCCTGAAGAGAAAAACAGTCTTGTATTGGGGTCTACTTTGAGGAGCAAAGCTATTACAATACGGAGGAAATTTAAGTCCCCAAATTCCTAAGTATAAGAATGATTGGCAGGATAAGTAATAGAAACAAAACAACTGGTCATCTTTAGTAAATGTCCCCAAATGCAAAGCCCCAGGGACCCAAAGGGTTTGGGAGTCTATTTTCTCCGTTTTTCCTGCCTACCTTGCCAAAGTTTACAGAACACTTGCTGAGGAGAGAGGACCCTTAGATGTATTTTCAAGGGAAGTGCTTTGTCAGTGGTAGAAGAAAGCCCTTAGACAAGGGCCTGTGTTGGGAGTGGTTTGGAGTAGGAAGGGGGAGCGGCTGGGTGGGCAGGGAGTGGGATGGCTGAAGGTTTAATGGGGAGGGGCGGAGTTAGGGAGGTAATAAAGGTGGAGTATGACACTGAGTGGAGGCAACAGGTATTTGGCTGTGGTTTTTAGGGCCTATCCTGGGGGCTGTTTAGGGGTGGATGAAGGGGCAGACTCAGTGGAGATGCAGAGGCTCCCAAGATGCTTGGTGTGGGAGTGAAGAGGTCAGTGTGCTGTCAAAGTAGCTAGAGGTGGTTAGACTGGCAGCTGGCCACCTTCCTGGGCTGCTCTGCTCTTCTCACAACCCATCCTCCCTCGGTGTTTGGGACAGGAGGAAATTCCCCAGTCCATGGTCTGTGTTGATGGCAAAGCTGGGAGTGACTCTTCTGGATCCTGGGCTCCAGCCCAGGACAACAGTCATGGGGCAAGGGCTGCCTAGCCTTGGTCTACCTTCCTCTTCCTCTTCCTTCCAGGTTTTCTGGAACTAACCTAGCTTTAGGTGTTGGAGGATCTGTCTGTACTAAAGGATCTTGGCCTCCCATGCTCTGCCCTCTAGAGGTTCCTAACCTACATGGGAGATCCAGACAGTTATAACAAGTAGAACTGTGGATGTGAAGGGAAGGGGTGCGAACATCCCTTGTGGAAGCTCTGGGAGAAGCCAACTATTCTCCATGCCCTCAGCTCTGACCACCATCAATGGCCCTGTAGCCAAACATTGGATGGTTCCAGCCCAGAACTTTCCATGGGCTCAAGACCCACATGTTCAACTGTGTCTTCCACTGCCCACCAAGATGTCTAACAGGAAAGTCAACAGAAATATGTCTACCTCCAAACTCGTGATTCCCCTCCCTGCAATGAAGTGCTCTGGGCTGGATGTGGGCAGAGGTGCTCTGGATTCTGCCCTTCCGGGCATAGAAATTCCTTGGATGCTGTTGAGCACTGAAGTCTCTCCCCTTCTGTGGCCTGGGGGACTGGGGAAATGAGGAGGCCTTTAGGAAGTTTCTGGAATACTTCCCACTCCTATCCCCCAGCATATCTTTTGATGAATGTGACCTGTCACCTGCTCCCTGGGGGAAAAGACTCGTTTGTGCGGGCACCTGGTTTCTGCTCACTGAGGGTGTCCAAACTCTTGGCTGTGGGAGGAGAGGAGCAGGTTGAGCCCTGTCTCCTGGGAGGTGCTGATGTGGTCTGTGCACCACAGACCTCTTCAGAAGCTGTGGCCATGCTTGACCCTTTGGAAGAGGAACTGTGTTATCTGTTGAGTGCAGCCCCAGGATAGGAAAGGACCCTCACCCTGCAATGGAGGAAGCAAATGGGAAATCCCAGGGAAAAGGAGAGCAGGCAGCCTTGGGGAGGGGCAGCCTATCACAATCACTGGGAGCCACTCCATTCATCCACCTGCATTTTAGTCAAGGAGAAGGTGTCACTTCACAGGTAGAGGGATAGAGTGGGAAATGGTGAGCAGGGTTAGTGGACAATTTGAACCCTATTGCGTGAACTAGACATTTTGGGTGCTCCTTTCTGTCTCCTATCTGACCCCAGGTGGCAGTAAGTAGTTTGAGGAGGGACTGAGCAGAACAGACTGGCAGGAAAAGTTTCGGAATCATGGTGGAAGGAAATTGAGGATGGTTGTTGCCCACAGAAGCTAGCCTGTGTGGGCGGCAGTGAGGGCAGGGACGGTACATGAGGACAGTTTGGATGGGAGCAGAAGGGCAACATGGGGGAAGGTGAGCTGGGATCAGGAGCTGAGGCACTGGGCTTCCCAGAGCAGGCAGATGGGACAGGAAAGTCCTGAGGGGATGGAGACATACTTGCAGAGTGAAGCAGGGTCATGAGGAAGAGCCCCAGAGCTCACTGGGATGAGAGATTTAGGGAGAGGAGGTGGTGCTTAGCTGGGACCATGCTTTGCACCTAGGTCAGCTGTGACTGACCTGGTTTTCTGAGAGCCATGTACACTGAAAACCCTTCTTCTCTGTGTCCTTACTGCATGTGTTCCCATTTGCATTTCCTATGCAAAATTCTCTAAAAATGTCTACCTCTTGAGTGTGAACTAAAGGAACAAAGAGGGTGATTCTTCCTGTTCTCTGTGGTGGTGGTGGCAGAAGTGGATGGAGGCTGTGTGTGGGGAAGGCTCCCGGGGGTTAACTTACATACAGCCCAGACCTGAGGTCTGTTTTAACACCTGCTGGGAGGCCCCCACCTTCCCAGCTGAGGAGGTTGCCTGTTCCCAGGAGGCTCAGCCAGCAGTAGGGGATGGAGCAGAAGTGGTGGCAGGGGCCCTGCTGGCCCCACAGGGCAGTCTGGGCTATGGGTTTTGGTCTGGAGACATCAAAAGCTGTGGTTTTTCCACTCCAGAGCCCCCTAGCAGGCTTCCCTAGCTCTCCCACCTCTACGTGCACCTGAATTCCCCACTCACTGAACTTGTCACTGGGTGGTCACTGTGTCCTTATCTTTGTTGGGGGAGGGTTGCCATCTGGCAGAAGCAATCACTGGGTCACCTGGGAAGGGGCTTGTGGTAGAGATGGATCAGTGTGGGGGTTCTCATATTAACCTCTCCCCTGGGGTCCCTTTGTCCTTTGTTGCTTTGCTTTCTGTCTGTCCCCTCTTCTTGTCCTTTCTCACTTTTCCCTGCCTGCTCTGTAACTGGGGAGACTGACACTATGGATTGATCATGGGGAAGGAGGACACAGGGAACTTGCTGGCAGCTTCGCACTGGGTATGGCCTGTGGGAAGCACTAGAGGGAGGCTTTGGTGGAAGGAGAGCAGGTGGGGTATTTTCCCTTGCTCCCTCACTGTCCTTGTCTGAGCTCCTCTCTACCCCTTCATGGCTGGGAGGGGGAGTAAAATCTCGCCCCTGCCTCAGAAGCCCCTGCTGTTGCCCTCTCCCACTCACTCCTAGATGAACAGCTCTTCTTTACAGCTCTGTGATTGAACCATCTTGATGGAATTCTGCGTTCTTCTGGGCCTGTCCAACTCTCTTCTTCTTACTCTGGCCCTCAGGTGGACTGATAAGGACTGAGTTTCTATGTGGTGGAGGACACTCTCGCCTCACTCACAACTGTGTTCTTTCTCACCACAAACTGTAGGGCAGTGTTCATCTTCCTTTCCATCGCCCACCCTCTTGGGATTCCGCCTTCAACTTCTCCCTCTATCTTAAACCTCTGTTTCCAACTCTGTGTCAGTGTCTCCTCAGCAAGGAAGCCATCTTCTCAGAGATGTCAGACTTGGACCAACCATTTCCAGCTTTGTTCAGGGAATCTGGAGTTTCCCTCGGGGGAGTCAAGGCTGAAAACCCAGGGCATTTCTCTAGCATCTCTGCCCAGGGCCTCCCTTAGGTTGATCTTGCCTTCAGTGTATCTGGGAGTCTCTGCTTTGTGCTCACATTGCTGAGGGTTTTCTCCACTTCACCATGTGTCCTCTCAGTGGCCAGGTTGTGAGACTGTCTGGGGCAAGAGACTTTCTTTTTCTTCCCCAGATGTATGCAGCTGGCTATCACTAAATGCCTACTGAACAAGTGAGTGTGGGCGTTGTGTTCTATAACCTTTCACTAGGGGCACAGTAAAGGATGAAAAGGGAGGGGGCAGGTGGAGAAGAAAGCTTTTGGTTTGGGGGTAATGGCAGAGCCAAGGTCTGCTGTGCATGGGCCTTTTGCAAAGACAAGGGGCAGTTTTGTGTGTGTGTGTGTGTGTGTTTATGGGGGTATCTGTGAAGGGGCATTCTCACCCTATTAGGCTTCAGGGGAACAGTGACAATGGGGAACATTGTGGGACAGACCAATGTCTGGGGATTTGGTTGCACAGAGATGCTGACATTGTCCTAGCACTCTCCTGTGTTCTTAAGAAATGAATAATATTTAATTAAAATAAAGAAATAAAATAGGGCTAATAAATAAAATGAGTAAGCTAACTTCTGGAAGTGAGTAAGTATGTGAATTAAGCCACACCCCCCAGGACACTCTGGTGTCTTCCTGTCCTAACTACCCCCTCAGTGTCAGGGAAACTCATCTGACTTCTTCCACCACAGATCTGTGCCCGTTCTCTAACTTCATCTTCCAGGTGTCCTGTAGAGGGCGGTCTTTTGCGTCTGGTTTCCTGTGCTCCATCCACATTTCTAAGATTCCTTGTTTATATAGTACATTCCCTCCCTCTCTCTGTCCTCCCCCAGGGAAGCCCTCCTTCCCTGGTGTTGTGCGTGCTGGTCACTAGGGGGCACCAGAACTTGATGGAACTTGGGAGAGCTGATGGCCTCAGGGTGACTGTCCCCTCCCAGCTGCCTGTCTGGTGGCCTCCCAGGCTGCTGCAGTTAGGTCCTGCTGCTTCCCTCTCTGATTTCTGGGCCCCAGACTGCTGCTCTCTATTTAGAGCTCAATGAACTTTGGGGTGGACCTGGCTCCTCCAGGGTTTGGTCACAGCACCACATGACCCTGGGCAGGTCCCTTCCTCTTGTTCAGCTTCTGTCTCTCAGCTTTAAAATGAAGAAAGGTTCTCCTCTAAGGATTAGAGTATATTTATTTATTTATTTATTTAAAAATAATTTATTTATTTATTTGACAGACAGAGATCACAAGTAGGCAGAGAAGCAGGCAGAGAGAGAGGAAGAAGCAGGCTCCCCGCTGAGCAGAGAGCCCTATGTGGGGCTCAATCCCAGGACCCTGGGATCATGACCTGAGCCGAAGGCAGAGGCTTTAACCCACTGAGCCACCCAGGTGCCCCTAGAGTACATTTATTGAAATAAAATTCCTTATGTTCAGAATAAAGTGGCCCTTGATAAATGGTGGGCTTGAATATTTGGTGAAGGTCAGCAGAGAGCAGGGGCCTGACCCCAGGGCTTCAGCCTACGTCCTATGGAGACACGTCTCTGACACGGAGGAATAGGGTGTCAGGCATCTTGGGGGCTATTAGAATTAGCCTCTCATGGTTGGTCAGGGCTTCCCCTGCCTTTTCTGCCCCTGGCCTCTCTGATTCTTTCAAGGTCAGAGGCCAAACTGCCAGTTCTCCAGGCCCTTTCCCATAACTTGGCACTCACAACCCCCCCATCCCCCACTGCCCCTGGACTACCTGCTTCCGCCTTGACCTTGGATGGGACCTGACCATGATGGGATTGGAAGAGTGAGTAAATTCTTCTAGGTCACTCCATGGGTCACCCATGTGCGCAGTACATGCACTTGCTCTCTGCAAATCATTCACTACATCTCAGGGACTGGGAAACCTGCTTGAGACACTCTGGGCAGACCTGTGTCTTGTCCCCAGATATATCAGGACTGAACGCAAGGAGAAGCTGCTCCTTCCTTTTCTCCTCTCCCTGCCTCCCTCCCTTCTTCCTTCCTGTTCTTTCCATTCTTTATTTTTCCCTCTGCTCTTTCCATTCTTATACCATCTTCCTCTCAGCTTCCTTTCCTTTTAATTTCTTATCTATCTTTTGCTAATTGGTGAGTATAATAAAATTTATTAAAATTTCTTTTTTTTAAGATTTTTTTATTCATTTATTTGAGAGAGAGAGTGAGAGTGAGAAGAAGTGGGAGAAGCAGACTCCCTGCTGAGTGGAGAGCCCAATGCAGGACTCGATCCCAGGACCCCAAGATCATGACCTCCTCCTCCTGAAGGCAGATGCTTAACCAACAGAGCCACCAGGTGCCCAAAATTTATTAAAATTCCTATAAAATGTCTTTCTCCCTGGTCTCACTCCTTTGCTTTCCTAGAGCTCAGAGAGCATGGGTGGGAGTGATGCCTCCTCATGTCACTGGAATCTCAGACTTTGGAAGCAGAGTGGCTTGCTCACTCAGAGGGGGCTGGGGCAGGTGCTCCTGGCCAGGTGGGCTTTGCAGCTGACCTCTGGGTGGTCCTGGCCAGGCCCCATTCCTGAGAGTGTGTAAGGTCTTAGGAATTTTCTGAGGCACCGTTGGTTGGATATTTCAGTTATAGGATGACAGTCTCCACTGGGAAGGGCTGTGCTCTCCAGAGGGGCAAATGTGCAGGCTCAGAGGATAGTGATCATTCCCACTGAGCCCTTGGCCTGCCCTCAGCTGACTGTCAGGGGAGAGCTCAGCCCATTAGCCAGGGTCGTGCTGGTTAGAGGAGAAAGGCAAAATTTTATTTTATTTTATTTTATTTAAAATCAATTTAATTAACTTTAGTGTATTTTAGTTTCAGGGGTAGAATTTAGGGATTCATCAGTTGTTTATAACACCCTGTGCTCATTATATTATATGTCTTACTTAATGCCCATTGCCCAGTTACCCCATCTCCCTCCCACCTCCCCTCCAGCAACCCTGTTTGTTCCCTAGAGTTAAGAATCTCTTATGATTTGTCTCCCTCTCTGATTTCATCTCATTTTATTTTTCCATCTCTTTCCCTATGCTCATCAGTTTTCTTGCTTAAATTCCACATATGAGTGAAATCATATGTAGTTTGTCTTTCTCTGACTGACTTATATCACTTAGCATAATGTCTTCTAGTTCCTTTCACATCCTTGTAAATGGGAAGATTTCATTCTTTTTGATGGCTGAGTAATAGTCTACACTCTCTCTATGTACCACATCTACTTTATCCATTCATCTGCTGATGGCCATCGGGACTCTTCCCTTAGTTTGGTTATTGTTGACATTGCTGCTATAAACATTGGGGGGGCAGGTGCCCCTTTGAATCACTATGTTTGTATCGTTTACATAAATACCAAGTAGTGCAATTCTTGAGTCATAGGGTAGCTCTATTTTTAACTTGGAAGGACAGATTTTCAAGTCCACACAGAAACTATCACCTCATGTGTGTGTACATGTGTGTATGTACATGTGTTTGTGTGTTTCCTGTTATTTTTCACTTTTTTCTAGATACCCCAAAAAATGGAAAATACCTCTTAAAACTTTTCTGTGCTGTACAATTAGACAACAAAAAGAAATTAAAGGTATCCAAATTGGCAAAGAAGAAGTCAAACTATCACTCTTTGCAGTTGATATGATACTTTATGTGGAAAACCCAAGAGACTCCACTCCAAATCTGCTAGAACTTGTACAGGAATTCAGTAAAGTGTCAGGATATAAAATCAATGCACAGAAATCGGTTGCATTTCTATACACCAACAACTAGACAGAAGAAAGAGAAATGAAGGAGTCAATCCCATTTATAATTGCACCCAAAACCATAAGATACCTAGGAATAAACCTAACCAAAGAGGCAAAGAATCTGTACTCAGAAAACTATAAAGTACTCATGAAAGAAATTGAGGAAGACACAAAGAAATGGAAAATGTCCCATGCTCATGGATTGGAAGAACAAATATTGTGAAAATGTCTATGCTACCTAAAGCAATCTACATGTTTAATGCAATCCCTATCAAAACACCATCCATTTTTTCAAAGAAATGGAACAAATAATCCTAAAATTTATATGGAACCAGAAAAGACCTCGAATAGCCAGAGGAATGTTGAAAAAGAAAGCTAAAGTTGGTGGCATCACCATTCCAGACTTCAAGCTCTATTACAAAGCTGTCATCATCAAGACAGTATGGTACTGGCACAAACACAGACACATAGATCAGTGGAACAGAATAGAGAGCCCAGAAATAGACCCTCAACTGTATGGTCAACTAATCTTTGACAAAGCAGAAAAGAATGTCCAATGGAAAAAAGACAGTGTCTTCAACAAATGGTGCTGGGAAAATTGGACAGCCACATGCAGAAAGATGAAACTGGGCCATTTCCTTACACCACACACAAAAATAGAATCCAAATGGATGAAAGACCTCAATGTGAGAAAGGAATCCATCAAAATCCTTGAGGAGAACACAGGCAGCAACCTCTTCGACCTCAGCCTCAGCAACTTCTTCCTAGAAACATCACCGAAGGCAAGGGAAGCAAGTGCAAAAATGAACTATTGGGATTTCATCAAGATCAAAAGCTTTTGTACAGCAAAGGAAACAGTCAAGAAAACCAAAAGACAACTGACAGAATGGAAGAAGATATTTGCAAACGACATATCAGATAAAGGGCTGGTATCCAAAATCTGTAAAGAACTTCTCAAACTCAACACCCAAAGGACCAATAATTCAATCAAGAAGTGGGCAGAGGACATGAACAGACATTTCTGCAAAGAAGACATCCAGATGGCCAACAGACATGAAAAAGTGCTCCACATCACTCGGCATCAGGGAAATACAAATAAAAACCACAGTGAGATACCACCTCACCCCAGTCAGAATGGCTAAAATTAACAAGTCAAGAAATGACAGGTGCTGGCAAGACTGCAGAGAAAGGGGAACCCTCCTACACTGTTGGTGGGAATGCAAGCTGGTACAACCACTCTGGAAAACATCATGGAGGTTCCTCAAAAAGTTGAAAATAGAGCTACCCTATGACCGAGCAATCACATTACTGGGTATTTACCCTAAAGAAACAAATGTAGTGATCCGAAAGGGCACGTGCACCCAAATGTTTATAGCAGCAATGTCCACAATAGTCAAACTATGGAAAGAACCTAGATGCCCATCAACAGATGAATGGATAAAGAAGAAGTGGTATATATATACAATGGAATACTATGCAGCCATCAAAAGAAATGAAATCTTGTCATTTGTGACAACGTGGATGGATCTAGAGGGTATTATGCTGAGCAAAATAAGTCAGAGAAAGACAATTATCATATGATCTCCCTAATATGACGAAGTGGAGAGGCAACATGGGGGCTTGGGGGGTAGGCAAGGAAGAAATGAAACAAGATGGGATCGGGAGGGAGACAAACCATAAGAGACTTTTTTAAAAAAATTAATATACAATGTATTATTAGTCCCAGGGGTACAGGTCTGTGAATCACCAGGTTTACACACTTCACAGCACTCACCATAGCACATACCCTCCCCAATGTCCATAACCCCACCACCCTCTCCCTCCCCCCCTTCCCCCAGCAACCCTCAGTTTGTTTTGTGAGATTAAGAGTCTCCTATGGTTTGTCTCCCTCCCGATCCCATCTTTTCTCATTAAATCTTTTCCTACCCCCCAAACCCCTCATGTTGCCTCTCCACTTCCCCATATCAGGTAGACCATATGATAATTGTCTTTCTCTGATTGACTTATTTCGCTCAGCATAATACCCTCTAGTTCGATCCACGTCGTCGCAAATGACAAGATTTCATTTCTTTTGATGGCTGCATAGTATTCCATTGTATATATATACCACTTCTTCTTTATCCATTCATCTGTTGATGGGCATCTTAGGTTCTTTCCATAGTTTGGCTATTGTGGACATTGCTGCTATAAACATTTGGGTGCACGTGCCCTTTCGGATCACTACATTTGTTTCTTTAGGGTAAATACCCAGTAATGTGATTGCTCGGTCATAGGGTAGCTCTATTTTCAACTTTTTGAGGAACCTCCATGGTGTTTTCCAGAGTGGTTGTACCAGCTTGCATTCCCACCAACAGTGTAGGAGGGATCCCCTTTCTCTGCAGTCTTGCCAGCACCTGTCATTTCTTGACTTGTTAATTTTAGCCATTCTGACTGGGGTGAGGTGGTATCTCACTGTGGTTTTTATTTGTATTTCCCTGATGCCGAGTGATGTGGAGCACTTTTTCATGTCTGTTGGCCATCTGGATGTCTTCTTTGCAGAAATGTCTGTTCATGTCCTCTGCCCACTTCTTGATTGAATTATTGGTCCTTTGGGTGTTGAGTTTGAGAAGTTCTTTACAGATTTTGGATACCAGCCCTTTATCTGATATGTCGTTTGCAAATATCTTCTTCCATTCTGTCAGTTGTAAACCATAAGAGACTTTTAATCTCACAAAACAAACTGAGGGTTGCCGGTGGGGAGGGGGGTAGGGAGAAGGTGGTTGTATTATGGACACTGAGGAAGGTATGTGCTATGGTGCATGCTGGAGTGCTGTGAAGTGTGTAAATCTGGCTATTCACAGACCTGTACCCCTGGGGCTAATAATACATTATATGTTAATAAAAAATTAAAAAAAAGATAAAAATAAAAAAAAAAACTTTTCTGTGTTGTAGTCAATAACCCAATGGACCTTCATCTTACAATGTCAAAATAAATTAAGATTCACCAGATTGTAGGTTTCTAAAAATGGGGTTTAATCCTTTCCACTAAATACCACATTTTAAAATTACAATTCTTTTTAAAATTTTATTTATTTATATTTATATATATTTTTAAAGATTTTATTTATTTATTTGACAGAGAGAGAGAGAGAGAGAGATCACAAGTAGGCAGAGAGCGGGAGTGGGGAAGCTGGCTCCCTGCTGAGCAGAGAGCCTAATGTGGGATTTGATCCCAGGAACCTGAGATTATGACCTGAGCTGAAGGCAGAGGCTTAACCCACTGAGCCACCCAGGCACCCAGCATCAGGATAATTTATACCATAGCAAGAAAAATCATCCATGGCCAATTAATAGTATTGTAGATAAACAGCTGGACCATGAGCCTGATGAGCTGGGGGCGGCAGTGAAGTTTGCTGTTTAGTGTCCTTTCTGCAGTGTTTTCAGGTGCCCTTCCACTGTCCTTCAGGAAAATCTTCCTTGTGTTTGGTCATTCCTTCCCTTTCCCTCCCAACATGGGATCCCAGGGCTGCATTCAGGGCAGATAACCTTTCTGGCCATATCACACTGGACCATTGCCGAGTCCAAGATCCCCTTTCTGCTCCTCTTTCACGCTGAGTTGTGTGGAGCTGGGGGCTGGGCTGGGCTTGAGGACTGGGGTGTGTAGAGGTGTGGGGGGGCATTGTCCTTGCAACTCTAGCCCTCCCTCCTCTGGGAAGTTCCTGGATGACAGTTTACTAGATGGCAGGGCTCATGTCTGCCTTCATCTCGGTTCCATGTGTGAGAATGAAGTGTCATAAACGCAAGTTGTGTAGGCCAGGTGCTGGCACTTAGGTACTCAATAAATTTGATTTTTTCCCCTCTGACTTTTCACAAAATTCCTCTAATGTTCTCAGGCCTTGAGGAGTCTCCCTCATGGGCAGGGATTGGTGGTGGCAGTGGCGGCTGGACTTGGAGACTGATATTGGTCCTTGTTCATTCATAATTTTTGAATAAAGATGGATTTTCCCAATATTCCCATGTGTAAGTGGAAATGGACCTTTGGGGATGACTGCAGGGGATGTGTTCAGGTATATCTAGATGTCTGGGGTTTGCCCAAAGTTTTATCTTTTATTTCATTTAAAAAGTTTATTTGTTTGGGGCGCCTGGGTGGCTCAGTGGGTTAAAGCTTCTGCTTTTGGCTCAGGTCATGGGCCCAGGGTCTTGGGATTGAGCCTCACATCAGGCTCTCTGCTCAGCACGGAGCCTGTTTCCCCCTCTCTCTCTGCCTGCCTCTGCCTACTTGTGATCTCTGCCTGTCAAATAAATAATAAAATAAATATTTAAAAAAAAGTTTATTTATTTATTTATTTATTTATTTATTTATTTGGGAGGGGAGGGGAGCAGTTGGAGATGTGTGGACAGGGAGGGAGAAGGACAAGCAGAATCAGTGCCCAGTAGGGAGTACAACACTGGTCTTGTTTCAAGGATCCTGAGATCATGACCTGAGCTGAGTTGGAAGCTTAACAATTGAGCCACCCAGGCGCTGCTGCCCAGAGTTTTTAATATTTTAGACCACACATTCGGGTATAAAGCAATCACTCCCATGCATCAATGGGTCCATCAGTCTTTGCTTCATGAAAAAAATTTAGTGGATCACTCAGAAAAATTGAAAGTGAATGCAGACTGGGAGAGGTTTTGCTGGGTGTGTGATTTTGATTGTGATTGAATTCTGAGAGATTGGTTTCCTCACCCGTAGAATGAAGACAATAATGACCACAACCTGGCAGAAGTGGGGCCAGGGAGGCTCTAGCCCAAACTGGTGTCTTAACACCAGTCACTTAGCACATGAACACTCAAGCACTGGGTGGGCGTGAGGGAGCAAACAAGGTGGTTGAGTCTGATGGTTCTATTCCAGTGATGTTTCAGGGATGCATATATGTTTGAGGTCGGAAGAAATAAAGAGCAGAGAAGACGTGGAGTTGTTGTATCCATGCAGGGGCTGACTTGTTCAGATCAGAGTTAAGAACCTTCCTGTTTCTCTGGACTGAAGTGTTTTCCAAATTGGACAGAGAAGCCAACGTGCTGCTGAGGTGACTTCTCCGCACATGAGCTCAGGCACAGTTTCCTGAGTGTTTGCTGTGTGCTGAACACGTGACCAGGGCACACAGTGCCTCCCTTTGTGGATGCCAGGGACATTCCACAGGAGATCACAGGTCAGAGCTGTGGAGGAGAACAGGGCACCACTAAACCCCAACAAGCACGTGTATGGGGCTCAGATGGGGATGAGCAGGTTGACGAAGGCCACTCTGAGGGAGGTCACTTTAGGTGAGACTGGAATGGTGACCAGTTTGGGGGATGAGAGAGAAGAGGAACATCCAGGGGCTTGTGAGAAGGCCTGAGGCTGGGAAAGCTCCATGAACTGGAGGAACGCTGCCAGGCCAGGGGGGAGCACTGGGAGCAGTGGAATGAGGTCAGAGAGGAAGCTGGGGCCCAGGAACCACAGACAAGAGGTTTAGCAGGGGGATCCCTGCAAGGGGTGAAGCAGAGCTGATATAAGATGATTTGAGAGGTTACAACCTTGGATTGAAAATGAACTTGAGAAGGCGAGGCTGGAGGTGGGTAGGGGACGTCCATGGGGAAGCAGGGACACCATGTCTGGGTGAGGGGGGAAGTGAGATGGGTGTGGAGCTAGAAGGTAGCCATGGATATGGATTAGAGAAAAGTCTTGAACTTTCTGGTGCACTGGCAGCAGACTGGGTGGGAAAGTGGAGTGTGTGGTGGAATGACCCTCCAGTTTCTGGCAGACATAACTGGGTGAACCCAGGTGTCCTTTACTGAGATGGGGAACTGCAGGAAGGGAGGGGCTGGAAAGGAAGGCCTAGTGCTCCACGGTATTCCTTCAGAGACCATGGAATCTGCCTTTCCTGCTGCACACTGTGGCCTGGCGGGGAGGGGCTGAATGATGTACCCAGTGGGGCACCTGGGTGGCCCAGTGGGTTAAAGCATCTGCCTTCTGCTCAGGTCATGATCCCAGGGTCCTGGGATCTAGCCCTGCATTGGGCTTTCTGCTCAGCAGGGAGCCTGCCTCCCACTCTCTCGGCCTGCCTCTCTGCCTACTTGTGATCTCTGTCTGTCAAATAAATAAATAAAACCTTTAAAAAAAAAATAAGTGGTGTACTCAGGCCTTGTGTGATAGTAAAGTATTAAGAAGGCACAGGGTGCTGTCCAATCAGCTGGGGCAGGGCCAGGGTCCTGGAGCTGGTCCTGGAAGATTCTGTGATGCTCAGGTTTAATCCCTCTGTTGTCATGCTGTGGGGAGCACCTGGGTTATTTCCTGGTGATAAAAAGCAAAGCAGCTGCACTGGGGGCTTTTCAAAGGCTCCTGCCACATAGCATTCACCAGCTGACAGGATTCACCAACCAACAGAATAGTTTTGGTAGTGAACAGAAAGTACAAGTAGCCCCAAGCATAGGGCTTTTTTAATCTTGGCTGTGCCACACACACTCCTTACTTCTGGTCTAGAAGCTAGCCAACCTGGAGAGTGGCAGTTGTTCAACAAAGGATAATGGAGTCTCCGTCTCTCTGTGTCCCCCTGCAGAGTGGGTCAGTGTATTTGTACCTGCACTGTTTCTGTGGTTCTGATCATGCTGTTTCCTTCCTGATAACTAGGGTGCACTGTCCAGTGGGCAGGGCAGAGTCTGCTAGGGTTGCATTTTATAAGCTTTCACTTTCAAATGGTGGAAGGAGTCAGCACAGGATTCTTCTGTCTGGGAGTGCTGAGTTTCAGGCCTGTTTCAGCTGAGACCTCTGCAACCTGTGCCCGGCTGTGCTTCTCTGCTCTCTGGGAACCAGATGCCAGACAAGAGGAGCCTGTGGCAACAATGTGGGATCTGGAAGCAGGGTTTGGGGCTTGAGCAGTGAACTGCGTGTGCAATCTCTGAGAGCAGATTTGGAGCTGGCTGAGGTTTCACAGTACTGAGTTAGAGACGCTCCAGAAGCCCCAGGTTTTCAAGCAGGTGAGTGGGTTCTGAAGATACTTGCTGGACAAGAAGAGGAAAGTGGGGAGCAGATGCTTGGGAAGAGGTAGATGAGATCATGGTGGGGCTGGGGAGCTGGTGCGAATAATAACGAGGCTCTGAGATGATCCAGGACAACTACAGTGGGGGGTCCACTTCATTCATTGATTTAATGACATTGCTGTAGCATTCCTAGGAACAGGCACTGTTCTAATGTGCATTGACTCTCCATACATAAAATCATAGGATACTTCTTATACCGTGGTTTGAGGTCTTACTACTCTCTCCATATTGTATATAGGACCTGGGGCAGACGAGGTCAAGAAACTTGCCTCAGGTGATTCCCACAGCAGGTGGCTGAGTGTGGAGGAGACCTTAGCAGTCAGCCCCAGAATCTGTCCTTCCCAGGACCACTGGCTGCCCCTCTCCCCTCTCAGGGTCAGTGGTTTGAAGCCCTTCTTTTTGACCAGGTCTCATTTTATCCTGTGCTTCCCACTGCTCTGCTGGGATCCTTTATCCTGAGGCAGAAACTCCTCAAAGATAGAAAAGATGAGGATTAGCCGTTTATGGGGAATTGTCTGGCTTCAGCTATGAGCAAGTCCACGTCCTTGGCCCTGAGTAGAAAAGGGCTGCAGGAGGCAGAAGCTCAAATCAGGGTGAACTCACCTATCAAAGGATCCCAGAACAACGTGCCTGTGGTGGGAGCCACAGTGTCCTTCAGGAGGACGCAGTCTGACTGTCATGCTTCTCAGTCATTCTCTGGTCATAATTAGGGGGCAGCAGCAGCACACAGGAACTGGTGTGTCCTTCATGGGACAGGGCTCTGAGTCTACGCCTTTTGTCCCCGGACATCTGTGGTGTCCCGTGACTCATGCAGACTTGGAGGAAGCCTCTGTGCTGAGGTGGGAAAGGTCTGGTCCTGTGGGCAGAGCAGGCTGGGAAAGTTTCCAAAGGGTTAGGAGGGTTTTCTTGGCATCAGGTTTGTGGGGCCCCCACCCATCAGCATACTGAGCAGTAGGAAAGGCTGTGCTCCTGCTGGGGACTGTTGCCAGCCCTGAGCCCTGCTGTCTGCTTTGACGCCCAGAGCTGTGGGCTGGCCCTGCCTCCTCTCTGGATGTGTCACCTGCCTCTTGTCCTGTGTCTCCCCAGCTCAGAGGAAATGGAGGATTGCTGCTGGGGCTCTTTGCTCTCCCATCTCCCCTCCCTGCTTCTTCTCTTCCATCTGCCTGCTGGGGGCTCTGCAGATGAGTGTGTCCCCTCCCCCTCCCTGTGTCTCCCTGGGGTGGGTGAGAGCCCCCAGAGCTCTGCTGCTGTCTCCATCAGGACACATGGCTATTGGTGGAGGCTCTGGCTCTACACAGATTCTGGAGATGCCTCAACTGCTATTTGAAATTAAACACATAAGAAGAATCCCAGAACTACAATGTAAGGGCAGGGGAGCACAACAGTTCTCTAATGAGTTTATGTCTTATAAATTAAAAAATGTGAATTTCACTATGAAAAGTATGAAAATAATTGTCTCTTTATTTTTTCTTTCCTGGCTTTACTGGTACTTATATTTCACAAATATTTATAGGGTACTGAGTACATGTTAGGTGCTACTCTGTGTACAAAGCAGCCAGTCTCTATCTTTACAGAGCTTACATTCTGGCAGGGACAGCGAATACGAAATACTCCGTACAGTCTATGTCTGTTAGAGGAGTGGAGAGCATGGGACAAGGACGTAGAGCAGGTGGGCCAGTCAGGGCTGCAGGATGGCAAGTGGGCAGGCAGCAGTGCTCCATAAGGTGGTCACTGTATGCAGTGAGATGGGAACAAAGACATGGAGGAGGTGGGAGGAGCCTGTCTGGATCCCATGGAAAGAGGTTCTCCACAGTGAGGAGCAGCCAGACAAAGCTCGCAGTGAGCCTGGGTGTTCAGGAGCAGAGGAGGTGAGTGTTGGCCAGAGCAGAGTGAATGAGGGGGAGAGAAGCAGGAGTTGGGGATCAGAGAACAGGGAGGGTCTTCCTTAATGCGCTCGGGATCACTTGGGCAACTGCAGAATCATTGAAGGGCTTTGGTAGAGGAGGGACATGGTTTTTGTTACAGGTTTAAAGGTTCACAGACATTGACTGGAGGGAGGATGTCACAGGAAGACTAGTAATTGTCATCTCCCAGGTGAGACAGATAGTGACTCAGCCAAATTTAAGTAGCACAGGAGCTGAGAAGTCAGTGTTTGGTTGTCTGGTGGGGTTTGTCCTGCAGAAGTGTCCTGCTGTGACATATCTACCAGGTCTCAGAAGACCAAGGCCTGCAAGGGGCTAGGGGCAGTGGGATGAACCCTCTTTGGTAACAGGTAGTAATTTGGGTTCTGTGAGCAGTGGAGTGAAGGCAGGTTTTAATGGAAGTAGCTGTGAGGTCTAGTTTCTAGCACACATATAATTCAGTAGAAGACAAAGACGTGGGCAAAAACAATAACTTTAAGAGTGGGTGTAGGAAAGTCCTAGGTGTGGTGCAATGAGTAGGATGTTACCACTAGGGCACAGTAGTGCTCTTTGGTGAGTTTTCAGTCCTGTCCTAAGAGGAGGCAGGTTAGAGCTGTGGTTCTCAGAGTGTGGTCACTGGGACATCAGTATAGCTTCTTACCACCTCCTTAGAAATGCACATTCTTGGACCCACTCCAGACCTACTTAACCAGGAGGTCTGGGGATAGAGCCCAGAAGTCTGTGTTTCACAGGCCTTCCTGGTGATTGTGATGCCTGTGGAAGGTTGGACCTACTAAGTTAGAGAGTCCTTCATGGAAGGGCCTGGAGTCAGGAGCACAGGCTGCTGAGGAGACTCTTTGACACCATTTCTGTGTTTCAAAATTGTTGTAGGATAAAGTTGTCATATTAGGAATTGTCACAGCTGAGTCCCTCAGTCAAGGCCTGCCTCCTGACAGCATGTTCCCTTCCCTGTCCTGCATCTCTCCAGCTTTCTCACTTCTATGTTTGTGTCCACAGAGGAGTTTATGGTGATTGGCCCCTCCGAACCCATTGTGGCAGTGCTGGGTGCGGACATCACGCTGCCATGTCTTGTGTCCCCGGCCATGGATGTGGAGAATATGGAGCTGTGGTGGTTCTGCTCCAAGTTCTCAGAAGCAGTGTTCATCTATCAAAACCAGCGGGAGCAGACAGAAGAGCAGTTGGCTCAGTACAGAGGGCGAACCTCACTGGTGAAGGATTTCCTCACCCAGGGGGAGGCTGCTGTGCGCATCCACAATGTCCAGGCTTTTGACAATGGGCTGTATACCTGCTTCTTCAGAATGGGAATCTTCCATGAAGAGGCCGGTTTGGAACTGAAGGTGGCAGGTGGGTGCTGATCGATATTTAGAGACCGGCAGTATTGGAGTTCGGAACCACCTCAGGGTCTAAGTTAATAGCCCTCAATTTATACAAGAGAGAAAGGAGGGTCTTTCACTCTTCGTTTATTCAGTTTAAATATATAGTACTCCTGGTACGTGATAGCTATTGTTCTCTGCACCTGGATATCTCAGTGTAACAAATAAAGGTCCCTGCCCTGTAGAGTTTATATGATACAGACAATAAATAGCCAAATAGATAGGTTATAGACAACGTTAGATGGTAATGAGTAGAGACTTAGCCAAATAAATATTTTAGAGATGAGATTTCCAAGCAGAAGAACATCCATGTGAGACACCTGAGGGAGGAGTGTGGCTGGTGACTCTGGGCAGAGAGAGAGGCCACATGATTGGTGTGTAGGTGAATGGGAGGGTGGTGAGAGGTGACTCTCCGGAATATAGAGGTGTTCCTGGTCCAGGTGCACAGAGACGGGATTTATCAGGAGAAGCCCATGAGTAATACACACTTGAGCAGATATTTGAGTGAAGCAGACAGTGTTCTGAAATGGCCTTCTGGTTGATGGATCTGTGTGGGGCATACACAGCATGGTGATTGTGGTTCTGAGCAATCGACAGAATTGTTTTGGGCCTGGAGTGTGTACTCTCTGATGGGTGCTGATGGTGGGACTGGGGAGGAAGTAGATAGGAGTTTTGTTTGTGGGGTAGTGGGAGTGGTAATATCAGACCATCAAAGGCTTCATGTGCTCTTATGCCGTTTAGATACAGGGCTGAGGGAATTTTCAACAGAGCAGTGGAGCGAGGTGTGTGAGGGCAGGTTTGCTTTGGCAGCTGTAATGGAAGGTGTATGGAAGGTGAGCAAGACTGGAGGCCTGGATGTAGTTATGGGGTGGAGAGGATGGACCCCTGCATTCATGTAGGGGCAGTGTGGTGGGAAGGGAACACTCCAGCATCGGAGAGTTTTGGAAAGTAGACCCAGCTGAGTGAGGAGATTTGAGGACAAGGAGAGTTTGGAGGCATGGAGAGAAGGGACTTCAGGTGCTCATAGGTCTTTTTTTTTAAATTTGTTGTTTAGTGGTCTATATATGGATTTTATGTGTAAGCTGCAGGTTGCTGCCATAATGCTGTTTAACACAGACATAAAAATCTCAGTGGCCCGTAACACCAAACATGTATTTAATCTGGCATTCAGGGAGTTCTGCTCATCTGGGCTGTGTTTGGCTAATCTTATTAGGTCTTACTCATAAATCTACAGTCATGTAGGGGAAATATAATTAAAAACATAATCTTCCAACTCAGAATCTTGTCTCTAAGATAGTGGAAGAAAGGTCCTTTTTATTATTAAATTAGCATTAACTACAATGTACTGTGCATCACAGAGATTCTATCAAGAAATGCAAAGACAGAAGAAATCTCATCTTTTCCATATGCAGACAGAACTCATTCCATACACGTTCTCAGGATCAACAGTTATGAGCCCTCAAGTAGGTGGACTTGCCAGCGCTATTTGTCTAGATGGGCATCTTATATTTTCTTGGAAATTGGGTGAGCATGTAAGTTAGCTAATTGGCTTTATTCTAAGGAAAACCAAATTCTCCTACCCTAAAAATAAAAAAAAATAATTCCAGTGTAGTTAACATAGAGTGTTATATTCATTTCAAATGTGCAACATAGTGATTCAACACTTTTACATATACTCAGTGGAATTTTCAACAGAAACTCTGCAGGCCAGAATAGAGTGACTATTGGGGACATCAGTATAGCTTCTTACCACCTCCTTAGAAATGCACATTTCAATGTGCTAAAAGGAAAAAAAAAATCTGCAGCCAAGAATCCAGCAAGGGGATCATTCAGAATAGAAGGAAAGATGAAGCGTTTCCCAGACAAATAAAAGTTAAATTGGTGTTTTTTTTTTTTTTTTTTTTTTTTTAACCAATTCTCCCATCATGATGACAGGCGGTGATTTTACACGTGGATCGTGGTGCCCACCTAGGTTAGGCTCCTACCCTGGCAGAGAAGGGGGAGAGAGGGCTGCTGTCTTGCTTGGTGAGAGCAGTTCAAAGCGAGGGCTCCCAGGTCCTTGAGAAACACATTCTTGGATCACAGAGCTGGCAAAAGGCCTAATTATTATTTTTTTTAAAGTACTTATATACATTTCAAAGAGGAGAGAAAACACCCAGAACCACAAGTTTCCTAAAGTATATGCTATAAGAAAAGGCTTGGAAGGGGCTCTCTTTCCCTATTTTCAACAGGGACAATAAGCCTCTTATTTTAATATATTTTGTCCTGACAGTGGACCTTGGCTGGGTTTGCTCAGCTGGTGTTGTCCAGGTGGCTATTGGTTGATCTAGGACAGCTTCAGCTGGAAAGGCTGCGCTAGCCTGAAGATGTCTGTCCTGTGGCAGAGGACAGGGCAATGGCGGAAGCAGTTTCCAACCTCTGCTAGAGTCACATTCCCTGAACTCTCAGTGGTTGATTCAAGTCACAGGATGGAGCCCAGAAGCAGAGTGTGAAAGCATTAACAATAGGTGGCAGAGGGCTGGCTGGATGTAAAGAAGTCTGAAAGGTTGGGGATATTTTCATCATTATCCTCTCACAGATGGGGCCAAACATGAAGTAGTTCAGGATTTGAGTCTGAAGCATCTGTGAGGAATCCTGGCACAGCTAAACCAGAGATGTGGATATTAGGGAGCGAGCTGAGGAGGTATGTAGTTGGTGGAAGTGAAGACCGAGTGGCAGTGGGTGTGCCCGCAGATGCCCTGGAGAGTGTGTGAGTTGAGAAGAGCAGAGAAGGATGGATCATGGAATGAAATTCCTCCTTCTATCCCTCTGGGTGATGGAATTCCCACCCTCATGGTTGGGGAGAAGAGCCTGCTCTCTGGGCCTGCCACAGGTCCCCATGATCCTTCTTTCTGTTCTCCATGGCAGGAACCCTTACATTAATCCTTGTAAGGACCACTCCCCCAAGGAGCCCCCAAAATGCAGTGCTGCGGATGGTATTGTGTACAGGAAGGTTCTGCTGGAATCCATGGGCTCTGGATGGCCTCCTTGTATTCTCCATCTTCTCTCTTTAGGTGTGGGCTCTGCCCCTCAAGTGCACATCACAGGGCCAGAAGAGGACGGGGTCCGAGTTGTGTGCATGGCCTCAGGGTGGTTCCCAAAGCCCCAAGTGCAGTGGAGAGCTCTCAGTGGAAAGAAGTTCCTGATGTTCTCTGAGACCCAGGTCCAAGATGCTGCAGGGCTATTCACTATAGAGGCCACTCTTGTGGTGAGGGACAGCTCTTCAGGGAATGTGACCTGCTCAGTCCTCAACCCCATCCTGGGCCAGGAGAAGGCAATGGCCATTTTCATCCCAGGTCAGTACTACTTCCCACTCCTAGAAGGGTGGGATTATCTGGTTGGGGGTCCCTGTGTGTGCTGGGCTGGGCTGTCAGAGCAGTGCCCTGATGGGATGTCTGGCTGGGCACAGAACCCTTCTTCCCTCGGAGTTCTCCCTGGAAGCCGGTTTTCATGGTGATCCTGACTGTGCTGATGCTCCCACTCCTTGGGGCTGCCCTCTACATCATGAGAGAACATACTGCAAAGCTCCAGGAGACACAGGAATGGGAGAAACTGCACAGAGACAAGGAGGAGGACCAGCAGATAAAGGAGGAGGCACTGAAGGCTAGAGGTAAGGCAGGGCAGGGTCAAGGCAGAGAAGTGTGGAAGCTGGTGGAGAGGAGAAGCGGACAGTAAGGACCCTGGCCAGGAGCAGGGGCTGAGGAGGACCAGAGAGGACAGGTAGGGCTGTGGAGGCTTGAGGGGTCTGGAGTTAGATCTTCTAGGAGACATATAGATGCTCTTGCGGGTTTTCCAGGTGCAGTCTTTTCTGCTCTTAGTGATGGGAGTTTAACTGTATTTTTCACTTTTTTTCAGATGAACTCCAAGCAGATCTTGGTACGTTGTGTCCTTTCCCCAGAAGTTTCTGTGTCACATTTGTAGGAGACATTCTGGTTCATAGCTCACTTGTTTCCTATGTTGCCTTTCAGATTGGAGGAAATCTGTTTACCTGGCTGGTGAGTGACTGGATGTCCTTGGGTCTCTTGCCCCCTAAGCCATAGCTTTCCCTCTCCGTTTCATGCAGAGACATGTGGACCCATCCCTGGTGCGGAGGTGGAAACTGGTGGGAGGCAAAACTTGCTCTATGGGCTTTCTCCATCTGGGCTATTGTTTCACACATGGTGCTTTGAAACCTGGAATGATGGTAGTCACTGGAGTCTGTGGTGCATCTTGGTTTGATCTACCCGCCTCCTTTGTAGGAATTTAGTCTTCAATGCAACTGGTTCTCAGTCAACCTGAATACTCTGTTACATTTTAGAGAAACTATATAAATAAATGGGGTCATTAAATTTAGGAGTGTGATCCCTCCACATAACACCATCGTGGGAGAGTCTTTTCTCTCCAGTTCCTGGAGGTACTGATCACAAAGTGTTGGGTAGAGGACTGGGCAGAGCTTGGGTGGGAATGTCGTGGGATAAGCTGTCAGTGATCCAGTGATATGTTTTCTGAGAACGTTTGGCCACTTCTACCCTAGAGCTCACCTAACATCCTGGTCCTTAATTCATCTCCCCTTTTGTGTTATTTCGCATATCTCTCTTTCCTGGAAATCATTGGATGTAATAATGATTTCTTACATTCATGTAATAATGTATACGTTATTCCCTAGAACATTTTCATACATTGTATAATTTTTGAACTTTAAAACAATTGAAAGCAGATGGAATAAAAATTTTACATGTTTTTTTTTCATGTGAAAATTTCTTAATTTTGGGATGCGATTGATATTGGAATTCATTTCAGAAAAATTCTGTGGATGAAATTTGTTAGTATTATGCATTTTCTTTTGGTAATCAAGAATGGTTGGACACAGTGTATCTTTCTTTGAAGGAATACTATTTTTTATTAAAAATTTATTTGAAATGCACATGTTGACTTATTGTTGAATCCCCCCTGCACCCCTTAAAAAAAAGAAGAAACAAATTTAGATGTTGACTGTATTTATGCTGAGTACCTCCCACACTGCTACCAACTTTTTAAACATGAAATTTCTTTAGAGATTAAAATTCTTCTCCACTGGCCCCAGGAGATCTACCTGACTCTTATGGGTTCAGTGTTTCTGCAGAAGTTGTATCTCTTCTATTGTTCAGAAAATCAAATGCATATAGATAACTGGCCTTGCAATGCTTGTGTGCATAAAATTGAATGAATAACTTGAGTTTTTTCACCTTAGAGATTTTTTTTTTAAAGATTTATTTATTTGACAGATAGAGATCACAAGTAGGTAGAGAGACAGGCAGAGAGAGAGGAAGGGAAGCAGGTTCCATGCCGAGCAGAGAGCCTGACTCGGGGTTTGATCCCAGGACCCTGGGATTATGACGTAAGCCGAAGGCAGAGGCTTTAACCCACTGAGCCACCCAGGCGCCCCCACCTTAGAGATTCTTTTTTTTTTTTTTTTTTTTTTAAAACTTTTTTTATTTTTTTTTAAGATTTTTATTTATTTATTTGACAGACAGAGATTACAAGTAGGCAGAGAGGCAGGCAGAGGGAGAGAGAGGAGAAAGCAGGCTCCCTGCTGAGCAGAGAGCCCGATGCGGGGCTCGATCCCAGGACTCTGGGATCATGACCTGAGCCGAAGGCAGAGGCTTTAATCCACTGAGCCACCCAGGCGCCCCACCTTAGAGATTCTTAATGTCAGAATCAGTCGTTCAATTCTGTGTTATTTTCATTTGTCTCTTTGGACTCTGCTGAATTTATTTGTTTATTTTTTAAAATTTTGTCTCTTCTGGTTAAAATTGTTTTTCTTGGTTGACTCTTGAGTCTACTTGTCTGTAGGAGAATAGAAGTTGAATAGTTAAAAGTGCTTTTGATTTTTAATTTAACTGTTATTTTGATGGTTTTACTATTCAACCACATGTATCTTTTTTTTAAAATTTCTTTTCAGTGTTCCAGAATTCATTGTTTATACAGCAAACCCAGTGTTCCATGTAATACGTGCCCTCCAAAATACCCACCACCAGGCTCACCCAACCTCCCACCCTCTCCCCTCCAAAATCCTCCGTTTGTTTCTCAGAGTTTTTATTTTAATGTTGTGGTTTTTAAGACTCAGGACACTAACTTGGCAAAGGTCACACAGCAGCAATTGGCAGGCATGGAACTCAGCCTGTAATGCCGGCTCTCTGACCTGTGGTCCAAGGAATTTCCCAGAACATCCTATTGTCTGCCCATGTCAGGAGGGTATCTCCTCTCGAACCTCTCTCCTTACTCTGTTATAGTGTCTCCTGTAGCACAGAGAGGAGGCAAGTGCCAGTAGATAAATACTATGCAGACTTGTTCTGGCTCATGTCTCACCAGGGTGTCTGTTCCCTGTTCCCGTTAACAACCCTCCCTTTCAGCCTTGAAGAAGGCAAAACTGTATGTAGGTAAGTGACTCAGTTTCCTGTGGCTTTACCTTCCCAGCCTCCACTGTGCCACCTTATCTGTCATTGGACTTCACAACAGGATGGGGTTGGTGTCCCTGATCTCCTTGTTATGTTTGTTGTGTCCTTCTGAAGACTGCAGGGACTGTCCTTGGGAACACAGATCTGCCTCTATTCTGACACATCCTCTACTGTAGGTTGCTGTTAGAATTAGCAACACGCTCTGAACGTACCTTGTTCACTAATAGTTTTGTTGGTACAGTGACAACAGAGTGGTCATTTGTAAGGGTAGCTGGACCATGGCATTGATGGTGTACTTCAGAATTTGCTGTCTCTGGAAGATTTCAGAAATCAAGCTTGCCTGCTTAGGACTCAGGTCTTCCTTAAGGGATCCTTGTTTCTGAATACATTTTATCCTGAAATTCCTACCTCTTTTTTGGATCTTGCTTTGGTTTTCCTGGTTTTTTTTTTTTTTTTTTTTTCCTGTTTCTCTGGAATGATGGTCTTCATTTTGCTTCTGCATGCTCTGACTCCTTGTCCAAGCCAGGTATCTTCCTCTAAACCTCCATGGTTGTTTTGGAAGTAGTTTTCTTTAGGTCAGCTGTTCTGATTCTCAGATCCAGAGCCTCCAGGATGTGTAGGGAGTTCTGGTAGTAGGTTTGTGAGATTCTGACCATTATATACAAAATCTTATGTACGTGTTTGTATTACAGCATTAAGAAATTGATTTTTTAAAGGACAGCAACTTATAATTGTTCACAACCATTATCTCTCCTTTTAGGAGAATTCTGGATTTACCTGATGGGCTCAGTACTGGTTAGATTTATTAGGGGCAATGTGTAAGGATTGCAATAGGAGAAGCTCAGAGGAGTGAAAATTGTTTACCAGAGAAAATCTGGGAGTAAATCAGGGAAAGAAAAGGTGGTTGGAGAAGATGAGAAAGAAAGTAGAGAGCCTGTGATTCCTCTCAGAGACACTTTGGGTGTCTGAGAGTAGAACAGACACTTTGGGTGGCTTTGGGTAGGAGAGAGACCATAAATGACAGCCATGGTGGTTAGAGTCAGAAGTACACAGAGGACATGCCAGTTATTGGGTGTGCAAAAAGTAATAAACTCCTTGATACATGTTTGAGAGATTTCTGAAAAGACTTATATTTATTTTAATGTGTTTTGAATTAATTCTCTAACTGGGTTTGCTTCACATAATGAGGCCATTTCACTCTTCCAAAGTAGCCGGGGGAGGAGTGTGATCCTAGGGTTGAAGAATAGGGGTCCCATGCTGTAGGCAAATATTAGAGAAAGTGTCCTGTTCTTATTTTATAATCGTTCTAATTTTGTTCTGGAGTCTCTGTCCTGTTGGAGGTAACAGCTTTACCACGCGGACTTTTCAGGGCCTAATGGCAGATATACATTTGCTGTGATCAGTTGACTTTTCTTCTTCCCAAAAGGGAGTATGAAGTTTGGAGGAGTTTATGCTTTGTGTCACTGAGGGACGGGGTTCCTTTATTCTTCTCTTGCTCATTTCAGGACCTCACTTTATAGAGGGCAGCTTGATGTGGTCCTTAGAATAATTGGGTTTGAGGTTCCATCTAGGTTTTTGGAGAAATTGTTATTCCACCCCTGCTGCATTCGTATCTCCAGTTCCTTAATCTTACTCACATCTGTAAAGTCCTCTCTGCCAAAACATATTCACAGTTTCTGGGGATAGGACACAGCCATACTTGGGGGCAGATCACGTGTGATGTCTCCTGCTGCTTTTGATCTCTCTAGGTGATTATAGAGAGAAGCAGGGATGTTTTTCCTGATATAGGGAAGCAAATTCATTACTTTCTTTCACTAGATGTATGTCTTTCTTGCTTTGAACTTCTCTCTCTCCTTCCTTGAATCTTCTCCATTACCTCTTGATGGGCCAAGATTTCTCTGGTGCCATGTCCTGAACTCTCCTCACCCACGGCTGAGAGTCATCCTCCAAGTGCAGCTCCACCAAGTTCTATTGCGTCTACCATGGCTTTGAATCAATCTGCAAGTTCAGTTCAGCCAGTTCTTTATAAGTAAACGGAGGCCTCAGAAATTTTGATCTCCTCGGTTCTTTCTCAAGAAAACTTAGCTTTCAGGATGGATGTGTGGCTAGAAATTGAGAAAGCCTCTTTTGATAATGAAATCTGTGCAAAGAGCCTTCTTTTTAGGTCAGTAACCAGCCCCTCAGTGGTGTTAAGCTTTATGGCTTGGGTTTCATGGGAATATTGTAACATGACGGCTATGGGTGTATGATAGAGAGAGTGTGCGTGTGTGTGTGAGAGAGAGAGAAAAAGAGAGAGAGAGAGAGAGAGAGAATTAATGTGTGTGAAAAATAAATTTATCAGGTGAAAGCTTCCAAAACATTTTTCCCTATAAGTCTTGGTTCAGTGTATTTCAGAGATAGGTACTAACACTGGTCTGTACAGTCTCCTCAAGTCTCTGATTTGTTGTTCACATTTGTGCAATGTGGTTTTCTTGTAGATTGGCGGAAGGAGAAGTTCCAGGCCTGTGAGTTACTTCAGTCGTTTGGGTGCTCCTACTGCTATTCCATGGCTGCTGACATCTTCTTCAGCTTGCTGGGGTGATACAGATGCTGGCATCATCAGTGGTAGTGGGGTGGGATGGGGCGGTGAACATCATGTAGCTGGGATTACTGGGTGTGACTGATACTGGATATAAATGGATATTATTTAGTGTTGGAGTCCAGTCGGGCCCTCAAGAGCCCTGTGACATGTCTAACACCCAGATTAGTCTTATGCTTACTTCTTCTGGTTGGAGGGCTGTGTGCTTGAGCCAGAAGGCTCTCATCTCAGGAGCTTTGGTCCTCCCTGCATGCAGCTAGGTGTCTGGGGGTGGGGTGGTGGTTGTGTGCCTTGTTATGTGGTAAGGCAAGTCCTTGAATGATTGGCAACTGTCTCTGCAGTGTCTGTCAGTCTGGATCCAGAGTCTTCCCATTCCAGCCTTGATGTCTCTGATGATAAGACTAGTTATCGAGACCTTGAAGGACTCGACCAAATACACAGAAGTTGGGTTCTATAGCGTCTTGGGTCATGAAGGCATCACATCAGGGTGCTGTTACTGGGAGGTGGAGATAAGGAATGCAGAAAGAAGTAAGTGGGCCCTGGGGGTCTGTAGGAGAGATGTGGAGAGGAAAGGCTGGTACCAGGAATCCCCAGAAAAGGGGATCTGGGCTGTGGGGGTGTATGGATATACATTCTATTCCCTCCCTGATAATTCAGAACTCCTTGTGCCAATTCCCCAGAGGGTAGGGCTTTTCCTGGACCTGAAGGAAGGGGATGTCTCATTCTACAACATGACTGACGGTTCCCACATTTTCTCCTTCCCTTTTGCTTCCTCCTCTGGGACTCTGTTTCCGTACTTCAGGTTGAGGTCAGGAGATGTGTCCCTGACCACCTGCTCTGGGGTGGCTGGGCCTCTGCAGACTCCTGTTCCCGTTAACAACCCTCCTTGTTCTTCAGAGGAGCCTGTGAGCCTCTCAGGTCAGGGGTTCAGCTCAGGCTGTGGTGTTGCTGGTGCTCTCCCAAGGACTGAATCCCCATTACTTCCCTCTGGTCCTGAAGCTATGTCCCCATAATGCTCCAACACTGTCCCAGATTCCTCATGGTGGCTCCTCCTGGAGCTGCAGACTCCCAGGAGTAAATAACCTCTGAAGTTAGTCCTGAATAACCTGGTGTCTTGCCCTTCTCTTCTGGCTGTAGATTGCTGGGGTGTGGTTATGAGAATAGGCGGTTCATGCCTTATGCTCAGGTATTAGAAGATAAATTGACTTTTTCAGCTGTAAGGGGTTGGCTGAATTTTACTATTTGAAGTCATGTTTCTTTTGATCATGAACATTATTTCATGGAGTCTTTGTATTGTTTTGATGTGAAATAAGATGTCTGAATTATTCTGAAGAATTAAATGGTGTTTATTTTATACAGTTTGAGTTGTGCAGATGAGCCCAGAAGCTATGGGTGGGTTATCGCTCTATTTTAGGAAATGTGTGACTAAAAAACATTGTCCATATGAACATTTCTGAAGAAATCTATGGCTAATGGACTTGAAGAAGATTGGAGTATAATATTCTATTGTATGTGCTTCCTATTCTGGAATGGATGAGACATACTTATCTTAATGAACCTTAGTAAATATCTGTTATTTCTTAAACACTGGTGATGCATTAATTCAGGGAATGGGAAATGAGAGTTTGGGTTTCCTTGTGAGTCAACAGCAGTTGGAGAGAACAGAACTGCTACCAGAATAAAGAGGTAAATGAAGATGAGTGTTTTCAGACCCTGGATGAATTGCAGAAAGCTTTGACCATGAGCACAGTTCCAGAATCTATGCACGGCTTCTCAGTACTTCTAGTCCAGTTGTAAAGGTGGATGGAACCCACAGGAAACACAAGGAAGCCAGACTGTTGAGGACTCAGACCTTAATGAAGAAAGGTTTGTTGGCTCCTGTACTAGAACACTGACCTGTTGTGGTTCTGGGAGAGATGAGGAAGACACGGAATTGGAGGTGGAAGAAGGAGGTCACAGATCTCAACTCCTGCCTGTGACCAAAAATAGGAAAAGGACTGGAGTCAGGTTGCATATTTCTTTCTTGTCATGTAGATGTGTCCTTTTTATTAATTATCTATTTTCCTTCTCCCTTCTTACCAGTGTGATTTTATGCAAGTTGTCCCTGGTAATATTTCAAATATAATCTCTAGGTAACAGATTAGTCAAATGAGTGTGGCTGGACTTAAGGAATAAATATAACTGATTCAATGCCTGGGACTGCCTGTTTATTCCATTTTGGGGAAAGAGTGAGAACTTTTTCACTTGTTTAAGTGTAGCCCTGTAGATGGGTGAAAATGTGGAGTTGTGTTGTTATATGGAAGTTCCAATGTGAGTAAATGGTGTATGTGGAAGTTGAGGAACTAAAAGTGTGAAAACTGCCCATTACTGATTCATTGTCTTTTGATTCAAATCTACCCTGTATGTGCCCTACTTGTTGATACCGGATGTCATAAATGTTTCATTTTTGCCATGTGGCACATTTGGCACAGTCTTTGTCAGTTAGTGCACTGTTGGGTTTGGCCAGCAAACCCTGAGATGGTGAATGAAAAGACTCCTCCAGACACCTTAATAGGAGAAAGGAGAGGCCTGGGGACCAGACACTCTAGTGGCAGAGGTCCTCCAGCCAAGCTTTGTCTCCAGTTTCATTGGGATCATATCAATACACCAAGCACAAGCACAAAGCAAGGAAGAAAGTGTAGCCTTAATGGGCAGGACAATAATATGTGGGGCAGCGTGTAGTAAGAACAAGGAGGCTAGGAGCTCATGAAGTACATGAGCACCACATGTGCCTGTTTCTCCTTGAAATTTAAACATTTACTCCCTAGATGAGAGCCTTGAGGCGCAGTAAGAATGTGGCCACTTTCAGCCAAGAAATTTCAATGGAGGCCTAATGTTCTGGGCATTCCTCCTTTGTTTTTCAATTAGACTCATTCAGGGAGGCGTATGCAAGTCAGATTTTGTCTATGCAGACATTGAATTTCTACAGGGCACCAGAGGGAATACAGCAAGATGTAGCAGGAGTAAAAGCTTTTTTCTTTTGGGTTTTTTTTTTTTTGTTTTTGTTTTGTTTTGGAACCATATTTTAATTCATTGGCATTGTCAATTGAGAACAAGACAGGATTTCTTTTCATTCAGGGAGATCTTATTCTTTCTTTCTTTTTTTCTTAGATTTCTTTTTTCTTAATTTATTTGACAGACAGAGACCACAAGCAGGCAGAGAGGCAGGCAGAGAGAGAGGGGGAAGCAGGCTCCCCTCTGAGCAGAGCCCAATGAGGGGCTCGATCCCAGGACCCTGGGATCATGACCCCAGTCAAAGGCAGAGCCTTTAACCCACTGAACCACCCAGGCGCCCCGGGAGATCGTTTTCAATCTGTCGTTACATGGATCCACACATCTTCACCTTGGAAAATGTAGCATTTCAAGCTTTAGCCAGGGTAGATTAGTCTTTTTTCAGATTCACAATATTTGCAGTGCTGCCAGAAGTCTTCTCAGCATTTGCTTTGAACTCGGCCTTCAGTGCATCTCTCATTGCTTTTGCACAGATCTGGGAGCACCGGATGTAGCTGAGTCCAGCCTGTCGCCAGTACGCCACCTTGATGTCGCGAGGGTGGGCATGTCTGGTCGAATCACGAGGATGCCTCAATGTTGGCTTGACGCACGGCCCGGAGGCAAGAAAGACTCTTTTTGTGTTTTTAAAAAAAACATTTTATTTATGTATTTGTCAGAGAGAGATTGAGTGAGCACAAGCAGGGAGAGTGGCAGGCAGAGAGAGAAGCAGACTCCCTGTGGAGCAGAGAACCCGAAGCAGGACTTGATCCCAGGACCCTGGGATCATGACCTGAGCTGAAGGAAGACATTTAACTGAGTGAGCCACCTAGGTGTTCTAGTTTTGGTGTCATTTCCCCCTTGATCTTATAATGCTGTTGACAGTGGCCTGGAGAAGACTTAGCTTCTCTTGCCTTTGGGTGAATGAGTATGGCATTGTAGCTGGTTGTGTTCTAGAGGGCTGCCTCCCAGGGAATCTTGCCAGTTCTCTAGTGAGGGTTTTCCTGCCCAACAGGCTTGGTCTGCAGCATGTTGGTGAATTTCTTTCCTTCCTGGGGACTCTGGTCCCACCTGGTCCAATAAACAGAATGTCAGTCTTATTCTTTCAAATGTATTCCGTTTTTTGGATGCTCTATCTCAGTTCTAGAGGTAATGTCTGCTTACTGTATCTTCTACTTCTGGTTTCCATAGAGCTTTCTTTTATCTCTTTCATAATTAAATACCTCTTTCTTAATAATTCTTTCTATCAGATTTTCCCTGTTAAAATGACTGATGTGGCTTCTGCCTCCTGACTGGACACTGGCTGATACAAACATCTAAACTGAACTGTATGTTGGAACAGGGCACTGCACTTCTCATAATATATAGGAAAGGGTAGTGGAAGAATTTTCAGATTTACCAAACAACAACAACAGCAACAACCACAACAACAACAACAACAACAAACCAATAAAGCCATAAATATACTCTTTGGGATCTGTGCATATATTTTAAATGCTCTACATGTTAATATATTATCTGACATGTTCATCTCCTCCTTCCATATGGCTTGTGGCTTTATGACACTGGATTCCTTTTAGATGGGCTATGGGTATATTTCCTTTGAAATGGAGAGGAAAGGAAGATATGGATGTGATACGAATTATCCAAACAAAAAAGAGGAAATCTTTTGAAACAAGTGCACCAGTTGCCCATGTAATTCCAGAAAGAATGGTTAAAACCACATTCTTGGGGGGCGCCTGGGTGGCTCAGTGGGTTAAAGCCTCTGCCTTCGGCTCAAGTCATGGTCTCAGGGTCTTGGGATCAAGCCCCGCTTCGGGCTCTCTGCTCAGTGGGGAGCCTGCTTCCTCCTCTATCTCTCTCTCTGCCTGCCTCTCTGCCTACTTGTGATCTCTCTCTCTGTGTCAAATGAATAAATAAAATCTTAAAAAAAAACCGAACACATTTTTAGGAGGAGTGAGGTCAGCATCATGGCAGAATGAGTCCTTCCATTTGTCTTCCCCTTTCTGTTTACAACTAGTAGGATTCCAAAACCCAACAAAGTTTCCTCTGCAACAGCACACCAGATGCCAAAGAGATCCATCCATGTTTACATCTGAAGAAGTGTGTATTGGGCCTCATGGAGACCAGAGCCCAGGCAGGTTGGTGGGGCCTGCTATCCTGGCTTCTACAGTGGTGGTAATGCTCACCTGTGACTCCTGTGGCCGAGGAGCTGGGGTTGGAAAGGAGTGAGTGAAAGGCTACTTGGGTCTGTGGGCCGTGGCTGGAGGACCCCCTAGTTATGAAGCCACAGCGCAGGGTCCTCTGAGGTAGGATATCTGTGACCAGGAAGGGACAGTTGGGGGAAGGAAAAGGCAAGGGAGGGAGGCAGAGAAGAAGAAACACTTTATGCACTGTCTGCCCTGAGAGTTCAGCAAAAGATCTCCCAGGTCCCTGGGACTCCTGAACTTGAGGATCTTCCGCCTGGAGTGTGGGGCACACCCAAAGCCCAAGGGCTTAGTACATACTGGCCCCTCCAGAGGGCTAGCCTCCTACTTTTTTTTTTTTTTTTCTTTAAGCCTGGTCTATACAGCTACCAGGGCTACTCTGGTAAGAGAAACCAGAAACTTGTTCTCTTCTGCCACCTGCTGTAATACTAAAGAAGGGCCTCTAACCTCCCACCCATGAACTGTTAGAATCAAAGTTAACAAATTTTTACCTACAAAAGGTGTTGGCTACTTCAAAGTATTCGGCTAAGGAAAATCTCTTTAAAGAGCATGAAAAATCATGGTAATATGGTTTTGCTAAAAGAAAATGACAGTTCTCCAGCCACCAACCCTACATTGACAGAAGATTGTGATCTAAGTAATAGAGAATTCAAAATAACTGTCAGAACAGAATTCAACAAGATACAAGAGAATCAGGAAATTCAATGAACTCAGTAATAAAATAAATGGATAGAAGGAGTACTTTACCCAAGAGACCGAATTTCTAAAAAAGTAACAAACAGAAATTCTGGAGCTGAACTCAGTAAATGAGATGAAGAATGCATTAGAAACATTGGAAATAGAGCAGATCAGGTGGAAGGGAGAATACATGATCTGAAAGGTGGAATCTAGAGATGATTCAGGTGGAAGTGAAGAGAACTAAGGTTTATTATTTTTTTTTCAACGTGAAGAAACCCTGGGGTGCCTGGCTGCTTCAGTTAGTGGAACATCTGACTCTTGATCTTTGGGTTGTGACCTGGAGCTCTATGTTGCATGTAGAGATTACTTAAAAGGAAAAAAAGCTTAAAAAATGAAGAAATCCTGCAAGAGCTACCAGTCTCCATTAGGAGAGCCAGTTAAGAATAGTGGGTATACCAAAAGGAGAAGAGAAGGAGAAGAGGGGCTGAGTTGTTATTACAAAAGTATTGACTGAGAACTTCCCAATCCTGGGGAAAGAAGTGGATATAGTAGTCTGTGAAGTTAATATATAACCTTATTATCTCAATACAAAAATACCATCTCCAAGACACTTTCTGATGACACTGTCAAATGTCAAAGATAAAGAAGGAATCTTGAAAGTATAAAAGAAAGTAACATAAAAATGAGCTCCCATAGGAGAGATCATAAGCAGATTTCTCAGCAGAAACTCTGCAGGCCAGGAGAGAGTGGAATGACATACTCATAGCATTGACAAATAAATATTGCCAGACAAGAAATCTGTATCCAGGATTTATCTTTCAGACATGAAGGAGAAATAAAGACTTCCCCAGACAAAGAACACTTGAGGGAATTACCCACCACTAGTCCTGCCTCCAAGACATATTGAGCGGAACTTTAATACTGTAATGAAAAGATGAAGGTACAGAGACTCTGAGTAAGCTGGCAGAGTCAGAAACTGTAACCTTATTTTAGAATAGGGTATTAAACACTTAATGATAACAGCAATGGTTAAAGTTATTAAAAATAACTAGAGCTACTACAATTGGTAACAAAACCCATGCCAGGAAAAGAGTTTGTGACAGCAAAAATGTAAAACGGGAGGAGGAAAATGAGAACAGCCATGTAGGCAAATGAAGAAAAGTTGCCAACAGCAGGAAAAGCACCATTTAATCTATGAGACATTTTATACAAACCTCATGGTAAGACAAAACAGTATCTAGAGCAGAGAGAACCTTAAAAAAGGGCAAACTGAGGGAATCATCATGGAAAACCAGCAAGTGATAAAAGTAGACAGAAACACAAAGAAGAAGAAATAATAAAGATACAAAACAACCAGAAAAGAAAAGATAAAATGACAATAGTAAGTCCTTACGTATCAATAATCACTTAAACGTAAGCGGGTTGAATTTACCAATCAAATGACAGAGAGTGCCTTGATAAATTAAAAACATAGACCCAAGTATGTGATGCTTTCAGAAGGGTCATTTTAGCTGTAAGGCAAACGTAGGTTTATAGTGAAGGAACGGATGTGGATAACCCAAGCAAATGGTACCAAAAAGAAAGAAGGTGTAGCCATGTGCATATCAGACAAGATAGACTTCAAGCCCAAAAGAAGATATAACAGTTGTAAATACATGTGCCCTCAATACCTGAGTATTGAAATACATTAAACAAATACAGATCTTAAGGGAGAGATAGACAATAATCCAATAATAGCAGGGACCTCAATACCTGACGGTCCACAGTGGATTTATCATCCAGATGCAGAATCAGCAAGATTCTAATTCTAATTTTAAACAACTGAGGCCAAACACCTGGTTCTTGGACTAGTCTTGAAAGCATATGCAGAACTATATTGTATTAGTTGCATTATTACCTTAGCTGCACGTCACGTTTTATTCCCTACTGAGGACGTTTTTGCATCTCTTAACCTCATGCGTGATTAATCACTTACTTTGCTTTTTACCCCTACTCCCTGTTTACCCACTGATTATAGAACCCTAATGGGGAGTGGAAAGAAACATTTGTCTCAAAATTATCTGACATACTTCATCATTCCAGGTCCTGAATGGGGTGTCTTATTTTCCGGAACAATATAGAGCTCCAGATTGTTTGAAAGCACACCCTCTCAAGGTTTCCAGAAACATCTCATCCTCCTCGTAACATTTACCTCCTTCCCCAAACAAGTAGTGGCTGTCCCTTTTCCTCCAGAGGGCAATGCAGCTTTGGGAATGATAGCCAGCCTTCTCACTGGGCTTTCCTTGTGATAAGGAAGCTTTCTTTGCCTCAAAACCCATGTCTCAGACATTGGCTTACTGGGCATTGGGTGCTCAACTAGTCCGAGTTTGGTAACACAATCAATAGGTCAAAGAGGAAATCAAAAGGGAAATGAAATAATGGTCTCAAACAAGTGAAAATGAAAATACAATATATCAAATTTTGTGGGTTGCAGTAAAAGCAGTTCTGAGAAGAAGTTTAGAGCAGCAAAAAATTAGAAAGATGTCAAATAATCTACCTTTATACTTCAATGAACTAGAAAAGGAGGAACAAATTAAGCCCAAAGTTAACAAAAGGGAAGAAATAATAAAAATCAGAGCAGAAGTAAATGAAACAGAGGCTAGAAAAACAATAGAAAGGATCAATGAAACTAAAAGCTGGTTCTAGAAGATGATGAACACAAACTGGCAAAAAGTTAGCTGATCTAAGAAAAAAAGAGACATAGTAATGTATGGTGACTAATATAATAAAAAAAGAAGAAATAAAAGAGGGTTATTACAATGGACAGGACAGGAATATGTAGAATCATGAAAGACTATGAATAATTGCATACCAACAAATTATATATCTAAAGGAAATGGGTACATTCCTAGAAACACACAACTGACCAAGACTGACTTAGGAAGATGTAGACAACCTGTACAGACCAGTCTAGTCATCTGAGAGGCACAGGTGGAGGCTGAAGGGCAGGAAGACAGGCTTGTAGGGGAGGCACAGACACCAGAGATCCTGGGGTTGAGGAACACATTGTGACTGGCATACACAAGGAGCTCTCCTTATGGCCGTTCTCTGCCCACTGATAACCAGATGAGCTCTGACCTGGCTGAGTTCCAAGAGCCCCCTCAACTTGCCTCTGTATTCATTGTGTAGCCCTGGGCACCAGGAGCTTTGGAACAGTTACAGTGAGATTCCAGAAAAATGGCATCCGTACTCCACTGCTATCCCTACCAGAAAGACAGCTCTCCCTGTGGTCCTGCCTATTTGTCTCTTCCCCCAGAGCCCAGCTGGTGGAGGATGTGCCCTGGGACAATGTCCCTGCAGAGAAGGGGCAGGTCTTTCTGCTACCATCTGATTGAATAGGACAAGTACTGGCTCTGCCTTCACACCAGTGTGAGGAACCCCAGCCCTCAGGACATTTATCCAGGCCCCGCCCCTCCTAGCATCCTGCTCAGACACCACTGGGGTTTTCTGAATGGTAAAGTGGACTCCAAAGTCCCTGTTATTGAAGAGAACTTGTTAGAGGACAAAGATTTGTTGAAGCCATGCCATGCTTGGAAGCTGTCCTTATGTTCTTCCTATCTTAGTCCTGTGAACTCCCTGCAATTAACTCTTATCTGATGTTAATCAGAGCACCATGTGCTCCCTGACCAGCCTGCCAATGTGCCTGCGCTTCCACCAGCCATGAACACAGGAAGTTCCCTACCTGATCTCACCAACCTGCACTTTCCCTGGCACTTCCCACCCCCCAGGGCCCTGAGGAGACAGCCTACCCCAGCCTGAGTGAGGGCATCAGTACCTCCAAATCAAGACACAGCATGATCCACCTCAGGATCAGTGGGAGACAGTGCCTGGACCAAGTTTGGGCTATGATGAGGCAGGACTTTACTCCCTGCTCAGCTACCCATCCAGTGGTCTTCCCTGAGCAATCCCAACCCCTAGGCTTCCTGGTGCAGTCCCCATCCCCATGTTCAAGGCTCTGATAGCCACCCCTCACTGTTAGCCGCCTCCCTGGGCCACCCTTCGCTCTGGCTCTCTCATCCTCCAATTCCTGCCCCTCTGCTTCCTCTCCTGTGCTGGGTACCCCCCTTACCCAGCTTCTTCCCCTGGAATCCCTTCCCGCCACCACCATGTGCCCCTCAGCCTCCTGAGCTTGCCCAAAGGCCCAGCTGACACCCAAGAGCAGCTGCTTAAAAAGTTTTTGACAACAATGTCTTGCGCCTTGTTCTGCATCACTCAGGGTGTCCTCCTGGATACCAGCAAATTGTACACTGACCAGAGGCTGCCTCCATACCCATGCAGCCCCCCAAATTTGGTTCTGCCCACCCAGCCACCTACCCCAAAGCCTCTATAGCATCCAGCGATGTCCTCTCAGGCCTGCCCAAAGTAACCTTCAGGTGGGCAGCCCCTGGGCAGCCCACCACACTGTGGGACACTATACCCACATATATGCTCATACTCAATGGGCATGAGCAAGAATTTTACCATCAGCCAGTGAGGGACTTCAGCCTGGGAAACCTGTTTCCTCACAGCGTGCTCTTTGATGACTGCTGCTAGGACTTGTTTGTCCCCTAGCACGCACACACTCTGTCTCAGCAGCAAGAATGGTTTAGCATGGAAGCCCATCAACCAGCCTGATGTTGGATTCCCCAGCTTTTCTGAGGAGCCTTTATTTTTTGGGGACAAGGGTCAATTAGTGGCCTACAGGACCCCCATGCCCTCAACCACCAGAACTTGACCCTCTGTTCCTGCCATGGCTCAGGGCCCAACATCATCCTCCCAGGAGAGTCCTCCCCAGGTTATTGTAAGGAGATTGTGGCAGCTCTGGCTGGAGTGCCTGGCTTTGTGGGGTCAGCAACCTGGCTGGGGTCGGGGTTGGGGCTGGAGGAGTTGTTGCACATGGAAACACTGGGCCTGGAATGCTTCCACATGCTGAGCAACCCCTATGGCTTGCTGTGTGATCCTGCTGTGGAGGACTCATTCCAAAGTCAGCATCTGCAGTGAGGAGCCTCATCAACCTCCCTCTTCTTGGCTCTGCCCCATCACTGTTCCTTTTCTCCCTTCCCCTGGGTCAGGAGAGACTCTACTCTGCCCACAGAGCCTCTTTCTAACCTGAATGAGGGTACCAAAGAATGAGGAAAAGCCAGGGGTTTGTCCTGGTGGTCCCTGAATTCTGCACAAGGGTTGGGTCCAGTGAAGCTCAAGGGGGGCCTAACACTTAAAACTTGTAACTCAAGAGATGGAGTAAGCAATCAAAAAACTCCCAAAAGAAAACCTTGTGGTCAAATGGCTTCACTAGTGAATTCTAATGAGCATGCAGTGGAAAACTAATATCAGTACTCCTCAAAATCTTCCAGAATGTTAAGGAAGAGGCAACAATTTCAAATTCATTCTACAAAGGCAGTATTATTTTGATAGCAAACCGGAAAAGGATACCACCACAACAAAAAAGCAATAAACCAGTATCCTTGATGAATACGGATGGAAAAATTCTCAGCAAAACATTATCAAACTGAGTTCACACATTAAACAAATTAGACACCATGGCTAAATGGGATTTATCTGTGGGATGCAAGGGTAGTTGAACCTACAAAGATCAATAAGTGTAATTTAGTACATCAAGAAAATGAAAGATAAAAATCACATGATCATCTCAAAAGTTGCCCAGAGAAATTAGACAAAATATACCATTCCTTTATGACAAAAACTCTTAACAGATTGGGTATAGGAGGAGCATACCTCTACATAATAAAGGCCACCTACAGGAACCCCACAGCAAACATCCCACTCAATGAAGAAGAATTGAAAGCATTTCCTCTAAGAACAGGAACATAACAAGGGAGGACACTCTCCCCACCTCTATTCAATATAGTAGTGGAAGTCCTAGCTAGAGCAATTAGGCAAGAGAAAGAAATAACAGCCTTCCACACCAGGAAGGAAGAAGTGAAAATGTCACTCTTTGCAAATATCATCTTACATGCAGAAAAATCTGCAGAGTTAATAAAAAAATCTGTTGAAAGTAATCAATGATTCAATAAAGTGACATATTACAAATTGACTTACAAAAATCAGTGGCATCCTTTTACACTAACTCTGAAGCATCAGAAAAAGAAAATAGCATCAAAAGCAACAAAATAGGAATATAAGAAACCAGGGCAGTGAAGGTCCTGTACAATGAAAACTATAAGACTTTCCTGAAAGAAGTTGAAGACACAAACAAATGGAAACACATCCCATGTTTATGATTTGAAGAATTAATACTGTTGAAATGACCATATTACACAAAGCCATTACAGAGTCAATGTGATCTCAATCAAAATACCAAAGGCGTTCCTTATAGAAATAGAAGAAATCATTCTGAAATTTGTGTGGAAGCATAGGAGACTCCAAATAGCCAAAGCAATCCTGCAAAAAGAGAGCAAAGCTGGAGGTAGCACATTTCCTTATTTCAAACCATACTCCAAAGGCATAGTAACAGAATACAATGTGGTAATGGCACAAAAAGCAACATATGCACCAATAAAACAGAATAGAGAGCCCAGAATTAAATCCCAACACATGTGGTCAACCAATAATAGGTAAGAAGCCAAGAACACCCAATGAAAAGGATAGTCCCTTCAAGAAATTGTCCTGGGGGGACGCCTGGGTGGCTCAGTTGGTTAAGCGGCTGCCTTCAGCTCAGGTCATGATCCCAGTGTCCTGGGATCGAGTCACACATCGGGCTCCTTGCTTGGCAGGAAGCCTGCTTCTCCCTCTGCCTCTGCCTGCCACTCTGTCTGCCTGTGCTTGCTCTCTCTCTCTCTCTCTCTCCCTCTCTGACAAATAAATAAATAAAATCTTAAAAAAAAAAAAAAGAAATGGTGCTGGGAACCCTGGAGAAACACAAGCAGAGCAATGAACTCTTTGGATCATCTACTCCTTTCAGAATATATTTTCAATGTGCAGCTAATAAATATGTACAGACATTATACAGATTATAAAAAGAAATTCAAGCAACATGTTAAGATAGTTCCCTTTTTAATAGTAGAAGTTCTAATATGATTTCTAATATAATAGCACTCTAATATGATTTCTAATATAATAGCACTCCTATTGCTGGTGCTCCCAATCCGATGCCCTCTGTTTAGAGCTCAGCTAAGCTTGGGGTGCACCTGGCTCCTGTAGGATTTGGCCACACAACCAAATGACCCTTGACAGGTGTTCTCCTATTGTTGAGCTTCTGTCTCTCAAATTTAAAATGAGGAAAGACTCTCCTCTGAGGATTAGAGTAAATTATTTATTGAAATAAAGTACATAACGTTCGGAGTGAAATGGCACCTGGTGAATGGTGGGTCTGATTATTTGGTGAAGGTAAACAGAGAGCAGGATCCTGGCCTCATGGTTTCAGCATACAGTCCAGCCTTTGCAGATAAGTTTCTCAGATAGAGACTCTGACAGAGGCTGATTCCAATCAGGCTTTCAGGGTTGGTCAGGGTCTCCCTTGCTTTTTCTGCCCCAGGCCTCTCTCCCTTGATACTTTCAAGGTGAAGGCCAAAGTGCCAGTTCTCCAGGCCTTTTCCCATAACATGGCACTCACATCCCTCCCCCGAGGATTTGCCCATTTCAGCCTTGACCTTGGATGGGCCTGACCTACATGAGACTGAGAGAATGAGTACATTCTTCCAGGTCACACTTGCTCTCTGCAAATGATTCACTGACATCGCAGGGACTGAGGAATGCGATTGAGACACTCTGGGCATTTCTGTGACTATGTACTGAGTGAAGTCTTTCACTGACGGACCAAAATACATAGTGTCCTTTATTTTCATACCTTTACTCTCAATGTGCTTTGAAGAATTAAACCATGACACATAAATGGATGTGCAACAGGTTCAAATATCTCAAATATCTTTCCTGCTGCCTGTCGATTGCTTTTAAAAATTATAGTCTCAAAAAAATAATAATAATTACAGTTCCATTAACTGGAGGTAGGTTAATCATACAGGGAATTATTACTAATTGCTCAATAATACTTGAAACCATCCCAAGGGGCTTTAAATCAGTATATTCGGGCAGAATAATAACGAGTTTTTCAAGAGAAGGTAGTTCATTAAGAGTAACTCATCTTCAGTTTTAAGAGGAAAATTCTTATTTTCCCTCTCAGTTTGTCAATCATCTTCTCCAGCTGACAGCAGTGGAGGAAGATGATAAGAATGAGGAGGCGCTTGAACTATCTGAATCTGTTTCACTGTCCAAGTCTGAATCCGAGTCTGAAGTCTTTAGAGAGTCTGGGGTCCCTGCCGGCTCTGCGGGGCCCGGGCGGTGACGCAGTTCCCTCCGTGGGGAGGTCGGGGCTTGACTGTGGAGCGAATTCAGGTGGCTGCTCCTTGGCAGGCTGAACCTCCTTGGTCTGTCTGGTGTCCTGGGACACTGCATCCGACTGCAGTGTCGGCCGTGATGCTGGGACACGTATACAGCCCCGAGACTGCACCGCCTGACCTTGGCCATTCCCCAAACCAGTGCCATTAAATTTCGGAGTTTCCCGCTGAGCCGCGGTGGCCTCAACTACTTCTAAGGTGTCACGCCAGAGGGCACTGACAAGCTCACAGCTCGCTAGGAAAAAGAACTGTGCGTGTTGTAATCGCATCTGCGCCAGATTTCCCGCGTTTCTAGGGTAACTGCACCCGGACCTGCCTGGAGACACGGCCCCGTCGCTTACACAGCAGCACTTCCGGCGGAGCCTACTCTGCTCTTGCTTTTCTTTTAATTTCTTATTTACTCTTTGTTAATTAATGAGTATAATAAAATTTCTCCAAGTGTCTATAAGACTGTCTTTTTCCTTATGTGTGAGTCCTTTGCCTTTATATAGCTCAGGGCTTTGGTGGGAGTGATACCTCCTCACTTTCCTTGGAATCTCAGACATTAGAATTAGAGTGGATCGCCTACTCAGAGGATGCTGGGACAGGGCCCACTGTCACATGCACTGTGCAGCTGACCTCTGAGTGGACATCAGCATGCTCCAACTCTTGGGAGTTCCTTAAGGAATTCTCAGAGGCACTTTTGTTTTGATACTTCGGTTATGGGATGACAATCTATTGGGAGGGGCTGTGCTCACCAGAGGGGCAGATGTGTGGGCTCAGAGGATGGTAAACATTCCTGTTGTACCCTTTGACGTCTCATAGCAGGCTGCCAGGGCAAAACTCAGCCCACCAGCTAGAGTAATGCTGGTTAGAGGAGGAAGGAAAATTTTGAAAGGCCAAAAGAATACTATTGCATGTGCGTGTTTGTGTGTGTGTGCTCTCATATTCCACATCTTTCCAGGTAGCAGACAAGCAAAAAACTTTACCCCGCAGTAGAAGATAACCCAGTGAACCCTTCATCTTAACAGTGTCAAAATAAATGAAACTCTCTGTAAGCCAGAATGAGTGGCATGTTATATGCAAAGTGCTGAAAGGAAAAAGAAGTACAACCAAGAAGAATGTACTTGACAAGACTATTGTTCAGATTTGAAGGAGAGATCAACATCTTCCTAGAGAAACGTAAGCTAAAGGAATTTATCACCACCAAATCAGCCTTACAATAAATGTCAAACTGACTTTTTAAAATGGAAAATGAGGGGTGCCTGGGTAGCTCAGTGGGTTAAAGCCTCTGCCTTTGGCTCAGGTCATGGTCCCAGGGTCCTGGGATCGAGCCCCGCATTGGGCTCTCTGCTTGGCAGGGAGTCTGCTTCCTCTTCTCTCTCTGCCTGCCTCTCTGCCTACTTGTGATCTCTGTCTGTCAAATAAGTAAATAAAATCTTTGAAATGGAAAATGAGTGGCCAGAAATTGCATAAGTAAGTTATGAGTAAAAATATGTAAAATGCAAAAAAATATGTAAATATGATAGCTTGTATATAAAATATGGAAGAGATAAAGAAAAAGAAAGAGAAGTTTTTTTTTAAATGAATGTGTTTATTTAAAAAATTTATTTATTTATTTGACAGGGAGAGAGAAAGAGAGAGAGCACAAGAAGTGGGAGCAGCAGGCAGAGGGAGAGAGAGAAGCAGGCCGCTGAGCAGGGAGCTGGATGTAGGGCTCGATCCCAGGATCCTGGGATAACACCTGAGCTGAAGACAGACGCTTAACTAACTGAGCCACCCAGGGATGTGTAAAGAATGTGTTTAGACTCAAGTGACTGTCCAATTAATATACACTGCTATAAGGTAGGATATTATATAAGAACTTCAGGGTAACTGCAAACTTAAAACCGGTAGTGGATACACTAAATTAAAAAAATAGAAAGCCAAACAACACTACAGAAACTCGTCAATCACAAAGAAAGAGAGGAAGTTAAGGAGACAGGAAGAGAGAACTACAAACAACCAGACAACAAATAACAAAATTTCAGTAAGGACATATGTGTCAATAATTATGTTAAATGTAAAGGGCCTAATGTTCCAATCAAATGACAAGGTAGAGAATGGATAAATAAGCAAGACCTATCTATATGGTGCCCAGAAGAGATCATCTCAGATGTAGAGATACATGCAGAGTAAAAGCTAAGGTATGGAAAACGTAGATGCATGCGTTTGGAAGCAAAAAAATAACAAAACAAACAAAATCAAAACAAAATGAAAACAACCCAGAGAAGAAATGCTTATATCAGAAAAAATGGAATTTAAAACAAGGATTGTAACAAGAGATAGAGAAAGACATTACATAATGCAAAAGGGTGAATGCAACAAGAGATATAACAAGTCTAGATATCTATGCACCCCACACTGAAGCATCTAAATACAGAAAGCAAATATTAATGAACATAAGGAGACAAGATGATATGGCACAACAAGAGTAGGGGGCTTTAACCCCAAAGTACATCAATGGATAGATCATCAATGCAGAAAATCAATAAAGAAATCATGTCTTTGAATGAGAAATGAGACCATGTGGACAATGTATATAGACCATTCCATCCCAAAACAACAGAATACACATTCTCTTCAAGTGTATGTGGAACATCTAGAGTATATCACATGTTAGGGCATAAAACAAGCCTCACTAAATTTAAAAAGATTGAAAGCATGCCATGCAACTTTTTTTGACCCCAATGGTATGTAACTAGAAATCAACCACAAGAAAAAAACTGGAAAACACACAAACACGTACAGTCTAAACAACATGATACTAAACATCTAGTGATTCAACAAAGCAGTCTAAGAGAATAAAAAAATGGGAAATATATATAAATATATAAATATCTATAAAAAGTGAAAACATAAAAAACAAAAATATTCCCCTCCATATAATAAAAAACATAAAAATAATGAAAATGATGAGACAATGGTAAAAAAAATCTTTGAACACAGGGAAAGCATTTTGTTAAAATTTAAATTCAATTAGCCGATGTATAGTACATCATCAGTTTCAGATGCAGTGTTCAATGATTCATCAATTGCATATACACCCAGTGCTCATCACATCGTGTGTCTTCTTTAATGCCCATCATCCAGTAACCCCATACCCCCACCAACCTACCCTTCCACAACCTTCAGTCTGTGTCCCAGAGTCCAGAGTCTCTCATGGTTTGTGTCCCTCTCTGATTTCTTCCCTCTCTTTGAGTGAATCCATATGATAATTGTCTTTATCTGACTGACTTATTTTGCTCAGTGTAATACCATCTGGTTCCATCCACATTGATGTCAGTGGTAGGTATTCATCCTTTCTGATGGCTGAGTAATACTCCATTGTATATATGAACCACATCTTCTTTATCCATTCATCTGTTGATGGATTTCTCAGTTCCATCCAGAATCTTGCTATTGTGGATATGGCTGCTATGAACACTGGGGTTCATGTTCTTCTTCTTTTCACTACATAAGTATCTTGGGGGTAAACACCCAGTAGTGCAATTGCTGGGTGGTAGGGTAGCTCTATTTTCAAATTCTTGAGGAACCTCCATACTGTTTTCCAGAGTGGCTGTACCAGTTTACATTCCCACCAACACTGTAAGAGGGTTCCACTTTCTCGTCATCCTCTTGTTTCTTGTCTTGCTGCTTTTTGCCATTCTTATTGGTGTAAGGAGGTATCTCATTGTGGTTTTGATTTGTATTTCCCTGATGTCAAGTGATGTAGAGCATTTTTTCATGTGTATGCTGGCCATTTGTATGTCTTCCTTGGAGAAGTGTCTGTTTATGTTTTCTTCCCATTTCTTGACTGGATTACTTGTTTTCCTGGTCTTGAGTTTGAGAAGTTCTTTATAGATCTTGGATACCAGCCCTTTCTCTGATATGCCATTTGCAAATATCTTTTCCCATTCTGTGGGTTGGCTTTTAGTTTTGTTGACTGTTTCCTTTGCTGTGCAGAAACTTTTAATCTTAAGTCCCAATAGTTCACTTTTGCTTTTGTTTCTCTTGCCTTTAGAGACATGTCTTGCAAGACTTTGCTCTGGCCAAGGTTGAAGTGGTTACTGCCTTTCTCAGAAATTTCCATGGATTCCTGCTTCACATTTGGGTCTTTCATCCATTTTGAGTTTATCTTTGTGTATGTTGTGTGGTTCTCTTTCTTCAGTCACATTATTAATGTATAGAAATGCAAATGATTTCTGTGCATTGATTTTGTATCCTGTCATGTTGCTGAATTGTTGTATGAGTTCTAGCAATTTTGGGGTGGAGTTCTTTGGGTTTTCCACATAAAGTACCATGTCATCTGGGAAGAGAGAAAGTTTGACTTCTCTTTGCCAATGTGAATGCTTTTTACTTATTTTTGTTGTCTGATTGCTGAGGCTAGGACTTCTAGTACTATGTTGAACAATAGTAGTTGACTGGGAATCCCTGTCATGTTCCTGACCTTAAGGGAAAAACTCTCAGTTTCTTCCCATTGAGAATGACATTTGCTGTGGGCTTTTCATAGATGACTTTTATGATACTGATGTATGTTCCCTCTATCCCTACACTTTGAAGAGTTTCAATGAAGAAGAAATGCTGTATTTTGTCAAATACTTTTTCTGCATCAATTGAAAGGATCATATGGTTCTTGTCTTTTCTTTCATTTATGTATCTACCATATTGATTGATTTGTGAATTTTCTCAGTGTTGGTTTTGATCTCTCGTCTTTCTCATGGTTTTCTTAATTTGAGTCCTTTCTCTTTTCTTTTAAACAAAATTATTGGGCTTTATTTATTCATTTCTGGGAGAGAGAGAGAGCCTGAGTGAGCAAGAGAGAGAACAAGTGGGGGGAGGGGAGAGGAAGAAGCAGACTCCCTACAAAGCAGGGAGCCTGATGTGGAACTCGATCCCAAGACCCTGGGATCATGACCTGAGTTGAAGGCAGTTGCTTAACTGACTAAGCCACCCAGGTGCCCATGGGTCCTTTTTTCTTTTTTTTAAAGTCTGGCTGGGAGATTATCAATCTTAATAATTCTTTCAGTGAACCAGCTTCTACTTTCATTCATCTGTCCTACTATTCATCTGGTTTCTATTTCACTGATTTCTGCTCTAGTCTTTTTTATGTCTCTTCTCCTGTTTCTCTTCTCCTGCAAATATAGCTTGGTTTAAGCTATATTTGCTGTTATTTCTCCAGTTCTTTTAGGTGTAAGGTTAGCTTGTGTATTTGAGATTTTTCTAATTTCTGAGAGAGGCTTGTATAGAAATACAGCTCCCTCTTAAGACTGCTTTTGCTGTATCCCAAAGGTTTGAACAGTGTGTTTTCATGAACTTTTCAAGTTCTTTAATTTCCTCATTGACCCTTCATTCTTTAGTAGGATGCTCTTTAACCTCCAAGTGTTTGATTTCCTTCCAAATTCCTCTTGTGATTGAACTCAAGATCAAAACACTGTTGTCTGAAAATATGCAGGAAATTATCCCAGTCTTTTGGTATTGCTTGACACTTAATTTGCGACCCGGCATATGATCTGTTTGGAGAATGTTCCATGTGCACTTGAGAAGAACGTGTATTCTGTTGCATTAAGATAGGTTTGTTGCCAGCCTAATGTTTCTACCTAATGTGTCTAAAGGTTAAGAATCTTTTGTCCTGAGCTGCTTTCAGGATTTTGCTTTTATCTCTGAAATTTGTAAGCTTCACTATTACATGTTGGGGTGTGGATCTATTCTTATTGATTTTGGGAGGGTCCTCTCTACCTCTTGGACTTGAATACCCATTTCCTTCCCCAGATTAGGGAAGTTCTCAGCTATGATTTGCTTAAATATAACTTCTGGCCCTCTCTTTCTCTTTCTTCTCTCTCAGGGACCCCCAAAATTCTAATATTCTTTCATTTGATGGCATTGCTGATTTCTCAATGTCTCCCCATTTCTCAAAGTCCTTTAGTTGTTCTTCTCTCTTTTCCTCAACTTCTTTCCTTTCCATCAACTTGTCTTCTCTGTCACTTACTCTCTCTTCTGGCTTATTTACCCTAGCTGTTCAAACATCCAATTTAGACTGCATCTTAGTTAAAGCATTTTAAATTTAGACCTGATTGGATTTCATTTCGGCACTAAGAGACTGTCTAGTGTCTTTTATTTATTTATTTTTTTTAGGCCCAGCTAGTAACTTTTTACTTATTATCCTGAATTCCATCTCCAACACTTTACTTATATACATATTGATTAGATCCATGACAGCATTAACTCTGGTTCTTTCTTTTGTTGTGAATTTCCCCCTTTAGTCATTTTGTTCAGAGAAGAATGGATGAACAAGTGAAATAAATAAAATATATCAATCATGATCCATGTGAAATACACACCAGACAAATCCAAAGAGGTCAAAACGAAAAAGAAAAGAAAAAGAAAGAAAGAAAGAAAAAAAAAAAAGAGAGGAAGAAGAGACAATATAATTTCCCAGATGGACAAAACAGGATGATACGCTTGTCCTGGGTGTATTTTAGTCTATTTGTTAGAAGACACTAAATCCCAAAACTGTAAAAAAAACAAAACTTATATACACACAGAAATAAAATAAATATAATGAATGGAAGCCAAAAAGGCAGAATATATTGATAAAATGTAAGTGTGAAAAATGGAAGTTAGAAAAAGACTTAAAAAATTGAGGAAGACACAAAAAAAATGAAAAGACATTCATGCTCATGGATTGGAAGAACAAATATTGCTAATATGTCTATGTTGCTTAGAGCGATCTACACATTTAATGCAATCCGTGTCAAAATGCCATCAATTGATAGAGGGGGGCAAAATGGCAGAGGAGTAGGGGACTCCATTTCACTGATGCCCTGAATTTAGCTGGATATCTACCAAGCTGTGTGAACACCCATGAAATCAGCCTGAGATGTACGATTACATGTCTGGATCTCTATGGGGACAGAGGATCTTCAGTCGAGAGGTACAAAGGTTGGAGTCGTGATTGTGCAGACCAAAACCAGAGGATAAACAGAAGGGGGAGGGGCCCACCAGAAGCTATCCACTGGAAAGTAAAACAATATCCCAGTGCAAAAGGATCCTGCACCTGGGGACCAGTGATAGTTTGCAGAGGGGTGGTGGTGGGACAGGAAGGGCCCAATATAACAGCACTTGAACAGAATCCAGGAACTTATGGGGAAATTGCTGGACCAGGGCAGGCACTTGTGAAGACATGTGCCTGTGGGCCTGGGGGGCTGGCCTTTGAGCAGGCAGCTTCCGCAGCTGCCACCCTCGCCACCCAGACTGGGATCACTCATGGTCTTGGTGGCACAAACATGCAGCCAGGAATACTTTATCCAGCATGGCTATCATTCAGAAATATGTAGTGACAAAGAGCTTCCAGGACAGGCAGAAACTGAAAGAATATGTGACCACTAAGCCAGCCCTGCAGAAAATATTAAGAGCAATTCTATAAAAGGAGAAAAACCCCAAGAGTGATATAGAACAGAAATATACAGAGACAATCTACAGAAACAAGGACAGGCAGCGTGATGACAATAAAATCCCATCTTTCAATAATCACTTTCAACACAAACGCCCTAAATGCTCCCATAAAATGGCACAGGGTTGGATAAAAAGGTTGGATAAAAAGGACCCATCCATATTCTTTCTATCAGAGACTCATTTTGAACTTAAAGCTAAATGTAGACCAAAAGTGAAGGGATTGAGAACCATTTTCATGCCATCGGACCTCAAAAGAAAGCTGAGGTAGCAATTCTCATATCAGACAAATTAGATTTTAAGCTAAGGACTGTAGTTAGAGATACCTAAGGACACTATATCATTCTTAAAGCGTCCATCCAACAAGAAGATCTAACAATTGTAAATATTTATACCCCCAACATGGGAGCATCCAACTACATAAGCCAAATGTTACCCAAAAATTAAAAAAAATATATTGATAGTAACACCGTAATAGTAGGAGACCTCAACACTCGACTCTCAGCAATAGATCATCTAAGCAGAAAAGCAAAGAAGAGGATAAGGGGAGTTAGAAAGGAGAAGGGAGTTGAGGGAAATTCGAAGGGGAAGTGAACCATGAGAGACTATGGACTGTGAAAAACAATCTGAGGGTTTTGAAGGGGCGGGTGGTGGGAGGTTGGGGGAACCAGGTGGTGGGTATTAGAGAGGGCACAGATTGCATGGAGCACTGGGTGTGGTGCAAAAACAATGAATACTGTTACACTGAAAATAAATTAAAAAAATTAAAAAAAAGAACGTTCTCTTCTGTTACGATAAACAATAAAAATTTCAGAAAAATTAAAAAAAAAAAAGGAAAGCAAAGAAGAAACAAGAGCCTTGAAAGACACACTGCACCAGATGAACCTGATAGATATATACAGAACATTCCCCTGAAACAACAGAATACTCATTCTTCTCAAGCACACATAGAACTTTCTCCAGAATAGACCACATACTGGGTCACAAATCAGGTCTTAGCCAATACCAAAAGACTGGGAAGATTTCCTGCATATTCTCAGACCACAGTGCTTTCTTTGAAACTGGAAGTCAGCCACAAGAAAAAGTTTGGAAAAAATTCAAACACTTGGAAGCTAAAGATCAGCCTGCTTAAGAATGTTTGGGTCAACCAGGAAATCAAAGAAGAATTTAAACAATTCATATAAACCAATAAGAATGAAAACACATCATTATAAACCTAGGGGATATGGCAAAGGCAGTCTTAAGGGGGAAATACATAGCCAACAAAGCCTCAGAAAAATAGAAAAATCCCAAATTCACCACCTAACTTTACACCTTAAGGAACTGAAGAAAAAACAACAAATGAAGCCTAAGCCACACACAAGAAGAGAACTAATTAAGATTAGAGGAGGTATCAATGAATTAGAAACCAGAAATGCCAAGAGCAGATCAACAAAACTAGAAGCGGGTTCTTTGAAAGAATTAATAAGATCAATAAACCACTGGCCAGACTTATCCAAAAGAAAAGAGAAAGGACCCAAATGAATAAAATTGTGAATGACAGCAGAGAGATCACAACTAATAGCAAGGAAATAGAAACAATTATTAGAGATTATTAACAACAAACACATGCAAATAAATTAAGCAATGTGGAAGAAATGGATGCCTTCCTGGAAACCTATGAACTACCAAGACAGAAACAGGAAGAAATTGACAACCAGATCATGCTGCAGTTCATGGTTTATGGCGAACTGAGTTGAGGGTCCTCTCCCGGGTTTGCTGACCCTCACTGCTTTCTTCATTCCAATGCTTAGGAGCTCTGTCTGCTCATGCACCCCTGTGACCCTGGAGATTCTAAGACCACACTGTCACACCTAGGATTCTGCCCTGCTTCCCAACCTGAGCACCTTTCAGGCAGGGATGTCTCTCATTGGAGCAGATTTATAAAGGTTCTAATATTGGGCTCTGGGGCTATATCACTTTCTAGTAGCCATTTGACAGAGACTCCCTCCCTCCACTGATTATCTTCTGAGATATCCCTTCAGATTCTCCAGACCTCCTACTTTGCAAAAAGTGGTCATTTTTTGGTTTGTAGAATTCCAGCAATTCTTTCCTTACATCTCAATTTGAATTCATAGGTGTTCAGAATGATTTGATAGTTATCTACCTAAATTCAGGGGACCAGATAAAACGAAGTCCACTACACTTCTACCATCTTGCCTCCCTTCCCAAAATGCAAATTCTATAATCCATGCAAGAAGATGAGGTGACTTATATCGTACATAATGAATTTAACAGATCTTGCTCAATATGTTTGGTGTCAACAGTAGAAAGACTCCATATACTCTCTAGCCTTGGGTCACACATTGTGCACACATTGTGCAATTTTTATATTTCCATAAACTAAGTCACCATCCACCATACACAATCACTATCTTAGTGTTCATAAACACAAGTTTCCAATTTCACATCAGGTATTGGTAGTCCAACTAATCCAAACCTCCTTCAGCAACAATTAATGACTGATCAGAACTATCAAGTGATGGGCCTGTTATCAAAGGAACAAGACTGAGACAAAGTGAAAGTTATGCAAAGCTTTATTTTATGTTAAGCATTAGAAGTCAGACTGACCGGCCAGGGCCACCTCCAAAGAGAGCGACCCCCTTTGGTCTTACAGGCTAGTTTTTATAGAGCACAACCGCAGATGTCTACGTATGTGGCTTTTGCTGATTGGATGTCTTTTACCTGACTGGCCTTATTTTAGGTGTGTGTTTTAGCAACGGTTACCTGGAACTGATATCAGTAACTGCTGAGGCATTTATTAAACAACAAATTGGCTACCTAGGCAACATGGCAACAACAAAATGGCTACCTAGGCAACAAAATGGCTACCTAGGCAACATGGAGTCACTCTGGCTAAGCAGGCCCAGGCAGGCCCTAGGGATTTAACAGGTTTTAATGTGGAATCGGCCTGAACATCAAGATCTTAGGGCACCTGGGTTGCTCAGCTGGTTAAGCATATGACTCTTGATTTCAATCCAGGTCATGATGTTCCAGGTTGTGAGACCAAGTCCTATGTTGGCTCCATGCTGGATGTGGAGCCAGCTTAGGATTCTCTCTCTCCCTCTGTCTCTCACTGCCTCCATGTTCCCTCTCTCTCAAAACGCCAAACCAAAACAAACAAAAAACACCCATCACTGTTCTCAGCAGCAACTATTATGAACAACCAAAGCACCTTCTCACCACTGTATGAATGGATCCTCCAGCAAGGGGATTTTCTTCAGCTCTAACAATAAAGAAAAGCTCTAAATATGCAGAGCATCACTATTAGGAGAAAAGGTAGCTGTTGGAACTGACACTCTGTAGAATAACGGTGTGGATGAGATGTGGAGGGAGTAGCTTCCTAGCAAGACTGGATTCACTTTTGCACCTGGGAAACCAGGGTACTGAGAAGAGATTGAGGATACCTTAAAAGGAAGGCAGGTCAAAGGACTGTAAGCCTGCATTATTGCCATAACGTTGCTATAGACTTACTGATAAACATCATTCTTTTGACTCCCTGTATGTAATTCTGTGTAAAGCCACAACATTATTTTCCATACATGTCCACTCCCTCACTGCATACTACAACAAAGGACCCTTCTACTCGAAGACCCAACAGAGTAGTGTGTAAGCATTTTGAGGTATAATTTGAAAATACCATAAAGGCTTACTCATCTCAACAAAGTATTCTGCCCCCCCTGAAAATATAAGGACTATTTTCAGCCCCTTGCAGGTCTGGCATCACAGATAATAAATCTTGCAGTGGGCCCAGGGTGTGTGGAAACTGGATTACAGAAGAGTGGCAGCTCTTTTCCTATCATTCAACACCTCCAAGTACATGCTTGGAAAGGAGGAAGACATACATTTCCTTTGTCTCTCATCCACAGTAGAGCAGGTGTCAAAGGTAACAATTTTCCAGGATGGTTAGAATCCTCTTAGAGCAGCCAATAACTCTTTATTTGCTGTTAAAACTTGGATGTAATAATACCTTGCTTTACTAACTACCTCTTGTCACTTGAAAAAAGAAGCAAAATTGAAATAAAATAAAAGCACTTATTTGGGGTCTTAGAATTGCATTTCAGGAATATAGATTCAGGTAGTAGCCCAAATTGTGTCCCACTAGGGAACAAAAATATTGAGGGTTTTTACAACAACAGGAAATGCTTATATATGTTGTTAAAAATAGTTATGATTGGTGTTGGTGGTAGAAAACTAATCTCCGCTAAACAGAATTGGTTCTCTGATGGCTAGAGCCATCATTGAGCCAACATCCATTACTGCTGCAAGTTGCTGATGTTCCTGCAGAGCCCCTGGAATATTCATGGTTTGGTACTGTTCAAAAGTTCATTTTTCCACCCAGTGAGGACATCTGTTAGACCCACCTCCTTAATGGCCTTTGGCTCCATTTTAAAACCTCTTAATATAAGTGACCCCATTTCTTTTTACCTCAAACACATTTCAACAGATGAGAAATCATATTTTCAGCATACTTATATTTTTAATATAAAAAAGACCTAGGACACTTTCAGCTACTAAAATTATATCCTACAGCTATCAAGTCACAAGCAATACTGATTTGTTTCTTCCCTAATGATCCATTAATGCTAAATTTTATTAACATCAGGTTATTTTTTATAATGCAAAAACAGGAATGAACAGAGTAGTAAAATTTTCTGTTTTCTGTACCTCTTTCAGTAAAATGTGTATTTAGAAGCCAGGGTTACTGTACTATCATTTATATTTTGAAATCAGCTGGACAAAAATAGGAATTGATGTTCTACTAACACATGTTCTATAAAAAGATCATCCGAGCTTCACAACTGATTCAGTCACATTTTAATGAAAATAACTAGTTTGACGTAACCGAAAATGTTAGTAATTTTATAGCTTAAATTCCATTAGTTTTAGCTACTGGTAGAAAGCCTAGATACCCAACTTGGCTGTTAAAAAAGTGGTGAACAAGTGTGCCTGGAGGTCAGTATGCTCAGTGCCCGTCATGCTGACTGCACACAACAGGCACGGAGTAGATGTGTGTGGATGGGATGATGGAAGAGGAGATGAGGAGTGGACAGAACCAACTGAGCAGGCAAGGAGGAAGGAAAAGCAGGAGGTGAGAAGGAAGACCCAGAGAGTCCCTAAATCCAAGCTGTACACATAATATGATGCAGAGAATAACTATGGAGACATGCAGATGATGGCCATTTAAGTCCATCTGGTAAAGATAGGAGAAGATTATGCTAAGTGAAATAAGTCAAACAGAGAAAGTCAATTATCATATGGTTTCACTTATTTGTAAAGCATAAAAGGAATAGCATGGAGGACATTAAGATAAGGGAAAAATGAAGGGGAGAAATTGGAGTGCGAGACGAACTATGAGATACTATGGATTCTGGGAAACACACTGAGGATTTTAGAGGGGAGGGGGTGGGGGGAATGGGGGAATGGGTGATCCTGGTGATGGGTATTAAGGAGGGCAAGGATTGCATGGAGCACTGGGTGTAGCGTGCAAACAATGAATCTTGGAATGCTACATCAAAAACTAATAGTGCACTGTATGGTGACTAACATAAGACAATAGGAGAAGAAATGGGAGTTCAGTCAGTCCTTTAGATGCTAAAGCAGGAGAGACAAGTAGTGTGTTCTAGGAGGGTCTGTACTGTGTCAGTTAGCAACATTGGGCTGCTAGGACCTCCATGCTTGCTGGGCTCAGGCTGGTTTCCCAAACCTGCAGAGCCACCAGTGTGGACAAGGCTGACTCCCAGAAAATCTTTCTGGGGTGGCAGCTTTCAGCCAGCACAGTTACTCCCCACTTGGACTGGCTCCCTGATGAAGTTCTGGGCATTCTATAATCAAGACTCGTGGGTGTCTCCTATTGGAGAATATCTCAAACCATCCTGCACTACCCTGCTCTGACAAGGCAGTCTAGAGCCCTCCACATGTGTCTTCAGGAGCAAGAATATCTGCATTTGTACAGATTAGCTCTTGGAATTAGGCTGAGAACACCTAATAGCCCACTAAATATGGTATTGCATTTTATCATCCTAACTCTTCTCTGGGGAACTGGAACCAGTGGCCAAATGAAGAACAATGAATGTCTTGTGAAACCAAACCAGTGATCACTTTCAAGTGGCACCTGACAGGCTTAGCCTGTGTCTCATGGCACTGTAGAAAGTGTATATATAAATGCATGACCTGTATTCATTTGTGTTGCTATAGTGATGTATTGAAGCCAGCATAACTGGTGGACAAGGTCAGTGAGAGGAAGTGAAGCATCTTGGTGGTGGCTATTGAGGCAAATGTGAATAAAGAGAGGCTCTTAAATGTGGGACCTTAGGACTAGCAGTGAGTATCATAGAAGCTGCTTCCTGGGTCCCGCTCCCACACGATTTAGTTGATGTGGGGCCCTGGACTCTGCACATTTTAAAGAAACACCCCATGTGATTCTAATGTAGGTGGGCTATGGACCACAGTTTCTAAAATATGCTTGTATAACTTTGAGTTAAACATATAAATAAAGTTTTTTTTTAAAAGATTTTATTTATCTATTTAACAGACAGAGATCACAATTAGTCAGAGAGGCAGGCAGAGAGAGGGGGAAGCAGGCTCCCCGCAGAGCAGAGAGCATGAAGCGGGGCTCAATCCCAAGACCCTGGGATCATAACCTGAGCTGAAGGCAATGGCATTAACCTACTGAGTCACCCAGGCACCCCGTAAAGTTGTTTTAAAAGAAGAAACTTTAACAGGTAAGTATATAACTCATTTCATAAATGTTGACATGGAGATCTTAAAATATTGCGTAGGAAGTGTCCTCAGTTATGTTCCTTTGCCTTTCAGAGTTAAATAAAGCTACTACTCCACAATTTTTTCCTAGAAACAGTTTAAAAATTAAAGCAAATAACAAGAAGAAAAAAACCCACCACTGTCCCCACCATCACCACCACCAGCAAAAAGAATCCATCAACAAACTCGTGTCTGAAGTGGAGACATACCCCTCATTCCTGGTAGATGGCGTGGCCTCAGTGTTTGCTTTCACACTTGGTTAAATATTCCCATGAGTGCCTTTGGCTGTCAATACAGAGGAGCTGCTGGCAGAATCAGCAGAATGCATGAGAAGTCCCCAAACTGGTAACACGGAGAAAGTAGCAAAATGTGAGACTCTCTTGCCCTGTGGTTGTTCTAGCATCCCTGTAATTCTTCCTTCATCTTTATGCTGCCAGGACTGGTGCATTGAGGAGATAATCAGTAATCAATGGAAGCTCTAGATATCGCTTCTAATGAATACATAACATTTATGAAAGTAACAGCATGTGTTCTCATAAATTTCAGATCTGCTCTTTATGAACCATTGAAAATAGCTCTGTGCTTCAACAAAACTGTTTTAAAAAAATATACCTTAGAGAAAAGGATTTTCCAATATTTAATTTTTTGTAAGAAACAGAAGCAGACAGAAACAGAAACAGAGCCCATTGCTTAAAAAAAATCCATCTTTGTGACCACCAATGTCTTACAATTTGCATAATTCACATAAGGACTATGTTGAGCTCTGTGCAGAGGATGGGGTACACATCCTACAGAAGAGAATGAGAAGGAAAAGGATGGCAGAGATCTAATGTAACACTGAAACATGTAAAGCTAGCTCTTGACCTACCTAAGACAAACAAACTACAGAGTTTATCCAGGGTTTATTGTCTCCCACAGATCTTATCACTGTTGAAGTGAGTGAGAGAGATAGGTGTATAGGTTTCTACTGCTGCCATGACAGGTCACCACAAACACAGTGGCTTCAAAGGACACACTTTATTATCTCACAGTTCTAGGGGCTAGGAGTCCAACCAGGATCTCCCTGGATGAAAATCAAGGTGTCAACAGGGCTGTCTTCCTTCTGGAGGCTCCAGGGGACAATCTGTTTCTTTGACTTTTCCAGCTTTTATAGGTTCCCCATATTCCTTGGTCATTGGACACTTCTCTCCATCTTCAGCACTAGAAACAGCAGGTAGAGTTCTTTCACATAGCATCATTCTGACCTCCTTTTCTCCCTGTTCCAATATTAAGGCCCCCGTGTAATTCCATGGGGTCACCTGGACGATCCAGGATAGAGTTCCCATCTCCACATCCTTAACATAAGCACATTGGCAAAGTCCCTTTTGCTCTGTGATGTAACGTATTCACAATTCCAGGGATTAGAATGGGGACCTGCTAGGGAGGGGACATTACTTTGCCCACCACCACAGTATTAAGTCAGGAGTTAACTAGTATTGGAACTAAATACATATAAATAATTATATGTGTATTTACTCCCTAGATACATATTTTTTCCATAGTATATGTTCTAATTTCAACATTTTAGTGAAGTAAGACACTACCTCAAGACATAACCAAGACAAAGGCTAATCAGAACTCTAGAAGTGTTTCGTTGATGACCATAAAATTCCCTAAGCACTAGTCTCATTGGGGGTAGTTGTTTTGCTTTGTTTTCCAGACAGGGCTTTTTTCTCTCCAAGGGCTGACGTTGCAGAAATTTCACCCAAGACGCAGTGGTAGAGGAAGGGAATGAAAGGACATGGCACAGCTGGTGCACCTAGGACCCACTCACCTTCTGCTGTGAACCCTCAGCTAGGTCTATATAGGGCAGGTGGGATGGATAGATTGTTAGATAGAAGATCTAACAATGGTAAATATCTATGCCCCCAATATGGGAGCAGCCAACTGCCTAAGCCAACTGTTAATCAAAATAAAGAGACATATTGATAAAAATACATTAATTGTAGGGGATCTTCACATGCCACTCTCAGCAATAGACATATCATCTAAGCAGAAAATCAACAAAGAAGAGCTTTGAATGACACATTGGACCAGATGGACCTCATAGATATATACAGAACATTCCACCCTAAAACAACAGAATACTCATTCTTCTTGAGTGCACATGGAACTTCCTCCAGAATAGACCACATAGTGGGTGACAAATCAGGGCTTAACTGATACCAAAAGACTGAGATTATTGCCTGCATATTCTCAGACCACGATGCTTTGAAACTGGAACTCAACCACAAGAAAAAGTTTGGAAGGATTTCAAACACTTGGAAGCTAAAGACTATCCTGCTCAAGAATGTTTGGGTCAACCAGGAAATCCAAGAAGAACTTAAACAATTCATGGAAACCAATGAGAATGAAGACTCATCAGTCCAAAATCTATGGGATATAGCAAAGGCGGTCCTAAGGGGGAAATACATAGCCATCCAAGCCTCCCTCAAAAAAAAAAAAAAAAAAAAAGCATTCACCAGCTCTCTTTATACCTTAAAGAACTGGAAAATGAACAACAAATTAAGCCAACCCCATGCACAGAGAGGGGAAATAATCAGGATTAGAGCAGAGATCAATGAGTTAGGAACTAGAGGTACAGTAGAACACATCAATGAAACTAGAAGCTGGTTCTTTGAAAGAATTGATAAGATCAATAAACCACTGGACAAACTAATCCAAAAGAAAAGAGATAGGGCCCAAATTAATAAAATTCTGAATGAAAGGGGAGAGATCATGACTAACACCAGGGAAATAGAAACAAATATGAGACATTATCAACAGCTGTATGCCAAAGAGTTATGCAACCTAGAAGAAATGGATGCATTCTGGAAACCTATTGACTTTCAAGTCTGGAACAGGAAGAAATCGACAACTTGAATAGACCAATATCTACCAATGAGACTGAAGCAGTGATCAAAAACCTCCCCCCCAAAAAAGTCCAGGACCTGATGGATTCCCTGGAGGATTTCAAAGAAGAAATAATACCTATTCTCCTGAAGCTGTTTCAAAAAATAGAAACAGAAGGAAAATTTCCAGACTCATTGTGTGAGGCCAGCATTACCTGGACCCCCAAATCAGGCAAAGACTGTATCAAAAAGGAGAATTTCAGACCCATATCTCTGATGAATATAGATGCCAAGATGCTCAACAAGGTCCTAGCTAATAAGATCCAAGAGTACATTAAAAAGATTATCCAGCAGGACCTCTTCGATAAGCCTTTTTGACAACAAGTTTGACAGCAACTTCTTTCAAGTCATGTCTCCAAAGGCAAAGGAAACAAAAGTGAAAATGAACTTTTGGGACTTCATCAAAATTAAAAGCTTCTGCACAGCAAAGGAAACAGTCAACAAGACAAAAAGTCAACTCACAGAATGGGAGAAGATATGCGCAAATGACACTTCAGACAAAGGGCTAATATCCAAGATCTATAAAGAACTCCTCAAACTCAACGCTCAAAAAACAGGTAATCATGTAAAAAAAATGGGCAGAACACATGAACAGACACTTCTCCAAAGAAGACATAAAAAGGCTAACAAACAGTTGAAAAAAATTTTCATTGTCATTAACCATCAGGGAGATTCAAATCAAAACCACATTGAGATACCACCTTACACCAGTTAGAATGGCCAAAATTAACAAGACAGGAATCAAAAAGTGTGTTGGAGGGGATGTGGAGAAAGGGGAACCCTCTCACACTGTTGGTGGGAATGCAAGTTGGTGCAGCCTCTTTGGAGAACAGTGTGGAGATTCTTTAAGAAATCAAAAATAGAGCTTCCCTATGACCCTGCAATTACACTACTGGGTATTTGCCACCAAAATACTGATGTAGTGAAAAGAAGGACCATATGTACCCCAATGTTCATAGCGGACATGGCTGCAGTCGCCAAACTGTGGAAAGAGAAAAGATGCCCTTCAATAGATGAATGGTTTAAGAAGATATGGTCCATATATACAATGGAATATTATGCCTCCATCAGAAAGGATGAATACCCATCTTTTGTATCAACATGGACGGGACTGGAGGAGATTATGCTAAGTGAAATAAGTCAAGCAGAGAAAGTCAATTATCATATGGTTTCACTCACTTGTGGAGTATAAGGAATAATATGGAAGACATTAGGAGAAGGAAAGGAAAAGTGAATTGGGTTAAATCAGAGGGGGAGATGAAGCATAAGAGATGGTGGACTCTGAGAATTAAGTAGGGTTTTGGAAGGGAGGGGGTGGGGAGATGGGTGAGTCTGGTGGTGGGTATTAAGGAGGGCACGTATTGCATGAAGCACTGGGTGTGGTGAATAAACAATGAATCTTCCTGGGAGACTGAAAAAAAAAAAAAGACATTTTCTCCAAATTTACAATTTGCAAATTTTACTATCACATGCCTGGAGGTCTTTCTACTCTCATTGATCTGGGGGGTATCCTCTCTGCCTGTAGGACATGAACACTTGTTCCATTCCCCAAATAGAGAAATTCTCAGCTAGGATTTGCTCAACCATATCTTCTAGTCCTCTCTCTGTCCACCTGCTCAGGAATCCCAACAATTCTGACATTGGAACATTTCATGGCATTATTTATTTCCCTAATTCTGTTTTCATGGCTTCTAAGGTGTTTGTTCCAGGCCTCCTGATCCTTCTTTCCTAGCAGTTTGTCTTCTAGGTCACTATAATTTGGGAACCAAAATGGTGGTTTTCCTTCTGTCTCTGCAGTGTGGGTTTACCAGAATATTGGACCTTGTGGTAATAGAACTTTACTCAGGGAAAAAACAAACAAACAAACAAAAAAAAAAAAGAAAGAAGGAAAGAAAAGAGAACTTTATTCAGGCTGCCGTTCTCTTATTTGTGATTACATATTTTTTTCCCTGCTTGAAAATTTTAGCTATTGTGGTAATAATACCAAAATATTAGTAGAGTCCTTCTAGAGAATTGCTGGCGATTTGACTTTGAGCAGATGCATAAGGGTGTGGAGCTGTGTGCTCTGTAGTTAGTCACTATTTTACTTTAAAACATTTGAGTTTCATCAGGTGCTTTTCTCAGAGAATCAGTTATACAACCATGTCAATTGCTAATGGACTGAAAGCAAAACCAGTGACTTTTCTGAGGTTCTCTTCTTGCAGGAAAATGCAGGGTTGAAAAAATTCAGGCCTCTGGGACATTTCAATTTTTTATTACAATTTATTCACACACAATTATTATGTATGCTCAACATTTTTCTTCCTGTGGAAATAAAGTGTTGTTTTGTGCTGCTGTATACTCTACTACCCTCCAGAAAAGACTCTGGAGAGCAGTTGTAGAAGTCCCAGGTATGGGACTGGCTGCTCTGGTGGTGAATGTAAGGGCCTACTTAGCCAGAGTGAGCCTTTTTGTTGTTTATGCAGTAAACTTAGATTGACCCTGCCCCCACTTCCCCCGAGGAACTTACTTAGAAACAGGTGTGGGAAACCAGTAAAATATGGCGGACCAGCCCCTGATAACAGAGCCCATATACCAGGACGTGTCAGGTCAGGGGGAGATAACAGAGCCCAGAATGCAAGGATGAGTCAAGCCAGGTGGAGACATCCAATCAGGAAAGCACCTCCCTAACCACCAAAGAATGTGGGCCCTGCCTTTTGGGTGTCTTTTAGGTGCCAATTCTGACCAGAGTGATAGACTAGTTCAAATAGCTACTATAGGGTGAATTGTAATTCAATTGGCCACCTGTGTGTGGCCAGGCTCAACCACATGGCCTTTACTCTATAAAAGTTAGTCTCTGAGGCTGGGAGGGGTCGCCTTCTCTGTGAGAGGCAGCCCCGGCCGGTTGATTTGATTCTTGATGCTTGGCACAAAATAAAGCTTTGCTTGACTTTTGATTTGTATCAGTCTTGTCCTTTTGTCCACAGACCCTTCAGTGAATGAATTTGGCTGAGGCAGGACACAGGAAATACAAGTTTATTGAATATGGTGCAAGGGAGCAGGGGGCAGGACAGCAAAGGAGATACTGTTGGCCAGGGGGCAGTGGTGGTGGGGCTATAGGGAAGTGGGGGAGTGAGGAGGTATGGAAATGTATGGAATTTTTCTTTTTTGGTACCTCTGTCCAGCCGTAAGTAGCCCATTGGTAAGAAGCTAGGGCTTCTGGCTGTTTTGAGATGGGTTTCCTGATGTGCCTGAAAGTGTCCTCTACACCAGGTTTTAAAATACGTAAAAGTGCACAAAAATGAATTTATAAATAATTACTGTTTGTACAATTCTTCACAACAAACTGTTGCTTTGGCTCCCAGCAGGGGAAGCTGGAGATAAGCAATAGTAGAGCTTCCAGCGTGGACATGTGTGCAACTTTCGGGGATCCACTGGAGACTTTGACGGGGGATGGAAAGTGAAGGAGAAATGATTGAGAGACAGTTCATGCTGAGGAGATGGGAACAAAATGTGGACATGCCCGAGAAATAGTAACTTCTGTGCCAGTTAGGCCATGGATTGATTTTATGTCAAGTCATTCTACAAACAGACATTAAATTGGACCAGACAGAAAGTGGGATTTTGTCACCTGTGTATCTGAAAAGGTATTAACTTGTAAAGATGTCATTGCTGCCAACCAAAAATCAAGAGTATTTGAGAATGACTTTGAAAAGAGACCCTGAGACCTTATGGTGTCCTTGTAAAATCTAACCATTGCAGAAATACTTGCCTTGTATTAAAATTAAAGAGTATACACAAATGTTTTTAAAGAGTTGGCCTACGGCTAATTTCCACACCTGAAATTCTTGGATTCTGTTAGTTGCATACCTGGAAATTAAATGTTTGAGCCCTCTCTTTGCTTCAATTTAATATTTGGCGCTCCTTGGATTCAATTTAATATGTTGAATGTTTTCAATTTGATTTGTGGTTAAGGCTCTAGCATTTTCTACTTCTATGCAAACTTCTTAAAGCAGAATTTTTTTGCATGTTTTTCTGCCTTCAGGTAAGGCAAAGTTTCTTTTCTTTTTCTTTTTCTTTTTTTTAATATCAAAATAGGCATTCAGTTATTTATTTCATGTCCTCCACAGTATATGTGGGCAGTGTTTATGTATTTCTCATTCATCATTATATTCCCAGCACTAGATCAGTGTCTGGCTTATAATCACCACTCAAGAATATCTGTTCATTGAAAGATAAACAGACTTCATAAGCACAGAGAAGAATTTGATGGTTGTCAAGAGGGAGAAGGGGGTAGGAATGGGCAAAATAGGAGAAGGGGATTAAAATTTTAGGATAGGAGGAGATTTCTTAAACAGGACACAAAAAGCATCAACCATAAAAAAAGACTGAGGAGGTGGACAACATTGAAATTAAAAACTTCTTTCATAAAAAAACACATTAAGACAATGAGAAGGCCAGGCCCAGAGTGGGAGATGATGGTTATAATATATATAACTGGCAAAGGACTCACATCCAGATATATAAAGAAAGATCCAAATCAGTGAGAAATAAAGATTGGCAACCCAAACTTTAAAAAATTGCCAAGAAGCTAGAAAGTACTAATGAGGGCATCAGAAAGGCCTACCGACAGATGGACAGATGCTCCACCTCCTTTTTAGGGAAACATACTGGAAGCATGAGGAGATGGTCCTGAGCACCGCCAGAGTGGTCAAAACTACAAAGCTGACCAGGATGTGGTCTGAAGCCTTGATGGGGTGAGAATGGAAGACCATTTCTGAGCACTGTCCGCATTGGCTGTACAGCTAAACACTGGCATACCCAGCGATTCCAGAACTAGGCGTGCCCCCAGAAAGTGCATTTGTGTGTGCACCAGAAGACACATACAAGAATGCCTGCAATAACATTATTCATAATTGTCTCAAACTGGACACACTCCAAATTCCAAAAACAGTAGGACAAAGAAATGTGGTATATTCAAACAATGGACTACCATAAAGCAAGCATGACACAAAATATTACATATTGTGTAATTCCATTTGTATGAAACTTAAAAATCAAGAAATACTAATCAGGACAGTGATGACTTTGGGGAGAAATAGTGTACTTCAAAGGTACTTGGTCTAGATGGTGGTCACCAAGTTTATTTTGTGATAATTCAGTGAGCTGTAAAACTTGTGACTTATATACATTTATATATGTGTGTTATATTTCAATAAAAAGTTAAGAAAAGTTTAAAAAAATACTCATTGACTAATGAATGGATTAACAAATGAATATTAAGAAAGGTTTCTTTCTGATTTAACTGGGGCATCAGCTGAACTTTGGCACTGTCCCTTACCATGATTAGTGAGTTAGTTAGTAAGTATGTGACCTGGGTTTGTAAATTGTACTTGCTTGTTGCATTGATGTTTGCCTGTAGTGATTGTTTGTTTGTTTGTAAAGTATTCACCATGGGCTGAAATTAGCAGATGCATTTTGTGCAAACTACTCCCAGATTTTAAAGCTTGTAATAAAATTGAAATGTATGGTTTTTTAATGTCTTTTTGAGCTCATAATTGAGTTTTGATCACTCTTTATAGTAGAGTGGCTAACACATGGTAAAAAAAAAAAAAGACAAAAGAAAGAGGACTCCCATTCTTAAAGCTCATCAGCTCAGACAGAGGAGCAGATGTATTTCCCCCCTACCAACACAAAGTGAAATTAGGGAGTCAATTTCAGACCAGAGAAGACAGGGAATGTCCTTGAAACAAAAGGAGTTTTGACACCTGCGTGGGAATATTCCTTCCGGGCCCTGTTCTGAGGTAGACTAACCAATAATTGGCTCCAATTATCATAACCATTAACCAGTAAATGAATGAGGAAGAAGGCCCCACATACAAGAAGAATAACCTGGATCTATTAAGAGGAAGAACAGTGAAAGAGTCAGTGTCCCCTTCATTAGCTTCCTCCGGCAAGCTGTGTTTATTAGGAGGAATAGGCTTATTTAGATATCATCATCCAACATGTCAGAAGGGGGACTATTAGCCCAGTGAGTGGCCAAACATATTCTGTCAAGGTCAGATCCTGATTTAGGGTCATGAAGGTCTGGACATAGGGTACCTCAGTCCATTTGCTCTATTTTCTGCATAAGAGATCTAAATGGTAGATCGTATTGAAACTCAGCGTCTCATTAATTGGCCATTTTTCCTCATCTAATAAGGAGTACTGAGGCCATAAACAGTTACAGAGAAAATCAGTCTTGTCTTTCTTAAATCTTGTGATCTGAATTGATGCTAGTGGGTTAAAAGACACCCCAAGGGAGAGCCCTTGGGACTAAAGGAGAAGATCCCATGTTCCTACAGAAGCAGAGAAGGCCATTAGCAAAAAAATCCCCCATACTCCCCTGTGACGTCCTATGCAGGATATGTCAGAGGTTCCCAGTATCAAAGTGACTGGTGGTGTGCCTAGAACAAAACTGCTGTGAACACTTCCAGCCTTGTAGGAGGGATGTAGGACAGATACTGTTGCCCCCCACCTCCCCATAGCATTCTAGACTACAAATTGGTGCTGGTGAATTAGCTGAAATCCCATGACATGCCATGAAGAACCTGCCATTTTTAACCTGTGGAAAACACTAGAAAAGTTTTACGAGGAGAAATTACCCAACAGTGTGATTCAAGCTGTGATTAGAGGACACTGATGAAAAGTTGTAAAGATAGAAATCCATCATGGTCTAAGTAACATCCCAACGCATGTAGTCTTTAGAGCCAGCTTCCCTAGGAAACAGCCCTTTGCTGGGTTTTAATCTAGTTTTGGCTGGCTCTCAGTGGAGGTCTTTTGGCCAGAAGTGGCTAGATAAGTGATGTGGAAGAGACCACATTGGACCAATGAGGAGGAAACTTAACAGGAGAGATTTAAGGTTGGCAGGCATCCCAGTAACTTAGATGGCTGTCCTGTGCCCAAGAAAGACAGCTTTGTATTAAGATAGGAATAAAGAGGGGGCACCTGGGTCGCTCAGTGGGTTAAAGCCTCTGCTTTCGGCTCGGGTCATGATCCCAGGATTCTGGGATCGAGCCCCACATCAGGCTCTCTGCTCAGCAGGGAGCCTGCTTCCACTTCTTTCTCTCCTTCTGCCCGCCTCTCTGCCTGCTTGTGATCTCTGCCTGTTAAATAAATAAATAAAAATCTTCAAAAAAAAGATAGGAATAAAGAGAAGGCATCAAGTTTCTGGGTCTTATTACCATTTCAGCTAGGGTACCAGCTTCCAGTCAACATGCAGCCTTTTTCCCTCCCCTTAGAGAAGCCATGGGCTAGAGGGTTGCAGCTTGAGCAATTGACATGAAGGTGTTCTGATAACACCTTACTCCCGGAATAGCCCCTGAAATGGAAGCACAAGAAGCAAACTTTGCACTGAGGTTGAAGTCCAGATAAGAAGAAAGGCCCCCTAGCAACAGCAATTAGACAACAAAGGGAAATAAAAGGTATCCAAATTGGCAAGGAAGAAGTCAAACTCTCTCTTCGCAGATGACATGATTCTTTATATGGAAAACCCAAAAGACTCCACCCCCAAAATACTAGAACTCATACAGCAATTCAGTAATGTGACAGGATACAAAGTCAATGTACAGAAATCAGTGGCTTTCTTATACACTAAGAATGAAAATACAGAAAGGGAAATTAGAGAATCGATTCCATTTACTATAGCACCAAGAACCATAAGATACCTGGGAATAAACCTAACCAAAGAGGTAAAGCATCTGTACTCAAGGAACTACAGAACACTCATGAAAGAAATTGAAGAAGACACAAAAAGATGGAAGACCATTCCATGCTCTTGAATTGGAAGAATAAACATTGTTAAAATGTCTATACTGCCTAGAGCAATCTATACTTTTAATGCCATTCCGCTCAAAATTCCACCAGTATTTTTCAAAGAGCTGGAGCAAATAATCCTAAAATTTGTATGGAATCAGAAGAGACCCCAAATCACTAAGGAAATGTTGAAAAACAAAAATAAAAGTGGGGGCATCAGGTTACCTGATTTCAAGCTTTACTACAAAGTTGTGATCACCAAGACAGCATGATACTGGCATAAAAACAGACACATAGACCAGTGGAACAGAGTAGAGAGCCCAGATATGGACCCTCAACTCTATGGTCAAATAATCTCCGACAAAGAAGGAAAAAATATCCAGTGGAAAAAAAGACAGCCTCTTCAATAAATGGTGCTGGGAAAACTGGACAGCTATATGTAGAAGAATGAAACTCGACCATTTTCTTACACGGTACACAAAGATAAACTCAAAATGGATAAAAGACCTCAATGTGAGACAGGAATCCATCAGAATCCTAGAGGAGAACATAGGCAGTAACCTCTTCGATATCAGCCACAGCAACTTCTTTCAAGATATGTCTCCAAAGGCAAAGGAAACAAAAGCAAAAATGAACTTTTGGGACTTCATCAAGATCAAAAGCTTCTGCACAGCAAAGGAAACAGTCAAGAAAACAAAGAGGCAACCCACGGAATGGGAGAAGATATTTGCAAATGACAGTACAGACAAAAGGTTGATATCCACGATCTATAAAGAACTCCTCAAACTCAACACACACAAAACAGATAATCATATCAAAAAATGGGGAGAAGATCTGAACAGACACTTCTCCAATGAAGACATCCAAATGGCTATCAGACACATGAAAAAATGTTCATCATCACTAGCCATCAGGGAGATTCAAATTAAAAGCACATTGAGATACCACCTTACACCAGTTAGAATGGCCAAAATTAGGAAGACAGGAAACAACGTGTGTTGGAGAGGATGTGGAGAAAGGGGAACCCTCTTCCACTGTTGGTGGGAATGCAAGTTGGTGCAGCCTCTTTGGAGAACAGTGTGGAGATTCCTCAAGAAATTAAAAATAGAGCTTCCCTAGGACCCTGCAATTGCACTACTGGGTATTTATCCCAAAGATACAGATGTAGTGAAAAGAAGGGCCATCTGTACCCCAATGTTTATAGCAGCAATGGCCACGGTCGCCAAACTGTGGAAAGAACCAAGATGCCCTTCAACGGATGAATGGATAAGGAAGATGTGGTCCATATACACTATGGAGTATTATGCCTCCATCAGAAAGGATGAATACCCAACTTTTGTAGCAACATGGTTGGGACTGGAAGAAATTATGCTGAGTGAAATAAGTCAAGCAGAGAGAGTCAATTATCATATGGTTTCACTTATTTGTGGAGCATAACAAATAGCATGGTGGACAAGGGGAGATGGAGAGGAGAAGGGAGTTGAGGGAAATTGGAAGGGGAGGTGAACCATGAGAGACTATGGACTCTGAAAAACAATCTGAGGGTTTTGAAGGGGTGGGGGGTGGGAGGTTGGGGAAACCAGGTGGTGGGTTAGGGAGGGCACGAATTGCATGGAGCACTGGGTGTGGTGCAAAAACAATGAATACTGTTACACTGAAAAGAAACAAAAAATTAAAAAAAAAAAAGAAGAAAGGCCCCATGTTGGGCACCAAAATGATGTGAGACTGGTGAGCAAATGGTCAAGATACAATTTTTAAGAGTTTTCCATGCAAAGGTAGTCATATTAGATAAAGCACAGGGACAGGACCCATGGGCAGAAAGCTGCACAGAGATTGTGAGCTATGACTGTTCTTATACTTTTTAGTTAGTGGGGATAAGGGATAGTGCAAGTCTCAAAGGAATTTGGAAGCAAGGCTTCTAGGACTTTGAGGAGGCAGCTGCTCTTAAGATAAAGTTATTTACTACTTTCTAGTAAAACATTAATCCTGAGACCCTTTGGATGTATATTGGCGGACCAATGTTTGTAAGGTAATGCAATCATATTTTGGGTGGGGCTGTTTATGGTTATCACAGGGAAGTAAAACTAAAAAGAACAAAGCTATAGTGGTCAAACATGAAAGGAAGTCCTTGAGGGAGCTGCTGAAGTGTTGTAATCTGTAAGCCTGTAATCTATGAGCCACAGAAAATTCTAGGTTTTGTTCTGTTTTCTCTCATCAAGTATTTACCCAAAGATAATGAAAATACAAATTTGATAGGCATAAACACCCCCATATTTATTGTAACATTATTTATAATAGCGAAGATATGGAAGCCATCTACCAGTCCATTGACAGATGGACAAGGGGAGGTAGTATGTATAAACACAACAGAATTGTATGCAGCCAGAAGAAAGGATGAGATTGTGCTATTTGTGGTAACATGGATTGATCTAGAAGGTTTTATACTAAGTGAAAGAAGTCAGACTGGGAAAGACAAATACTGCATGATTTTACTCATATGTGGAATACAAAAAGACCAAATGAATTAGCAAACAAATGAAAGGCAGAATCAGACCTGTGAACACAGAGTACAAACCCCTGCTTGCCAGAGGGGAGATGGAGTGCGGTGTGGGCCAAAATGGGTGAAGAGAATGAGAGATAGGCTCCCAGTTAGATGATAGGTACACCTGTGGAGAGCATGGAATAATGTTAAACTTGTTGAATTAAAGTGTTGCCATCTGAAAAAAAAAAAAAAAACATTGTCTGTCAATTACACTCAGATAAAAATGAGCCATAAAAAATTAAAATAAATTAAGCTTTACCTTATTAGAGGTTTTTAAAGGGTGGGTTTAATACTTTCTACCAAGTGGCACATTACAAATTCATAATTATTTTTACCTTAGCCATTGTTTTAAAGCCTAGGTAGTTATCTGGAAGTGTTTCAAAAGCACTTGAAGCTATTATATGCTATTATATTATGGTGCTAACAGGTATTATATGGCTGTTCAAGTAGAAAATGCAATCTTAACACCCCACTAGATAATTTATTTTGAGCAAGAAAAATCGTTCATGGCCAGTGAATAGTGTTTATTAACAAATAGCTGGACTGTGAGTCTGATGAACTGGCAGTGTGTGGGTGGTGGGAGTGAAGTTTGTTGTTTGGTGTCTTTCCTGCAATGTCTCCAGGTGTTTTTCCAGGGTCCTTCAGGAAAATCCTCCCTGTGCTTTGTCATTCTTTCCCCTCCTCTTCCAACATGGGATCCAAGGGTCAGCATTCAAGGGAGATAAGCTTTCTGGTCCAAAAATGCTGGGTCATTGTTGAATCCAACATCCCCTTCCTTCTCCTCTCTCATTCTGAATTGTGTGGAGCTGGGGGCTGGGCTGGGCTTGAGGACTGGGGTGTGTGTGGGGGCAGTGTTGGTGCAGCTCCAGCATTCCTTCTTCTAGAAAGTTCCTGGATGAAGACTTATTAGATGACAGGGCTCATGTTTTCCTTCATCTCTTTGCATGTGTGAGAATGAAGTGTCATAGGAACAACTTGTGTAGCCCAGGTCCTGGTACTTACTAGGTACTCAATAAATTTGCTCCCCCCCCCCTCTGTTCTTCAGTGAAATTCCCCTAATGTCTCCCAGGCCTTGAGGAGTCTCCCTGTTGGGCAGGGAATGTTGGTGGGAGTAGGGGATGGACCTGGAGATTAATATTGGTCCTTGTTCATTCATTATTTTTCAATTAAGATGGGTTTTCCCAATACTCCTGACTCTAAGTGGATATTGGCAGAAATGCACATTTGGGGATAACAGCATGGGATGTGTTCAGGTATATCCAGAAGTCCTGGGTTTGCCCAGAGTTTTTATATGTCCAACCAGACATCTGGGCAGAAATTCCCATGCCTTGATGGGTCAGTTTTTGTTTCATTAAAACAAATGTAGCAGATCATTCAGAATAATCAAGAATGAACACAGGCTGAGAGATGCTTTGCTGGGAACAAGGCCATGTCGTTGCGCCAAGCAGGAAAACGCAGGGGAACAACAGGACAGGGTGTGTTACAGGAGAATGTAATCTGACTCATGTTTCTCAGTGATTCCCTGGTCATATTGAGGGATCAGGAGAAGAAAAGCATACAGAAGCTGTAATGTCATTCAGGGGAGGGGCCTGAGTCTGGGCCCTGTGTCCCTGATCCTCTGTGGTGGCCTGTGACTCATGCAGACCTGGAGGAGGCCCCTGTGCTGAGGTGGAAAGGGTCTGGACCTGTGGGCAGAGCAGGCTGGGAAAGTTTCCAAAGGGCTGGGAGGACTTTTCTGGCATCAGGGTTGTGGGGCCCCCAACCCCATCAGCATACTGAGCAGTAGGAAAGGCTGTGCTCCTGCTGGGGACTGTTGCCAGCCCTGAGCCATGCTGTCTGCTCTGAGGCCCAGACCTGTGGGCTGGCCCTGCTTCCTCTCTGGAGGTGTTCACCTGCCTCCTGCCCTGTGTCTCCCCAGCTCTGAGGAAATGGAGGATTGCTGCAGGGGCTCTTTGCTCTCCCATCTCCCCTCCCTGCTCTCCCTCTTCCAGCTGCCTGCTGGGGGCTCTGCAGGTGAGTGTGTCCCCCCCACCCCCGCTGTGTCTCCATGGAGTTGGTGAGAGCACCAGGGAGCTCTGCTGGTGTTTCCATCAGGACAGATGGCTATTGGTGGAGGCCCTGGCTCTAGAAAGATTCTCATGAACTTCCAACTGCTAGTAGTATCTAATTTTTTTTTCTTAAGGATTTTATTTATTTATTTGAGAGAGAAACAGTGAGAGAGAGCATGAGAGGCGAGGTCAGAGGGAGAAGCAGACTCCCCATGGAGCTGGGAGCTCGATGCAGGACTCAATCCCGGAATGCGGGATTGTGACCTGAGCCGAAGGCAGTTGCTTAACCAACTGAGCCACCCAGGCACCCCAGTAGTATCTAAATTTTAAAAAGAGTCACAAAATGTAAACAAGGACCAGGGACCATGACGCTTGTCTAATGAGGAGTTTATGTCTTAAAAATGAAAAATGTGAATTTCACCATGAAAAGTGTGAATATAAATTTGCCTCAATTTCTTGTTTCCTGGCTTTGTTGGTATCTAAGTAGTTATTCTCTAATTAATTCAGTGTACCCACAGCTATTTAGAGGGTATGGAGTATGTGTTTGGTAGTAGTCTATGTACAAAGCTGACAGAATCCCTATCTTCAAAGAGTTTACATTCTGTCAAGAGACAGCAAACCACAATGCCATATAATTTACATCTGTTAGAGGAGTGGAGAGTGTGGGACAAGGAAGTAGAGCAGGTGGGGCAGTTGTAGGGGCAGGGATTGCTGTGGGCAGGCATTGGTGCTCCATAAGGTGACCAGTGTAGGCAGTGAGATGGAAACGAAGATGTGGAGGAGGTGGGGGTACCAGCCTGTGAGGATCCCAATGGAAAGAGTGTCTCCGCAGGGATGAAAAGCCAGAGCAAACCTAGCCGAATGCTTGGATGATCAAGGAGCAGAGGAGGCGAGTATTGGCTGGGGCAGACTGAATGAGAAGGAGAGAAGCAGGAGTTGAGAGTCGGAGAGCTCTGTGAGGTCTTCCTCTTACGATTTCAGACCATGTGGGGAACTGGGGAGCCATTGCAGGGCTTTGAGCCAAGTAAGGACGTGGTTTTACTTACATGTTAAAAGGGTCACACACATGGGGTTGGGGAGAGGATAGTCCCAGGGAGACTAGTCACTGTCATCCCCCAGGTGAGACCGATAACTCAGCCACATTTGAATAGCACAGGAGGTGATAAATCGCTCTTCAGAAGTCCAGCAGGGCTGGTCTTGCAGAAGATTGTTTCATGGCTTGTCCACGTCCTCAGAAGGCCGAGGGCTGTCGGGAGTGGTGGTGGAGTGAACCTTCTTCTGTAGCTAGTACTGTTTTGATTCCTGTGACCTACAGAATAGGGGAAGATTTTAATGGAAGCAGCTGTGGGCTCCAGTTTTTGGTGCACATGGAATTCAGCAGAGGAAAAACACATGTACAGAAATAATAAACTTAGAAGCAGGTGTGGGAAATTGCTGGGTGTGGACCCATGAGCAGAGAGTTCCCACCTAGGCCACAGTAGTGCTCTTTGGTGCATTTTCAGTCCTGTCCTAAGAGGAGGCAGGTTAGAGCTGTGGTTCTCAGAGTGTGGCCCCTGGAACATCAGTATCCGCATCCCCATCACCTCCTTAGAAATGCACCTTCTTGGACTCACTCCAGACCTACTGGACCAGGAGCTCTGGGGATGGAGCCCAGCAGTCTGTGTTTCACAGGCCTTCCTGGTGATTGTGATGCCTGTGGAAGGTTAGAACCACTGAGTTAGAGAGTTCATCATGGAAAGATCTGGAGCAGGGAGCACAGGCTGCTGAGGGAGTCTCTTTGACACGATTTCTGGGTCTCAAAAATTGTGGTAAGATGGTCTTGCCCTGATTCAGAATGGTCAGAGCTGAGTCCTCAGGTCAGGGCCTCCTGCCTGACACTTACCTCCTCCTGCCTGGGACTCCCAACTGATAGTGTGTTCTCTGCCCTGGCCTTTCTCACTCCTATGTCTGTGTCCACAATGGAGTTCATGGCCTCACTGGCGAAGACCTTCCTCACCTGGGAGGAGGCCATCCTGCACATCCGTAATGTTCAGGCTTTCGGCAACAGGCTGTATTCCTACTTCTTCAGTTATTCAGTATAAATATATAGAACCCGTACTAAGAACCAGGTTCCCTTTTAGATACCTGGACATCAGTGAACCAAAGAAAGATCCCTGCACTGCAGCATTTATATTCTAGAGGCAAAAAATAGATAGATGGATGGGGGCTAGAGGATGTTAGATGTTAGTGAAGTAGGCATTTTGAAGAGAGGATATCTGTGGGCGAGAGTTCCAAAAAGAGGAACACTCGTATGAAACACTTGAGGAAGGAGGGTGGCTGGTGAGTCTGGTCACACAGGGAGTCCACATAGGTGGTGAGAGAGGTGAATGGGAGGGTGGGGAGAAGTGACAATCCTGGAATAAAGAAGTGCTCCTGGTCCATGGGCACAGAGAAGAGATTGATCATGAAAAGCTCATGAGGAGGACACACTTGAGCAGGTACCTGAGTGAAGCACATAGTGTTCCAAATAGTCCTGCAGGTTGATGGACTGGACTATCAGGGGCACAGAGAGCATGGTTACTGTGGTTATGACAGTTAACCAAATAGTCCAGAGACTGGAATGTGTGTGCTCTGCGGGGCACAGGTATGGAATTTGGGGTGAAAGTGGACAGGGATTTTGGGGGTGGGGTGGAGGCAGATGTCAGTGTAGAGAAGTGTTTGTGTACTGTGTAATGGAGTTTGGATGCAGACCTAAGGAAATTTTAAACAGAACTGTGCAGGGGTTTGCTTTAACAGCATGAAGGATGGAGACTGGAGGCCGGATGTAGATACACAGAGGAAGTTTGGCTGTCTGACTCCATATAGGAGCAGCTGGATAAAAGAGGAGGCATCTGGCTTCAGAGAGATTTGGAAAGTAGACTCAACTGAGTGTGTAGGTTTGGGGACAGAATTTAGAGGTGCAATAGAAGACTACAGAGAGTCCCAGGGTTTCTCTTTGGCTAATTGTTTAATAGTAGTAGAAATATTGATAAATATGTGTTATTTGCCAATTGTTGTCATGTTGCTGTGTAACACACAGCCACAGAAATCTTAGTGGCATATAGCCATTTATTTAACTTGGGTATTTAGGGAGTTTAGCTCATCTAGGCTGTATTTCTCTACTCTTAACTGGGCTTCCTTACACATCTTTGTTCATTTCGGGAAAATGTCACTAAACACACATCTCCCAAACCAGAAATCTTCTCCACAAGGATAGTAGGAAAAGAAATAATTTTTATTATTTCTATTTTTTATTTATTAGCATTAACTACAATGTAATGTGCATCACAGAGATTCTTTCAAGAGATGCAGAGACAAATAAATGTCACCCTTTTCCATGACCATGCAGTCACAACTCATTACATACATGCTATCAGGATAGACAGTTACTAGCTCTGAAGTCAGCACCATTGGTCACAAGCAGTTCATGCTATGTTTACTTGGCAGTCAGGGTGATCATTGTGTTAGCTAATTGGCTTTATCTGGAAGGAAACGAAATTCTCCCATGTTTATGACAGGAGGTGATTTTCCATGTGGATCCTGGTACCCACTAAGTTTAGGTTCCTACCCTGGCACAGAAAGGGGGAGAGAAGGGTGCTGTCTTCTTTGTTGTTAACAGTTCAAAGAGAGGGTTCCCAGGTTCTTGAGAAAGACATTCCAGGATCACAAAGCTGGCAGAAGTCCTGTGTAGTTTTAACATTTCAAAAAGAATAGAAAGCATTCACAACACAAGTTTCCTCGAGTAAATGCTGCAAGAAAAGGATGGGAAGGGACTCTCTGTCCTTATTTTCAATAGGGACAGTGAGTTCATACCTTTAATTTTTATTTGTCCTGACAGTGGATCTTGGCTGGGGTTGCTCACATGGGTGTTGTCCAGTTGGCTGGTGGCTGGTCTAGAACAGCTACATCTGAAAGGCTGTGTTAGCTTGAGTATGGGCCTCCTGTGGCAGAGGGCAAGGCAATGACATAAGCAGTTTCCAACCTCTGCTAGAGTCACATTCCCTGAACTCTAAGTGGCTGAGTCAAGTCACAGGTTGGAGCCCAGAAGCGGAGTGTGAAGGCATTAACAATATGTGGCAGAGGGCTCGCTGGATGTAAAGATGGCTGAAGGATTGGGGATATTTTAATCATTGTCCTATCACAGATGGGTCCAAATATGAATTAGTTCAGGATTTGAGTCTGAAGTATCTGTGAGGAATGGCAGAGCTAACCCCCAAGGATGTGGATATTCGGGAAGGAGCTCAGGAGATATGTAGTGTTGTCAATGGTGGAAATGATGACCAAGTGGCAGTGGGTGTGCAAGCAGATGCCCTAGAGAGTGTTTGAGGTGAGAAAAGCAGAGAAGGATGGATCCTGGGACTGTCACTCTGGGCGATGGACCTCTACCCTCATGGTTGGGGAGAAGAGCCCACACTCTGTGCCTGCAGCAGTCCCTGTGCTCTTTCCTTCTGTTCCCTGAGGCAGGGCTACTGTTTTGCTCCCTGTAGAGTCCACTCCTCAAAGAGGCCTCAGAATGCAATGCTGTCCCTGGAGTTGTACACAGGAAGACTCTGCCGGGATTCCTGGATTCTCCAGCTTCTCTCTTGCAGGTATGGGCTCTACTCCTCAAGTGCACATCCAAGACCCAGAGGAAGATGGGGTCCAAGTTCTATGCATGGCCTTGGGGTGGTTCCTGAAACCTCAGGTATAATGGAGAGCTCTCAGAGGGGAGAAGTTCCTGGTATTCTCTGAGATACATGCCCAAGACAGTGGGAGGCTGTTTAGTGTGGAGGCTGCTCTGGTGGGTGAGGATCTGCTCTTCAGGCAGTGTGATCTACCATGTCTTCTACCTCATCCTGGGCCAGGGGAAGGCAATAGCTCTTTTCATTTAAAGTCAGTGCTCTTTCTGGGAGGGAGGGGCAGGTGTTCCTGGGTGTGCTTGGCTGGTCTGTTCTGGTCCGTGTCCCTGACAGGGTCTCTGGCTGGGCACAGAGGCCTTCTTTCCTAGGGCCTCTCCTTGGAAGCCAGCTTTCAGAGTGAGCCTGAACTCACTGATGCTCTTAACCCTTGGGCCTGCCTACCACAGCAAGAGAGAAAATACCGCAAAGTGGCAGGAGATGCAGGAACAGGAGAAACTGCACAAGGACAAGCAAAAGGACTAGAACACAAAGGAAAATGTGCTGAATGCCAGAGGTAAGGAAGGGCAGAGGCCAAGGCCTGTGAATGTGGAAGCTGGTGTGGAGGAAAAGTGGACAGGAAGGCCCTTGTCCTGGGAAGGTGGCCAAGTAGTTTCAGAGAGGACAGTTGGAGCTATGGAGGCTCAAGGGGTCTGGGGTTAGATCTTCTTATAGGATACAGAGAGATCTTTTGGTGGGTTTTCCAGCTGTCGTCATTGCTGTTTTTAGTGATGGGATTTCATGCCTATCTTTCACTTTCTTTCAGATGCTCTGCAAGCAGATCTTGGTAAGTTCTGTTCTTTCTCCAGAACTTTCTGCAACCCCTTTGTAGGAGACGTTCTGGTTCTCAGCTCACTGTTTCCTGTGTTGCCTTTCAGATTGGAAGGAATCCGTTTACCTGGCTGGTGAGTGACTTTCCAGATATCCTTGTGTCTTCTGTCTTAATTAAGCCAAGAGGTATCCCTTCTCCTTGTGTCATGCAGAGACATGTGGACCCTTCCCTGGGGCAGAAGTGGAAGCTGGTGGGAGGCGAACCCTGCTCCGTGAACTTTCCCTGATCTATGCCACTGTTTCCTACCCAGTGCTTGGGAATCTGGGGGTGATAGTGGTCCCTGGAGTCTGTTGTGCATCTTGGCTTTATTCTAATGCTGACCTACCCACCACATTGCTTGCTTTTTAGCCTTTAATATAACTAGTTCTGTTAGCACTTGGAATCCAAAAGCCAGCTGCTCTGAAATTTCATTAAAGAAGGTATAAAAATAAATGGAGTTCATTAAACAAAGACGTGGTTCTGACCACATAATACCAACCGGGGAGAGTGTGTGTTTTCTCCAGTTCCTGGAAGTTGTGGTCACAAAGTGGTGGGTAGAGGACTGGAAAGACTATGTGTGAGAATACGGTGGGATGAACTGTCAATGCCCCCAAATAGCGATGTGTTATCTGAGAAAGATTGGCCACCTTTACCCCAGAGCTCAGCTCACATCCCTGTCCTGAAGTCATCCTCCCTTTTGACTTCTTTCTTAAATATCTCTGTTATCAAAATCACGGAATTTAGTAACATTTTTTTTTACAATTGTGGAATAACGTATATTTTATTCCCTAAAATATTTTCCCATATTGTATAATTTTCAATTAATAGGTACAAAATCCAATGCAGGTAGAATAAGGTTTTTTTAAGGTTTTGAGGCAAATGACAGCTAAATGACTTGTCAAAGGACTCAAAATATCTGTGGGCAAGAGTGAAACTCAGCCTTAGATGCAGATTTCCTGACCTATGGTCCAGGGACTTTCCCACAGTACCCTGCTGTCAGCACGTGGCAGGAGGTCATCTCCTCTCCAGATTTTCCCTGCTCTGCAGCTAGTGTCATCTGTGTTCCAGAGGGCAGCCAAGGGTCAGTAGATGAACGCTGAACAGGCTTGTTCTGACTGAGTTCTCACCAGGGTGTGCTCCCTTTCAGCCAGGAGGAAGGCACAGCTGTATGCAGGTAAGTGACTCTGGGGTTCCTGGTGGCCTTACCTCCCTAGCCTCAACTTTGCCCCATTCTGTGTCATGTACCCCACATCAGGACAGGGTTGGTGTACATGCTGTCCTTGTTACTTCTGTCTTCTCCCTCTGGAAGACTGCAGGGACTGTCTTTGGGAACACATATCTGCCTCCATTCTAACCCATTCTCTACCATAGGTGGCTGTTGGGGTTAGCAACACCCTCTGAACACCTGATTGTTTTGGTTTGTTCAATGTCAATAAAGGGGTCATTTCTAAGGAGAGTCTGGAAAAGGGTAGTGATTGTATAGATTAGAAATTCCCATGTCTATAAGATTTCAGAAATCATGTTTGCCTGCTTAGTACTTAGATATTCCTAAGTGGATTCTTGGGCCTGAATCCATTTTACCCTGAAATTCCTACTTTTCATAGATCTAAATTTGACTTGCCTCCTTCTTGCTGGTCCCCTGGTATGTTCTTCATTTCACTTCCTCATGTTCTGTGTCCTTGTCCAAGCTGGGTTTCTTCCTTTGAACATCTTAGTTGCTAAGTAATTAAATGCTTTTGAGCAGGTGATCTGAATCTGAGATCCAGAACCTTCAGGATTGTTATGGATTCCTGGGGGTGGGGTCTGTGAACCACCCTCATTATGTACAAAATCTTGTATATATGTTTGTGTAGCAGAAGAATAACATATATTAAAATATATTGCACTGTAATCTATAGTGTATGTTTAATATATAACATTATGATAGATGATATGTATAGATTTCAAAAAACAGCCACTAGTGATTGTTCCCAACCATTGTCATTCCTTTTAGGAGAATATTGCACTTGCCTGATGGGCTCCACCTTGTTTGGGTTTATTGGGGGCAACGTGTGAAGTTTGTAAAAGGACACATCTAGAGGAATGAGAATTGTTTACCACAGAAAGGTGGGGAGTAAATTAGGGAAAGGCAAGCTGGTAAGGAAGAGAGGAAGAGATACGAAAGAAAGTAGAGAACCCGTGATTCCTCTTGGAGAGATTTTGGGCAGCTCAGAGCAGTGGAAGAGAGACCAGAAATCACAGTCACAGTGGTTAAAGTGGTAGGTACACTGAGGGTGTGCAAGGTATTTGGGTGCATGAAAAGTAATAAACTCCTGACATCTGTCTGAGTCATTTCTAAAAAGACTTATATTTATTTTAATCATCTAATTGAGTTTGCTTCTGATAATGAGACCATCTCAACCTTCTAGTGGAATTGGGACCAGAGTGTGTTCAGGGTGATCCTAATGCAATGAAAGTTTATCCAGAGCATCCTTTAACAGTGGGATTGGTTAAGTCCTGGGCCCTTTTAACCCGTGTAATATGTGGTCTTTTGTGTTTGGCTGTTTGTGTTCATGATCAGGGATAATGACTGTGACAGCAGAGAAGGGGGAGCCATGGCTGAAGGAGGCCTGGGGACTAGATGTATGACAAAATCCCTTCAGAGAGCCTCACTGATTCTTGGGATTTATTTGTTAAAAATGGGGATCAACTATTCTTCTTTTAGCATCTCTCCTTTCTCTATTGAACTGAAGTGAATGTGTGTCAAAGTATACCTTGTAACAGACTCTTAACACTAGAGAAGAAATTGAGGATTACTGGAGGGCATGGGTAGGGGTGGGCTAGATGAGGGACAGGGATTAAGGAGGGCACTTGTGATGAGCGCTTGGTGTTGTATGTATGTGATGAGTCACTAAATCTACACTTGAAACCAATACTACACTGTTTGGTAACTAACTGGAATTTAAATAAAAACTTGGAAAGAAAAAGAAGCCTATGGGGGAAAATAATGTGAACTCTGTATACCTGTTTATTTTGTCAGGACAGACACCCTTACAGTAGAATCAACATTTTCACATTGATGGGTTCATAGTGTGAGGTGGACTAATGTCTGATCTCATCTTATTCATGAAATTGGAAAAATAAATCATAATGAAAGACTTTCTGTGGAAATGAAGTGAAGAATGCACTTCAGCCTCTGAAATGCATAGCATAGCTCTGGATGCATTGTTGAGTCTCGGAATGGAATGCCAACTCCCTTTTTCCTCTTCCTTCTCCTTCTCCTCCTGATTCCTCTTCTTTGCTAATGCGTGTCAGTATTTATATATAAATGTGTTCATTGGGAGTCAACTAATCTGTCAGTGAAGAACAAGTAAACAAAGTTTCTTTTTCTCAAAGGGCCACGGGGGTCAGCCCATATTAAGTGATCTGTTTCCACCAAGCAAATTAACACAGACAGAAAAGCCCACTTATATGAATAAATCTGTGTAAGTGGGAATGGTGGGCACAGAACTACTCCCAAATGGTCAAGAAAATGTCATTTCCTTATTTTTATGAGTGTTCTAATTTTGTTCTGGAGTCTCTGCCCTATTGGAGGTAACAGCTCTCACACTGCAGACATTTCAATCTTCTGACATATGTAAGTTTTGCTTTGATCAGTTAGCTTCCTTTATCTCCCCAAAAGGGAGTATGAAGGTTGAAAGAGTTTATGTGTTCTTGGGCCATTAGGAGAGGAGGTCCCTGTGCTCTCTTCTTGCTCAACTCAGGACCTCAGCCTACAGAGGGTAACTTGATCTGTCTCTACATTGTCAACCTACAAGATCAGTTCAATCAGCTAAATAAATGAAGGCCTCAAGAATTTTTAAAGAGATTTATTTATTTATTTATTTTAGAGAGACAGACAAAATGAGTGGGAGGAGGGGCAGAAGGAGACACAGAGAGAGAATGGTCAAGCAGACTCCCCACCAAGTGCAGAGCCCAACACAGAGCTCGATCCCATGACTCTTTGAGATCATGACCTGAGCGGAAATCAAGAGTCAGGTGCTTAACTGACTGAACCACCCAAACACCTCAGAGATCTCAGAAATTTGGGTCTCTCCAATTCTTTCTCAAGAAAACTTACCTTTCAGAGTGGATGTGTAACTAGGGATTAAGAAAGCATAATTTGATAGTGAAATCTGGGAATAGAATCTTATTTTCATATTGTTACTCAACCTCCCAGTGGTGTTAAGGTTTACGCCCTGGCATTCCTGGGAAGGGTGTAGCAGGATGGCTCCAAGTGTGTGTGTGTGTGTGTGTGTGTGTGTGTGTGTAAAAGAAATGCATCGGATGAATGTTTCCAAAGTATATTTCCCTATAACTCTTGCATCACTGTATTTCAGATGACTAGATATTGACATCGATGTGTACAGTCTCCACAAATCTCTAGTTTTTGTTCACTTCTGGTAAATGTGCTTCCCACATAGATTGGCAGAAGGAGAAGTTCCAGGCCTGTGAGTTACTTTGATTTCTTTCTGGGTGCTTCTACTCTTGCCCGATGGCTGCTGACATCTCCTTCAGCTTGCTGTGATGATACAGATGCTGGCACCATCAATGGTGGTGGGCTCGGATGGGGCAGTCATGTTGCTGGGATTGGTGGGTGTGAGTGATATTGGATGCTAAAGAGATATCCCTCAGTCCATGGAGTATCGTCTGTTCCTCAAGTGTCCTGTGACATACCTAACCCCCTAATCATTCTCATGGTTACTTCTCTTGTTTGGAGAGCTATGGGCTTGAGTCACAAGGCTCTAATCTCAGAAGACTTAGCCCTCCCTGCAGCTAGGTGTCTTGGGTGGTGGTGGTGGTTGTGTGCCTTTTTATAGGGCAGGGGAAGGCCTTGCATGATTGGCAACTCTCTCTGCAGTGTCTGGATCCAGATGCTGCACATCCTGACCTTGCTGTCTCTGATAAAAAGACCAGTATGATCTGGATGGACACATTTGAGGATACAGGAGAGACACAGCATCCTGGACTGTGAGCTCAAAACATCACAGTGATGTTACTGGGAGGTGAAGATCAAGAGTGGAAACAGAAATGAGTGGGCTCTGGGGGTCTGTAGGGAAGATGTGAAGAAGTAGGACTGGCACAAGAGTTCCCAGAAAAGGGGTTCTGGACTGTGGGCACTTTGCCAATATATATTATGCCTGTACCATCACTGTGACTCAACTAATCCTTGTGCAAGTTCTCCACAGGGTAGGGGTTTTCCTGGACCTCAACAAAGGTGATGTCTTCTTTTATAACATGACTGATAGCTTCCACATTTTCTCCTTCCCTTTAGCTTCCTCCACTGGCTGTCTAGGTCAGGAGATGTGTCCCTGACTATCTTCTCTGTGGTGAGTGGGCCTGGGGAGGACCCTGTGCTTTCTCCTCCTTTGGAAGAGACTGTGAACTTTTCAGGGCAGGGGTTCAGCCCAGGCTCTGGTGTTGATGGTGTTTCCCAAAGAGCCAAATGTCCATTACTCTCTTGTAGCCAAAGTTATATCCCCCGTAGGGCCCCAACATAGTCTCAGACCCCTCATGGTGGTTCTTATTGGAGCTGCAGACTCCCTGAAGCAAAAGGATTGAGGCTGGTCTTGGGTGAGCTGGTGCCCTGCCCTCCTGCTCTGGATATAGACTCTTGGTGTGGTTATGAGAATAGTTACTTCATACCTTATGCTCAGGTAGCAGAGGATAAAAGTTGACTCTTGTTTGAGATGATTTGGGGTAGGATGAATTTTACTACAGAAGGTTGTGTTTCTTTTGGTAATGAAAATTATTTATTTAAAAACAATTTTTAATAATCATTTATATTTCATTTATATTATCAGTGTCCTATGTAAATTCAGTGAAAATTGAATTTATAAAGTGTTCTAGAGTTTCTTATTTCTTATTTATTTATAAATTTTTTAAAAATTGTTTTCTAAATTCCAGTAGAGTTAATGTACAGGGTTAGATTAGTTTCAAGGGTACCACACAGTGATTCAACAATTCAATACATGTCTCAGTTCTCATCATGGTAAATGTACTCCATAATACCCCTCAAATATTTCACCCATCCGTCACCCACCAACCACCAGTTTGTTCCCTATAGTTGAGTCTTTTGTGTTTGCCTCTTTTTTTTTTTTTTTAGTGTGTGTCTGTTTATTTTTTCATGGATCCTTTATACTGTTTGGCTATGAAGGAGAGGGGGGCTGAATGAGTCCGCAAATTAAACACAGCTTGAGGTGTGCAGAGAACCCAGAGGCTATGGGTGGGTCACCTGCTCTATTTTGGGAAATGTGCACTCTGACCAGAGGCATTAGTCATCCAAAAATTTCTGGGGAAATGATGGTTGATGGATCTTTAAGAGGACAGCAGTCCAATATTCTACTTTATATACTTCCTATGCTGGGATGGATGAAACACACTTACCTGTCTGTTACTTGTGAAACTTGTGCTAGTTACTTCCGGGAATGAAGGATGTGGGTCTGAATTCCCTGGTTTGCCAACACCAGTTGGAAAGAACAGAACTGCTACAAGAATTAAGATGTGAATGAAGAAGAGAATTTTAAACCCCCGGTGAACTGCAGAAAGCTTTGACCTTGAACACTGTACTGTCTCTCAGTATGTCTAACTCCAATGATAAAGGTGGGTAGAAAACTACAGCAAACAAAAGGAAACCAGACTATTGAGGACTCAGACCTTCAGGAATGAAGGTGTGTTCACTTCCAAGGTAAGAATGCTGACCTGCTGTTTTTCTGGGAGAAATAAGAGGACACAGAATTAGAAGTGGAAGATGGAAGTCATAGTACCAGTTCCTGCATGTGACCAATAACAGAAAAAGAACTGTAGAAGCTTTGCATATTTTCTCCTTCTTATCATATAGATATGTTATTTGTCTTTATTATCTACTTTCTTCCTGTTTCTTCTTCTTAGGAATGTGATTTTATTCAGGTTGCTGTTGGTGATATTTAAAATATTGTCTCTGCATAACAGAATAGTCATAGGGATTTTGACTGAACTTGAGGAATAAATAATATAACAGTGTTGGATTCAATGTGCGTTTCCTTTTGGAGAAAGAGAGAACTTCTTCATTTGTAAGTGTAGCTTTGTAGATGGTGAAAATGTGGATTTGTTGTGTTGTTATATGAAACTTCCAATGTGGGTAAAATGGTGCATGTGGAAACTCAGGAGCTAAAGGTACGGACTGTGCCCATTATCAACTTATTGCCTTTTGGATTCAAATCTACCCTGTATTTGCCCTACTTGTTGATACTGGTGCTGGATCCCATAACAATTTCATTTTTGTCATGTGGAATACTGTTAGCCTTGGTCAGTATAGTGCACCAGAGGGGAAGCAGCAAGACATAGCAGAGAAAATAGTGTGGGACCTCAACACCCCACTGTCAACAATGGATGGACTGTCCAAACAAACAACAACAACAACAACAAAACAAACAAACAAACAAAAAAACCCAACAAGGAAACATTGGAATGAAACCACACTTTAGAACAAAAGACATATTTACAGAACATTCTGTCCAACAACAGATGTATGTTCCTCTCACATGCACATGAAATACTCTCCATGTTAGATCATATGATGGAGCACAGAAATTGTAGCAAATTTAAGAAGATTGAAATCATATCAACCAACTTCTTTGACCACGATGGTATGAAGGTAGAAATGAACAAGAGGATATCAGCCCTTTGTCTGGAGCGTCATTTGAGAATATCTTCTCCCTTTCTGTGGGTTGTCTCTTTGTTTTATTGACTATTTCCTTTGCTCTGCAGAAGCTTTTTATCTTGATGAAGTCCCAAAAGTTCATTTTCACTTTTGTTTCCTTTGCCTTTGGAGACATGTCTTGGAAGAAGTTCCTGTGGCCGATGTCAAAGAGGTTACTGCCTATATTCTCCTCTAGGATTTTGGCAGATTCCTGCCTCACGTTGAGGTCTTTGTCCATTTCAAGTTTATCTTTGTGTATGGTGTGGGAGAATGGTCGAGTTTCATTCTTCTATACATAGCTGTCCAATTTTCCCAGCACTATTTATTGAAGAGACTGTCTTTTTTCCACTGGATATTTTTTCCTGCTTTGTTGAAGATTACTTGACCATAGAATTGAGGGTTCATACCTGGACTCTCCACTCTGTTCCGTCATTAGCCATCAGGGAAATTGAAATCAAAACCACATTGAGATACCCCACCTTACACCAGTTAGAATGGCCAAAATTAACAAGGCAGGAAACAAAAGGTGTTGGAGAGGATGTGGAGAAAGGGGAACCCTCTTACACTGTTGGTGAGAATGCAAGTTGGTGTAGCCATGTTGGAAAACAGTGTGGAGATTCCTCAAAAAATTAAAAATAGAGGTACCCTGTAACCCTGCAATTGCACTACTGGGCATTTACCCCAAAGATATAGATGTAGTGAAAAGAAGGGGCACCTGTACCCCAATGTTCACAGCAGCAATGGCCAAAATTACCAAACTGTGGAAGGAGCCAAAATGTCCTTCAACAGAAGAATGGATAAAGAAGATATGGTCCATATATACAATGAAATATTATGCCTCCATCAGAAAGGATGAATACCCATCTTTTGTATCAACATGTATGGGACTGGAATTATGCAGAGTGACATAAGTCATACAGAGAAAGTCAATTATCATATGGTTTCACTTACCTGTGGAGCATAAGGAATGACATGGAGGACATTAGGAGAAGCAATGGAAAAGTGAATTGAGGGAGATTGGAGGGGGAGGTGAACCATGAGAGACTGTGGACTCTGAGAAACAAACTGAGGATTTCAGAGGGGAGGGGGTGGGAGGTTGGGTGAGTCTGGTGATGGTATTAAGGAGAGCATGTATCACATGGAGCCCAGGGTGTGGTGCATAAACAATGAATCTTGGAACACTGAAAAAAATAAAATTAAATTAAGATATTAAGAAAATTAAAAATGAACAAGAGGAAAGTGAGTAGACCTAAAAATATGTGGAAAATAATTCTAAACAACTGAGCGTGGACCCATGGTTCCTGGACCTGTTTTGTAAGCATATGTAGAACTATAGTTGTATTAGTTGCATTATCACTTTAGCTTCACATTGCGTTTTATTCTGTCCTTAATTATGTTTTGTGTACCTCTCAACCTTATGCATGATCAATCATTAACTTTTCTTCTCTCTCTCTCTCTTTTTTTTTTTTTTTTACCTCTGCTCCCATTCATTTATTGGTTATAGAAACTAAATGGGAACCAGATGGAAACATTTGTCCAGAAACTATGCAACATCCCTAATCATACCAAGTCCAGAAGGTGCCTCATTTTCTGGAAGAACAGAGAGCTCCAGATGTTTCAAGACCCATGTTCCCAAGGTTTCTAGAAACACCTCACATACCTCTCATGTATTCACTTCCTTCTCCAAATATATAGAAGCTGTTCCTTGGCTCCACAGGGGCAAGGCAACTTTGGGAAGGATCCCAAGCCTTCTCATTGGGCTGTCTTGTGATAAAGAAGCTTTCTTGGCTTCAAAATCAGCATTTCAGGCATTGATTTACTGGACATTGGGTGCTTGAATAATGTGATATTGGTGACACAACCAATATGTCAAAGTGATAATTGGGTGATAGATATTAAATTAAGGAGGCACAGGTTGGAACAAGCACTTGGTGTTATATGGAATTAATGAATCATTGAACACTACATCAAAACCTAATGATGTATGGTATTGTGACTAACATAATGTAATAAAAAATAAATAAATAAAAGTGAAATAATTATCTCAAGGAAGTGAAAATGAAAATACAACATACCAAATTTTGTGGGTTTCAGCAAAAGCACTTCTGAGAGGATGTTTATAGCAATAAAAATTAGAAAGATCTCAAAATATTTAACTTTACAATTCAAGTAACTAGAAAAAGAGGAGAAAATTAAACCCAAGTCAACAAAAGGAAGGAAATATCATCATCATCATCATCATCATCATCATCAGAGTGGAAGTAAAAGAAATAGAGACCAGAAAAATAACAGGAAGGATTAATGAAATCCAAAGCTGGTTCTTCTAAAAGGTGAAGAAAAAGGCAAAACTTTACTTAGTCTAAGAAAATAAAAAGATTTAAATAAACAAAATTAGAAATAAAAGGGAGCTATTATAATTGATGTCAGAAATATACAGAATCATAGGAGACTATGAACAATTAAATACCAATAACCTCATACCTAGAGGAAATGGGTGCATTTCTAGAAACATGCACCAACCAAGACAGAATTAGAAAGATGTACAAAATCAGAACAGACCAGTCCCAACATCTGTAAGGTGCAGGTGGAAGCTGAGGGGCAGGAAGACAGGCTTGCTAAGGTAGGTGGAGATGCCAGAGAGCCTCGGGTTGTGACATGTGGGTGCTTACAGGTTCCCAAATTGTGACAGGCATACACAAGGATCTCTGGTTATCGAGGTTTTCTGTCCAGTGATAACGAGATTGGCTGTGACCTGGCTGAGTGCCAGAGCCCCCTCCACTTGCCTCTGTCTTCATCCTGGAGCACTGGACACCAGGCCTGTGAAACAGGTGCAGCAAGATCCCCAAAGAATGGTGTCCCCACTTCCCGCTATGCCCAACACAATGACAGCTGTCTCTGTGGTCCTGCCTATTTGCTGCTTCCCCTGGAGTGCAGCTGGTAGAGGATGGTGCCCTGGGGCAATTTCCATACACAGAAGGATTGATTGTTTTGACTACCATCTGCACTGAACAGGAATCCTGTCACTCTGCCCTTCACACCAGTGTGACAAAACCAGCCCTCAGGACACTTATCCAGGCCCAAAGCCTCCCTGCACATGCCCAGCCACTGTGGAGATTTTCTGAATGGTGAAGTGGACTCAAAAGTCCCTGCTATGGAGGAGAACTTGCTAGAGACAAACATTTGCTGAAGCCATAGGATGCTAGGAATCTATCTTCATGCTCCTCCCAACCTCAGTCCTGTAAATTTCCTGGATTTATAAGATACATAAACAAAAGCAAACAGGCAAAAAGACTGATAAAACTAAAAGAGAAGAAAGAAAAAAAAAAAGGAAAATACAGCCAAAATGAAACCGAAGAATAAGATTTATATAGTACAAAACCAAAAACAAATACACAGAAACACTGACAGAAGAATAAGATGGGAAGGTGGTTATAAATTTTGATGTGGGTGAGGAAGGTTATTTCAGTATTCCCTGAGTGTATCTTGTTATGTTTGTTAAAAGACTCAACATTCCAGAATACAGAGAAATTAAAATTGGTTTATATATAGGGGTAGTATTGAATAGGGAAAAAGGATTACCTTGAAGCTTATAGCTATATCTATCTATCTATGTATCTATCTATAAAGAAAAAGAAACATGGGTGTATGTATGAAAAAATGTCACATTCAAGTTATTATGTAATATGTTGTGTTAAACATCTAGTTGTAATGGTAAGTAGGTTAAAAAAATAAAAGAAGAAGAATCGTGAGAACGAATTAAAAAAATGTTGCATCTATGAAATGTACAGGTTTGGGGACAATATCAGGGGCTTAATATATTGCTTTCCCCTGATGTCAGGGTTTTATAGTTTTATGGGGACCCTGTGGTTATTGTCCTCTTGTTCTTTGGGCTTGTCTTCTGGGGAAGGGACTTGCCTCCTTGTTTTTCAGTCAGTCTTGCTTGGGCTGGGCTCTGTGGAAACCAGTTTTTCAGGCTTTGGTTCTCTGGAGGTTTTTGTTCTTTGGCAGTTTTTTGTGGCTTTTCAGAGGGTTAGTGCAAATAAGCAGTTTGCACCTCGTCCTTGGCTTCAGAGAGAAGCCTCCGTCTGCTCCCCTCTGGGTGGTCCAACACACACAGGCTCCCCTTCTGCAGACTCCACTGAACAGTGCAACCTCCCACAGGTGGTGCTCACCCCCAGCCATCGTCTCCGTGGTCGCCTGAGGCCCCCACTTTTCTCTGCACCCCTGTGCCACTAGAACCACAAGTGATATTGGTCTGGGCAAGCCCAATCCTGGTGGCTGCTGTGGCTGAGACTGCTGTCTGGGGTCCATGCCCACAGTGGACGCACTTATACCTAGCAGCAGTGCAGGTTGCAGAAGGTTGTGGGTCCAGGGACCTCTGGCAGGAGCCTGAGCCAGGCTCTCTCAGTCGCGGAGGAGGGTGTGCCAAGCCCGAGTGGGGGTGCAAGCAGCGGAAAGCCAAGGGCCCAGGGACCACTGACTGGGACCCTGCCGGTCTCTCTCAGACATGACTGGGCACTGGCTGTGATCTTATGTCTGTGCCTGTGGCTGCCCAATTCCACCAATTGCCCCTTAAGACCCTTTGTTCTTTTTGAGCGCTTTTAACCAGACTCCCAAGTAAATGCTGGTCTCCAAGCACAGGGCACTTTCATACTGGGGTATTACTTTCTAATGGGTTGCTTCTGGTGGCTCCCTTCGCCTTCTGTTTATCCTCCGATATCACTCCCAGCGTTCCCAATCCACTGACCTCTCCACTGATGCTCTTCTGCCCCCGTAGAGATCCAGAAGTGTATAATCTTACATCTCAGGCTGATTTCATGGGTGTTCAGAGTGTTCTGGTAGATATTTAGCTCAATTCAGGGGACCTGTTGAAACAGGGTCTCCTACTTCTCCACCATCTTGCCCCCTCTGGAACTTCGTGGAATTAGCATCTTTCCATCTCCTGACCAGCTTGCCATTGTGCCTGTCCTCCCACCTGCCATGACCACAGGAGGCTCCCTACTGGATCTCACCTACCTGTACTTTCCCCTGGCACTTTCCACCTGACTGGACCCTGAGGAGATGGCCTACCTCAGCCTGAGTGGGGCAACAGTACCTCCAATTTGAACCACAACGTGATCCCCCTTGGCATCAGTGGGGCCAGTGTCTGGGCCTGAGCTTAGGCTATGATGATCCATGACTTTATTCCCCGAGAAGCGACTCATCCTGGAACACTTTGTGAGCAGTCCTGACCACTAGGCTTCCTTGGCCAGTCCCCAGCCACAGGTCCAGGCTCCTACAACTACTGATCGCTGTCTGACTCCTCTCTCTCATTCAGTGTATTGGCTGTCTCCTCCGTCAATTCCTTCCTTCTTCATCTCCTATGCTGGGTTCTTCCCCTTACCTGGGTTCTACAAATGGGACCTCCCCCCACCATATGTGCCCCTCAGCCCCCTCAGTTTGCTCATGGGCCTACCTGACACCAGAAAGTCCCAACAGCAGCTGCCCAAACAGGTGTTCCCAACAATGACACCTACCTTGTCCTCTTTCATTCAGGATGCTCTCTGGGTACCTGCAAAGTACTCACTGACCAATGGCTGCCTCTATACCCATTCGGCCCCTGAGTAATGTTCTGTCCACCCAGCCACCCACCCTGAAGCTTCTACTCAGCTAGGGCTGTCTTCTCAAGCCTGCTTAATGCAGCTCCCTAGTGAGCAGCCCCTGAGCAGGCCATGGCACTATGGTGCACTACCCACACAGCTCCATGGGTGTAAGGAACAATCTTACCACTGGCCAATGAGTGACTTCAGCCTGGGGACTGTTTCCATATAGAATGCTCTTTGATGACTGCTGCTCTGACTCAAACTCTTCCTGGCATGCACTACTTGGTCCCAGCAGCTGGAGCAGTTCGGCAGGGAGAGCCCAGCAACTAACCTTGTGCAGGATCTTCCATGTTTTCCGAAAGGCCTGGATTTTTATGGGGTGAGGGACTAGTGAATGGCCTCCAGGACTCCCATGCTCTCAACCACCAGAACTTTTCCCACTGTTCCTGCCATGGCTCAGGACCCAACATGAGCCTCCCAGGAGAGTCCTCCCTAGGTTTCTCTAAGGAGATTGTGGCAGACTTCGCTAGAGTGCCTGACATGAGGTGTCAACAGCCTGGCTGTGGCCGGATTGGGGCTTGAGGAGGCACTGGGCATGGATCAACTGGGCCTGGATGGGCTCTACATGCTGAGCTAACTTTGTGCCCTGCTCTGTGATCCTGTTGTGTAGGATTCATTCTGCAGTGAGTAGCTGCAGTGAGGGGTTTCTCAGCATCATTCTCCTTGGACCTGTCCCATCACTGTCCCTTTTCTCCCTTTCCCCTGGACAGTAGAGACTCCACTCTGCCTCTAGATTCTCTTTCTAACATGAATGAGGGATCCCAAGAATGAGAAAAATCAAGGGGTTTGTCCAGGTGGCTCCTAAATTCCACACAAGGGGTGGGTCTGTGGAGCTCAAGGGAGGGCCTAATGCACTTGTAACTTGTAATTCATGATTTGAGTCAGTAACAAACAAACAAACAAACAAACAAACATAAAACCTCATAGTCAAATGGCTTCACTGGTGAATTCTAACAAACATTTATATCTATTTATTTTTAATAAGAACAATGGTTTTATTTTTTATATAAAATCAGTTAATACACATGTAGCGTATTATTAGTTTCAGAGGTAGAGTTTAGTGACTCAGTTGCATGTGACACCCAGTGCTCATTACATCAAATGCCCTCCTTAATGTCCAGCACCCACTTACCCCATATCCCCACCCACCTTGCCTCTGGCAACACTGTTTGTTTCCTTATGGTTTGTCTCCCTCTCTGATTTTGTCTTATTTTGTTTTTCCTTCCTTCCCCTATGTTCATCTGTTTTGATTCTTAAATTACACATATGATTGAAATTGTATGTTATTGTTTTTCTCTGACTTATTTCACTTAGTATAAACCCTCTAGTTCCATCCACATCATTGCAAATACCAAGATTTCATTCTTTTAATGGCTGAGTAATATTCTATTCTTTTATCTATAACCACCTCTTCTTTATCCATTCATCTGTTGATGGACATCTGGGCTCTTTCCATGATTTGGTTTTTGTGGACATTGCTGCTATAAACATTGGGGTACATGGTCCCATTCAAATCACTGCACTTGTATCCTTTGGAGAAATACCTAGTAGTACAACTTCTGGGTCATGGGGTAGCTGTATTTTTAACTTTTTGTGGAACCTCCATGCTGTTTTCCAGAGTGGCTGTACTAATTTGCATTACACCAACAGTGTAAGAGGTTTCCCCTTTCTCTGCATCCTCACCAACATCTGTTGTTTTCTGAGTTGTTAATGGTAGCCATTCTTGCTGGTGTGAGGTGGTATCTCATTGTGGTTTTGATTTGTATTTCCCCGATGCCAAAGGATGTGGAGCAATTTTTCACATGTCTGTTGGCCATTTGTATGTCTTCTTTGCAGAAATGTCTGTCCATATCTTTTGCCCAGTTCTTGACTGGATTTTTTGTTTTGGGGGTGTTGAATTTGATAGTTCTTTATGGATTTTGGATACTAGCCTTATATCTGATAAGACATTTGCAAATATCTTCTCCCATTCTGTATGCTGTCTTTTAGTTTTCTCAACCTTTTCCTTTGCTGTGCAAAAACTTTTTGCCCTGATGAAGGCTCAATAGTTTATTTTTGCTTTTGTTTCCCTTGCCTTTGAAGATGTGTCTAGCAAGTTGTTGCTATGGCTGAGGTTAGAGAGGATCCTGCCTGTGTTCTCCTCTAGGATTTTTATGGAATACTGTCTTACATTTAGCACTTTCATCCATTTTGAGTTTATTTTTTTGTATGGTATGAGAAAATGGTCCAGTTTCATTCTTCCAGATGTGGCTGTTCAATTTTCCCTGCATCATTTATTGAAGAGACTATCTTTTTTCCACTGGATATTCCTTCCTGCTTTGTCAAAGATTAGTTGGCCATAGAGTTGAGAGTCCATTACTGGGTTCTCTATTCTGTCCCATTGGTCTATGTGCCTGTTTTTGTGCCAATACCATGCTGTCTGGATGATGACAACTTTACAATACAGCTTGAAGTATGGAGTTGTGATGGATGCCACCAGCTTTGGTTTTCTTTTTTAGCATTCCTTTGGCTATTCGGGTTCTTTCCTGGTTCCATACACATTTTAGGATTATTTGCTCCAGTGCTGTGAAAAATGTTGATGGTATTTTTGATAAGGATTACATGGAATATGTAGATTTCTTTGGGTAGGATAGACATATCAACAATATTTGTTCTGTGATGCCTGGGTGGCTCAGTCAGTTAAGCATCTGCCTTTGGCTCAGGTCATGATACCAGGGTCCTGGGACTGAGTACTTCATCAGGTTCCTGGCTCAGCAGGGAGCCTGCTTCTTCCTCTGCCTGCCACCCCCCACTTGTGTGCTCTCTCTCTCTCTCTCTCTGATAATTAAATAAATAAAATTTTGAAACAGATTTAAAAGTAGACAAAGTAAAAACCAATATTCGGGGGCACCTTGGTGGCTCAGTGGGTTAAGCCTCTGCTTTCGGCTCAGGTCATGGTCTCAGGGTCCTGGGATTGAGCCCCGCATTGGGCTCTCTGCTTGGCAGGGAGCCTGCTTTCCCCTCTCTCTCTGCCTGCCTCTCTGCCTACTTGGGATCTCTCTCTCTCTCTCTGTCTAATAAGTACATAAATAAAATCTTTAAAACAACAACAACAAGATTTGTTCTTCCAATCCATGAACATGGAATGTTTTTCTATTTCTTGGTGTCAGTCTCAATTTCTTTCATGAGTGTTCTCTCATTTTTAGAGCACAGATTATTTACCACTTTGGTTAGGCTACTTAGGTAACTTATGATTTTGAGGTTTTGGTGCAATTGTAAATGGATTGATTCCTTGATTTCTCTTTCTTATTTCTCATTGTTAATGTGTAGAAAAGGAACTGACTTCTGTGCCATGATTTTATATCCTGATATTTTGCTGATTTGCTGTATGAGTTGTCATGATTTGGGGGTGGAGTTCTTTGGGTTTTCCACATAGAGGATCATGTCATTTGTGAAGAATGAGAGTTTGACTTCTTTGCCAATTTGGATGGCTTCTATTTATTTCTTATTTTTTAACTTTAAAACTTAAATTTTTAATGGGTTTATTTATTTATTTATTTTTATTGTTTTGTGTTTTTGTTGTCAGATTGCCAAAGCTAGGATTTCCAGTACTATGTTGAATGGCAGTCGTGAGAGTAGACATCCCTGCCATATTCCGGACCTCAAAGGAAAAGCTCTCAGTTTTTACCTATTGAGAATGATATTTGCTGTGGATTTGTCATAGATGGCTTTTATGATATTGAGGTATGCTCCCTCTATCCTACCAATGTGGAGAATTTTAATCAAGAAAAGATGCTGTATTTTGTCAAATGCTTTTTCTGCATCTATTGAAAAAATCATGTTTTTTTTGGCCCTTTCTTTTATTAATGTACTGTATTACATTGATTAATTTGCAGATGTTTGACTACTCTTGTAACCCAGGAATAAATCCCACTTGGTCGTGGTGAATAGTCCTTTTAATGTACTGTTGGATCCTGTTGGCTAGTACCTTGGTGAGAATTTTTGCATCATGTTCATCAGGGATATTTGTCTGTAATTGTCCTTCTTGGTGGGGTCTTTGTCTGGTTTTGGGATCAAGGTATTGCTGGCCTCCTAGAATGATTTTGGAAAATTTCCTTCCATTTCTATTTTTTTAAAACAGTTTCAGAAGAATAAGTACTAATTCTTCTTTAAAAATTTTTTTTTAAAGAGAACATAACTTTAAATTTTTGATAGAATTCTGGGTGCATCTGGGTTGGACTCTTGTTTATTGGGAGCTTTTTGATTACTGCTTCAATTTCCTTGCTGGTTATGGGTCTGTTTATGTTTTCTTTTTCTTCCTGTTTCAGTTTTGGTAGTTTATACATCTCTCTTGAGACTGCATCTCAGTAATAGCTTTTTAAATTTCAGCCTGATGATATTTTTGTTGTTTTGTTTCCCCAGTAAGAGATTCTCTGCTGTCTTCTATGCTAGTATCTTTATAACTGTTGTTTTGATTCTAGTTCTGACATCTTACTTATATTCATATTGATTAAATCCCTGGCAGTGATTACCGTCTCCTGATCTCTTTTGGGGTGAATTTCTCTGTCTTGTCATTATGTCCAGAAAAGAATAGAAGAAAGACAGGGAAAAGACAAAAATAGCAATAAGTCAAGCAGAGAGAGTCAATTAGCATATGGTTTCGCTTATTTGTGGAGCATAAGGAATTACATGGAGGACATGGGGGAGATGGAGAGGAGAAGGGAGTTGAGGGGAATTGGAGGGGGAGATGAGCCATGAGAGGCTGTGGACTCTGAGGAACTAACTGAGGATTTTGGAGGGTAGAGGGTTTGAAGGTTGGGTTAGCCTGGTGGTGGGTATTGTGGAGGGCACATATTGCATGGAGCACTGGGTGTGGTGCATAAACAATTAATTCGGGAACACTGAAAAGAAATAAAAAAAATAAAAATTTAAAAAAGCAACAACAACACGGGAAAAATATAGACAAAACAAAACAGGAAAACAGAAACAAAACAAAATGAAAAAGAAACATAGAAGTAAAACAAAACAAAACAAAACAATACACTAGATTCTGGGTGTTTGGTATGTTTGCTAAAAGACACAAGGTCCCAAAATAGGAAAGAAAGAAAAAAATTTTTTATTTCCTCTCACTATTTCACTTTTATGTGTGTGTGTATGTGTGTGTGTGTGTGTGTGTGTGTGTGTGTGTATTGGAGGGGCAGACAAACCATGAGACTGTGGACTCTGAGAAACAAACTGAGGGTTTTGGAGGGGACGGTGGTGGGAGATTGGGTGAGTCTGGTGGTGGGTATTAAGGAGGGCATGTATTGCATGGAGCACTGGATGTTGGTGCATGAACAATGAATCTTGGAACACTGAAAAAATAAAATCAAATTAAAAAACATATATATGTAAAGTAGAATATAGTGAAAGGAAATGAAAAGTTATATAGATATATATTATATATAAAATAAAAATTTAAAAAGAATTGATAAAATAAGAGAATGGCTAAAAAAATCCCCGAGACTACATCATCACCATCATCATCATCATCATCATCATCATCAAATACCCACAGACACTATAAACTGTTTTCACCCGGAGCTGAAGTTTTGGAGTTCTCTATGATCCATAACCTTGGTGTTAGCTGGATATTCCTGCTGGTCTTCTGGGGGAGAAGCTTCTTGTGCTGATTCTCCTTCTGGGGGAGGAATTTCCCCTCCCTTGCCAGTGGGCTGGGCTCAGTGCTGGTGGCTCCAGATTGCAGTATGTGCTCCCTGAAGGCTTTCAGCACCAATGGGGGTGGGGAGGGGAGATGAATATGATGGTGCCCCAATCTATACCTGGAGTTTAAAGTTTGCACCCCCCCCCACAACTCTTCAGTGAGCCCTCACGTATGAATAGTCAATCACTTTTGTCTCCTTGGTTTCCTTCCGAACTTTGTGTTTACCCAGCCTGTGACCGAGCATTTTTATCTCAGGCATGAAATCCCGTTTTAAGTCTCAACCTTTACAGGCTCCCGTGGTGCAGACCTGTGCTGTTCCTCTCAGGGGAAGGAGGTGCATCTTGGCACACTTCTGCCTCTGTTGGGCCCCTGCCCAGAGAGCAGTAGTGGGACCATGTAGCAGTTTGCAATTTATGACAACACTGAGCCGAAAGCCAGTGCCTCGACTTGATGTTTTCAGTGGTTTTCTCTACTCGGATACTTGGGAACTCTGTTGCACTCAGGCACTCCTGTTCTTGTTGTAACCCCAGGGATCCTGTGGCCAAACTGTCCCATCTGGGATTTCACAAGTTTCCTTGACCTGAGCATCTTTAAGCCCAGGACAATCCCAGTCACTGTAGCAGACTTCTAAGTGTTCTGATTTTGTGTTCTGCTGCTTGAAATACTTTGTGGTAGCCTCCTTCAGCAGCAAAAAAACTACTTAATCTCTTCCAAAATATTGAGGAAGAGGCAATGCTTCTAAACCATTCCACAAAATCATTATTACCTTGATAGCAAACCAGATAATGATATTACAAAAAAACTTTAAATCAATATATTTTTTTGGCTCTCAAAAGTTATTTTTAATATTTCAAATTATTATTATGCTATATACATGTATATATGGGCATATGTATGCATTTTTTAAAATTTTTTAAAAATTATTTTCAGTGTAACAGTATTCATTGTTTTTGCACCACACCCAGTGCTCCATGCAATCCGTGCCCTCTCCAATACCCACCTAAATCAATATTTTTGATGACTATAGATGCAAATATTCTCAAAATATTAGCAAACCAAATTCAAACACATTAAAAGGACTGTACACTGTGACCAGGTGGGATTTATCAATGGGATGCAAAGATAGTTCAGTAAATATAATTCAATACATCAATAAGATGAGAGATAAAAATCACATGATCCTCTCAATAGTTGCCTAAAGAAATTTGATAAAATATACCGTTCTTTCATGATAAAATCTCTTAACGGATTGGGTATAGAGAGTGAGGGCAGGTGATGTAATGAGCACTGGGTATTATGTAAGACTGATGAATCACTGACCTTTACCTCAGAAACCAATAAATAATACACTATATATTAATTGAATTTAAATAAAATAAAGAAAGACTGTACCTCATCATAATAAAGACCATCTTTGAGAAGTCTATAGAAAACATTGTACACAATGAAGAAAAAGTGAAAACCTTTCCTCAAAGAACAGGAACATAACAGAGAAGGCTACTCACACCACCCCTATTCAATACTACTAGTGGAAGTCCTAGCTAGAACAATTAGGCAAGAGAGAGAAATAAAAAACATTCACATCAAGAAGGAAGAAGTAAAATTGTCACTTTTTGCATATGATGCCATTTTGAGTATAGAAAAACTTAAGAAGTCAATCAAATTCTATTGTAATCAGTGATTCGATTAAGTGAAATGTTACAAAATAAACTTACACAAATCCATGGCATTCCTTTACACTAATGATGGAGCATGAGAAAAGGAAGTAGAGAAAACTATTCTACTCATAGCAGCATCAAAATACCGTCCTTAGAAATATATGTAACCAAGGAGCTCAAAGATCTGTACAATTAAAACCACAAGACTTTGCAGAAAGAAGTTGAAGCCATAAGCAAATGGGAAGACAGTTCATGTTTTGGGTTGAAAGAAGTTATACTGTTAAAATGATGATATTACCCAAAGCCATTTACAGAGTTAACGTGATTTCAATCGAAAAAACAAAAGCATTCTAGATGGAAATAGAAGAAATGATTCTGAAATTTGTGTGGAACTGCAGGAGATTCCAAGTAACCAAAGAAATCCTGCAAAAAGAGATTGAAGCTGGAGGTATCATACTTCTTGATTTCAAGCTGCACTCCAAGTCATAGTAACAAAATACAGTCTAGCAGTGGCACAAAAAGAGACATATCAACCAATAAAACAGAATAGAGAGTCCAGAATTAAATCCCAACATATATGGTCAACCAATATTGGATAAAGAAGCCAAGAACACCCAATGGAAAAACAATAGTCTCTTCAAGAAATGGTACTCAGAAAACTAGAAAAACACAAGTAGAACAATGAACTCATTGCATCATGCACACCTTTGGAAAAGATATAAAATGCAAGAACATATACATAAAACATCAGGGAGGGATTAACAAATACATTTGTTATAAGTACAGATTATAAAGAGAAACACAACCAACATGTTTAAAAGAGATAAGATTAAAAGCTTATATAATACAAGTTCTAACATAACATTAAAAAAAAAGAAGTTATAACATGATTTCTTTCTATCCTCCTGCCCCCCAGATTTCTGGAGCAGTGCTAGTGCTTGTACCCCCCATCTGGTGCCATTTGATTAGAGCTCAGCTGAGCTGTGGCATGACCTTTCTCCTGCAGGTGTTTGCCACCTAACCATGTGACTCTGGCAAGTCCCCTCCTATTGTTGAGCTTCTGTCTCACAACTTTAAAAAGAGGAGAGACTTTCCTCTCAGGATTCAAGGAAGTAATTTGCTGAAATAAATTAGCTAATGTTCAGAGTAAAATAGCACTGGCATATAGTGGGCATGAATATTTGGTGAAGGTCAGTAGCAAGTGGGAGCCTGCTCTCAGGGCTTTACCTACAGCTCAGCCTATGGAGACAATTCTCCCTGACATGGAGGAACAAGGTGTGGGACATCCTGGGGACTGTTGGTATCAACCTTTCAGGGTTGATCAGGGACTCTCCTGCCTTCTGCCCAAGGCCTCCCTCCTCTCATTCTTTCAAGGTGAGAGACCAAAGCTCCAGGCCTCCAAGCCCTTTCCCATAACTTGGCACTCACATCCTTCCCACCAGGACTTGCTTGCTTCAGTCTTAACAAAGGGAGGGTGAGTAAATTCATCCCAGGTCACCGACTTGGTCACCCACATGGGCAATAGGTGCACTCATTCTCAGCAAATCATTTACTGACATCACAGCACCTGGGGAATGTGCTTGAGACACTTGAGCAGACCTGAGTCTGATCCAGGTGTCTTGTCTCCAGATATATCAGGGATGAATGCCAGGAGGAATCTGCTACTTCTTTTTTCCCTCTTCTCCCCTCCCTCCCTCCCTCCATTCTCCCTTAATCCCTCCCTTCATTCTTCCTCCTCCTATTTCCATTCTTACATCATCTTTCTCTCTGCTTCCTTTTCTTGTAATTTCTTATTTACCTATTGCTGACTAATGAGTATAATAAATTTATTGAAGTTTCTATCACAATGACTTTGTCCTTGGTCTAAGTCCTTTGCCTTTATAAACTCAGGGCTTGAGTGGGAATGTTGTCTCCTCACTTCCTCTGGAAACTGAGACTTTGGAAGCAGAGTGGATTGCCCACTTAGAGAGTGCTGGGGCAGGAGCCCCTGGCCTTGTGCACCTGTAGCCTATCTCTAGGTGGGTCTGGGCAGGCCCCAACCCTTGGGAGTGATAAGGATCTTAAGGAGTTCTTAAAGGTACCTTTGGTGGGTTATTTCAGTTATGGGATGACAGTCTCCATTGGGAGTGTCTGTGCACACCTGAGGGGCAGATTTGTGGGCTCAGAGGATCCTGATTCTTCCTGTTGTGCCCTTGAGCTTCTCCTTAGCAGGCTGCAAGGGTAGAATTCAGCTCGCCAATGAGGGTCATGCTGGTTAAACGAGGAGGAAAAATCCGAATGTCCAAACAGATACTATCACTGTGTGTGCGTGCGTGTGTGTGTATGTGTGTGTGTATCCTGTCATATTCCACCTGTTTCCAGATAGCAAACAAGCAGAAAACAGTTCTTTAAACATTTGCCTGCAGTGGAAGATAATCCACTGAATCCTTCATCTTCACAGTGTCAAAAGAAATGAAGTTCTTTGCAAGTCAGAAGCACATGACATAATATATACACAATGTTGAAAGGGAAAAACAAAAACCCTACAACCAAGAATAATCTACCCAGGAAGATTATCACTCAGATTTGAGAGAGAGATAAATAGTTTCCTAGCGAAAAAAAAAAAAAAAAAAGGAAAAATGAGTCTATTACCAACAAACCAGCCTTATAATAAATGCTAAAGGGACTTTTTTTTAACTAGGAAAAAAAAGTTCATAAATTGAACTCAGTATAATGAATAAAAGATGTAAAATACAAAGAAAAGATGTGAAATACAATAGCATATACATAGAACATGAAGGAGGGATTAAAAAAGGTTTTTTTTTTTTTTTTAAAGATAGCACGGAGGACATTAGGAGAAGGAAGAGAAAAATGAAGGGGGGAAGTCAGGGGGAGAGATGAACTATGAGAGACTATGGACTCTGGTAAACATACTGAGGGTTTCAGAGGGGAGGGAGTGGGGGGATGGGTTAGCCTGGTGATGGGTATTAAGGAGGGCACATATTGCAATGATCACTGGGTGTTATATGTAAACAATGAATCATGGAACACTACATCAAAAACTAATGAAGTACTGTATGGTGACTAACATAACATGAAAAAAGAATAAGGAACTTACATAGCAATAAAGGGAAAAAAAAACCAAAAAACAAAACCAAAGACTGTGCTTGACTGAAGTGACCACCCAATTAATATAGACTGCTATAACCTAGGATATTATATAAACACCTCACGGTAACTACATACCTAAAACCTGTAATGAAAAGATGAAAGAAAACGAAAGCAAGCGTAACACTATATAAACCCATCTATCATGAAGAAAGAGAGGAAGACATGAAGAACAGAGAAGAATTACAAAAACAACTACAAAACAAATAACAAAATGGTAGTAAGTACCTACTTATCATTAATTACTTTAAATGTAAATGGCCTAAATGTTGCAATCAAAAGACAAAGTGTAGAGAATGATTGAATAAACAAGATCAATTTATATGGGATCTATAAGAGACTCATCTCAGATGTAGAGACACATACAGACTAAAAGTTAAGGGATGGAAAACATATACCATGCAATTGGAAGCAAAAAACCCAAAAAACAATACACAAACAAACAAACAAAAACAAAAACAAAAATATACAAAGCAACCTGGAGTAAGAATACTTAAATCAGACAAAATAGAGTTTAAAACAAAGACAGTAACAAGAGACAAAGAGAGACATTATTTAATACAAAGGGATCAATCCTACAAGAGTATATAACAATTCTAAACATCTGGCCCCCCAACACTGAAGCACCTAAATACATAAAGCAAATATTAATGAACATAAGGCGACAAAGCACTGTAACATAAAAATAGGAGGGGACTTTATCCCTCCACCCCCACAGCAACTGATAGATCATCAAGGCAGAAAATCAATAAAGAAATGGTGTCTTTGAATGACAAAGTAGACCAGGTGGACATAACAGATGTATAGAGAACTGTCCAGCCCACAAAAAAAGGATACATATTCTTTTCAAGTACATATGCAACATTGTCTAGAACATATCACTTGTTAGGGCACAAAATAAGCCTTAATTAATTTAAGAAGATTGAGTGCTTCAGTCTGTTAAGTTTCCAAGTCTTGATTTCGGCACAAGACATGATCTCAGGGTCATTAGACTGAGCCCCCTTTAAGCTCTGCACTGGGCATGGAGTTAGCATGGGATTCTCTGTCTCCCTCTCTATCTGCTCTGCCCCTCAACCCTCCCTGCTCATGCACTCTGTCTCTAAAAAATAAAATAAAATAAAATGACTGAAAATATACCGAACAGTGTTTTCTTTTTGACTCTAAAGGTACGAAACTAGAATTTAATCACAAGATAAAAAAAACTGGAAACCAAAGAAACATGTGGAGGCAAAACAACATGATACAAAACAACTAGTGGGTCAAGAAAGAAATCAAAGAGGAGAAAAAAAATACATGGAAACCAATGAAAATTAAAACACAATACTAAAAGTTTTTGAAACAGGGAAAGCTATTCTAGGTAGAAAATATTGATGGGTACAGCCTACTTCAAGAAACAAGAAAAAGCTCTAATAAACAATCCAACTGTTCACATAAAGGAACTAGAATAAGAAGTACACATGAAGCTCAAGGTGAGTAGATGGAAGGAATTAATAAAGATCAAAGCAGATATAAATGGCATAGTCTAAAAATCAATGAAACCAAGAGCTGGTTATCTGAAAAGTTACACAAAAATTGAAAAACCTGTTAGCCAGACTCTTCAAGAAGAGAAAGGACCCAAATAAATAAGTCAGAAATGAAAGAGGAGAAGGAAGAACTGACAGCACAGAATGCAAGGGATTATAAAAGAACACTATGATAAGCTATCTGCCAACAGTTGGACAACCTAGAAGAAATGGATAAATTCCTAGAAGCATATAATCCTCCAAAATAGAATCAGGAAGAAATAAAAATTTGAACAGTCCTATTACAATTGAAATTGAAATAGTAATAAAAAAACCACCAAAAAACTAGAGTCCAGGACAGGTGGCTTCATGGGTGAATTCTACCAAACATTTACAGAAGAGTTATCAACAATTCTCCGCAAATTATTCCAAACAACAGAAGAGGAAGGAAACTCCAAATAAATTCCATGAGGGCAAAATTAGTCTGATATTGAAGTCAGGGAAAAACATAAAAAAATAAAAAGAACACCCAGGCCAATATCCCTAATGAACACAGAGGCAAAATCCTCAAGAAAATATTAGTAAACCACATTTATCAATACATTAAAAGGACCGTTCACCATTATGAAGTGAAATTTAGTTTGGGGGTGCACGGATAGTTCAATATTTGCAGTCAATCAATGTGATAAATTTCATCTACAAAGTAAAGAAAAACATTGTATGATCATGTCAATAGATGTAAAAAAAACTCATTTGGCAAAATTCAACATCCTTTTATTCTCTTTAAAAATATTTTTATTTGGGGCGCCTGGGTGGCTCAGTGGGTTAAAGCCTCTGTCTTCAGCTCAGGTCATGGTCCCGGGGTCCTGGGATCGAGCCCCACATTGGGCTCTCTGCTTGGCGGCGAGCCTGCTTCCCTTCCTCTCTCTCTGCCTGCCCTTCTGCCTACTTGTGGGCTCTGTCTGTCAAATAAATAAAGTCTTTACAAAAATATTTTTATTTATGTATGTATTTGTAAGAGAAAGAGAGTGCGCACAAGCAGGCAGAGTGTCAGGCAGAGGCAGAGAGAGAAGCAGACTCCCCAATGAGCAAGGAGCCAGATGCAGGACTCAATCCCAGGACCCTGGAACATGACCTGAGCCGAAGACAGCTGTTTAACTGACTGAGCCACCCAGGCATCCCCTTTTATTCTTTAAAAAAAAAAAACTTATTTATTTGAAAGAGAGAGAGAGACAGAGAATACAAGCAGGGAGAGTGGGAGAGGGGGAAGCAGACTCCCCACTGATCAGGGTGTCCAATGCGGGGGCTTGATCCCAGGAGTCTAGGATCATGACTTGAGCCGAAGGCAGATGTTTAACCAACTGAGCCACCCACCTGCCCCTCAAAATCCATTTTGATAAAAACCCTCAACAAAGAGGGTTTAGAGGGTTGTACCTCAACATAAAAAAGGCTGTCTATTAGTAAACCAGAAATAACATCTTAATGGAGAAAAATTGAGAGGTTTTCCTCTCAGATCAGGAGTAAGACAAGGATGATCACTCTCTCCACTTTTATTCAACAGAACACTGAAAGTCCTGGTTACAGCAATCAGACAAGGAAAAGAAATTAGAGGCATACATATTGGTAATGAAGAACCTAAACTGTCATTATTTGCAGATGAAATGATTGTGTACATAGAAAATTCTAACAGCTCCACCAAAAAACTCCTAGAAATAATAAATGAATTCAGTCAAATTACAGGATCCAAAATTAATACCCACAGTTCGGTAGTGTTTCTTTTACACCAATAACAAGTAGCAGAAAGAGAAATTAAGAAAATAAATCCATTTATAATTGTACCTAAAAGATGTAACCAAAGAAATGAAAGACCTGTACTCTGAAAACTACAATATATTGATCAAAGAAAAATAAGATGACAGAAACCAATGGAAAGGGATACATGCTTGTGATTTGGAAGCATTAATATTAAAATGTCCATACCTACTGCCCAAAGCAATCTACAGATTCAGGCAATCCTTATAAAAATATCCATAGCATTTTTCTCAAAACTGGAAGAAACAATACTAAAATTTTTATGGAACCACGAAAGACCCTGCAAGCCAAAGCATTCTTGAAAAAGAAGAACAAAGCTGGAGGTATCACAATTTCAGATCTCAAGACATACTACAAGGTTGAAGTAATGAAAACTGTACAATACTTTGAAAAACATAGACACATAGGTTAATGGAAGAGAATAGAAAGCACAGAAATAAACTCACAAATCTATTGTACATGAACCTATGACAAAGAAAGCAAGAACATACAATGGGGAAAAGACAGTCTTTTCCCAAAAAGATGCCTGGAAATGTGGGCAGCTGCATATCAGTGAATGACACTGGATCACTTTATGGCGCAGTATACAAGAATAATGTCAAAGTAGATTAAAGACTGATTTTGGTGAGACCTGAAACAATAAAACTCCTAGGAGGAAATACGGAAGGGTACCTGCATGGTTCACTCAGTTGAGAGTCTGCCTTTGGCTCAGGTCATGATCTCATGGTCCTGGGATCAAGCCCTGCTTTGGGCTCTTTGCTCAGGGACTAGTCTGCTTCTCCCTCTCCCTCAGTGCCTCCTTCTCCACTTGTGCTCTGTCTCTGCTTTCTCCTTCTCTCAATTAAATAAATGAAAAAGAAAACATAGAGAAGAATTTCTCTGACATCAGCCATAGAAATATTTTTCTAGATATGTCTCCTCAGACAAAGGATAGGGTAATAAATACAAAGTTTTGGGAACACATGAAAATAAAATGCTTTTGCATAGTGAAGGAAACCATCAACAAAATAAAAGATAACCTTCTTTGGAAGAAGATATTTGGAAATGATCTATCCCATAAGGTGTTAATATCCATAATATATAAAGAACGCATACAAGTCAAACCTCCAAAACCCCCAGTCAATCCGATTAACCAATGGACAGAGGACCGAAACGGGTATTTACCAAAGAAGACATACAGATCACTAGTAGTCACATGAAAAGATGCTCAACATCACTCATCATCAAGGAAATACAAATCAAAACCACAAGGAGATGATCACCTCACACCTGCCAGAATGGCAAAAACCAATACAAGAAATAAGAAGTATTGGTGAGGATGAGGAGAAAAAGGAACCATTGTACACTGATGGTGGGATTGTAAGATGGTACAGACAGTGTGAAAAATAGTATGGAGTTTTCTCAAAAAATTAACAATAGGAAGACCATGTGATCCAATAGTATTACTATGGATATTGATGTGGGGCCAGTGAGCAAACAGTCAAGAAATAATTCTTGAAATGTTTTTGGTGCAAAAAGATGCTTAGCACAGGGACAGGACCCATGGGCAGAAAGAGCTGCATGGGTATTGTGAGATGCAACTGGTTATATATTTTTTAATTTAGTGGTGGTTAGCAATAGTGTTAAGTCTCTAAGGAATTTGGAAGCAAGACTTCCAGGACCTTGAGGGGCTTGCTACTATTAAGATAGGATTATATACTACTGTCACAGGGAAGCAACACTAAGAAGAACAAAGCTATAGTGGTAAAGCATGAAAGGAAGTCCTTAAGGGAGCTGCAGGAGTGTTACCATCTATAAGCCTGGAGACTACAGGCTGCAGAAAGTCGAGCCTTTGTTCTGTTTTCTCTCATCAGGTATTTACCCAAAGGAAATGAAAACACTAATTCAGAAAAGATGTATGCATCCCTATGTGTACTGCAGCATTATTTATCATAGCCAAGATACGGAAGCAACTTAGGAGTCCACTGACAGATGAATGGATAAGGAGGAGGGGGAGGTCTATAACCAATGGAATATTATGTATGCAGCCACGAAAATGATGAAATCTTGTTTTTTGTGACAACATGGATAGACCTAGAAGGTATTAAGCTAAGTGAAAGAAGTCAGACTGGGGAAGACAAATATCATATGATTTTACTCATATGTGAAATCTAAAACACCAAACAAATGAATAAACAACAAACAAAAGCAGAATCAGGTCTATAAACACAGAGAACAAACCCGCGGTTGCAGGAGGGAGGGAGGTGGGCAGATGGGCCAAAATGGCGAAGAGTGGGAGATAGGCTCCTGGTTAGATGGGAGATACACTCATGGTGAGCATAGCATAATGTTTAAATTGTAAATCACAATGTTGTACACCTGAAATGAATGTGCCATTGTCAAGTATACTCAAATTAAAAAATTAATAAAAATTTAGAATAAATTAAACTTTATTTCATGTTTTTAATAAGTGGGTTTAATCCTTTCCACCAACTGACACATTATAAAATCGTAATTCATTTATTTATTTATTTATTTTCAGCATAACAGTATTCATTGTTTTTGTACCACACCCAGTGCTCCATGCAATTAGTACCCTCTCTAATACCCACCACCTGGTTCCCCCAACCTCCCACCCCCCCCCCACCTCTTCAAACCCTTCAGATCGTAATTCATTTTATCTTAGCCCTAGTCTTCTGGCTTAGGTATTTCTCTGAAACTGCTTCAAAGGCACTTGAAGCAACTAAACATCAGAGAGGGGGACAAACCATAAGAGACTCCTAACTAAAGGAAAGAAATTGAAGGTTGCTGGAGGGGAGGGGAGGGGGGGGAAGAGGTAACTGAGTGTTGGGAATTAAGGGTAACACTTGATGTAATGAGCACTGGGTGTTATATGCGATTGATGAATTACTAAATTCTACGTTTGAAATTAATAATATACTATATGTCAATAATTGAATTAAAACAAATATTGGAGGGGGAGACAAACCATGAGAGACAGTGGACTCTGAGAAACAAACTTAGGGTTTTGGAGGGGATGGGGATGGGGGTTTGGGTGAGCCTGGTGGTGGGTATTGTGGAGGGCACATATTACATGGAGCACTGGGTGTGGTGCATAAACAATGAATTCTGGAACACTGAAAAGAAATTAAAAAGTAAATAAAATTAAAAAGAAGTATTGTTATAAGGCTGTTAAAGTAGATAGTATAATATTAACTCAATTAGCATCAGAATAATCTATATTTAGAGCAAGAAAACTCATTCGTCGTCAGTGAACACTGTAGATAAAACAGCCAGAACGTAAGCCTGATGAGCCAGAGGAGGCAGGGAGTTTGCTGTTTTGTTTCGTTTCCAAGGTGTCTTCAGATATCCTTCCACTATCCTTCAGGAAAATCTTCCCTGTGCTTTGTCATTCCTTCCTCTCCCTTCTCAACATGGGGTCCAAGGGCAGGTATGCAGGGGGATAAGCTTTCAGGCTCTATCATCTGCATCATTGCTGGGTCCAAGGTCCCCTTCCTTCCTCTTTCACCCTGCATTGTACAGAGTTGGGGGCTGGGATGGGCTTGAGGACTGGGGTGTGTAGAGGTGTGTGGGGCAGTGTTACTGCAGCTCCAGACCTCCCTCTCTGGAAAGTTCCTGCATGAAAGGTTACTAGATGACAGGACTGACACCTTCATCTCTGTTTGCATGTGTGAGAATCATGTTTTGTGAATACAACTTGTAGAGCTTAGTTCCTGGCACTTAGGAGGTACTCAATAAAATATGACTTTCTTCCCTGTGTCTTTTTTTTTTTTAAATAGGAGAATTTAAAAAAAAGTTTATTTATTGAATTGACAGAGAGAGAGAGAGAGAGCACAAGTAGGTAGAGAGGCTCAGTGGGGAGCCCAATGCTGGGCTCGATCCCGGTGCCCTGGGAACATTACATTTGTATCTTTGGGGTACATACCTAGTAGTGCAATTGCGGGGTCATAGGGTAGCTCTATTTTTAATTTTTTGAGGAATTGTCACACTATTTTCCCAAGTGGCTGCTCCAACTTGCATTCCCACCAACAGTGTCAGAGGGTTCCCCTTTCTCCACATCCTCTCCAAGATTTGTTGTTTCCTGCCTTGTTAATCTTTGCCTTCTAACTGATGTAAGGTAGTATTGCAATGTGTTTTTTTTAAGATTTTATTTATTTATTGGACTGAGAGAGAGAGAGAGAGAGAGAGAGATTACAAGTAGGCAGAGCAGCAGGCAGAGGGAGAGGGGGAAGCAGGTTCCCTGCTGAGCAGAAAGCCCGATGCAGGGATCGATCCCAGCACCCTGAGATCATAACCTGAGTTGAAGGTAGAGGCTTAACCCAGTTAGCCACCCAGGCGCCCCTCAATGTCGTTTTGGTATTTATTTCCCTGATGGCTATTGATGTTGAACATTTTTTCATGTGTCTGTTAGCCATTTGGAGCAGTATTTGACTACTCTTAACTGGGTTTGCTCATACATTTTTGGTCACGTTGGGGAAATACAATTAAAGGGAGATCTCTGAGAACTCTCCATCGCACAGATAGTGGGACAGAAAACTCTTTTTTTATTATAGAATTAGATTTACCAAAATATGTTGTGTATCATAGGCAATCTTTGAAGAGATGCAGAGACAAAGAAAACCACTCTTTTCCATAGCCATGCAGACACAGGTCATTACACATATGTTCTCAGGATAGATGGTTACTAACTCTCAAGTAAGTGGACATGACAGCACCATCTGTCACAAACAGTTCACCCTAGATTTACATAGTAATAGGGTGACCATCAATGTTAGCTAGCTGGTCTCATCCAGAAGAAAACAAATTCTCGCATTTTTATAACAGGAGGCGGTTTTCCAGGAGGATCCTGGTGCCCACTGAGGTTAGGCCCATAAGCTGGCACAGGAAGGAGGAGAGAGGGGTGTTATCTTCCTGGAGTGAGCCATTCAAAAAGAAGTTTCCCAGATTTTGAGAAAGACATTCCTGGATCACAAAGTTGGCAAAAGGCCTATCTGTGTTTTTCAATGGACTTACATACGTTTCAAAGAAGAGAGAAAGCACCCAGAATCACATGTTTTATAAAAAAATGATGAAAAAAAGGGACCCTTTTCCCTTATTTTCTTTTTTTTGTAAATTTATTTATTTTCAGCATAACAGTATTCATTGTTTTTGCACCACACCCAGTGCTCCATGCAATCCATGCCCTCTCTAATACCCACCACCTGGTTCCCCCAAACTCCCACCTCCCGCCGCTTCAAACCCCTCAGATTATTTTTCAGAGTCCATAGTCTCTCATGGTTCACCTCCCCTTACAATTTCCCCCAGCTCCCTTCTCCTCTCTAACTCCCCTTGTCCTCCATGCTATTTGTTATGCTCCACAAAAGTGAAACCATATGATAATTGACTCTCTCTGCTTGACTTATTTCACTCAGCATAATCTCTTCCAGTCCCGTCCATGTTGCTACAAAAGTTGGGTGTTCATCGTTTCTGATGGAAGCATAATACTCCATACTGTACATGGACCACATCTTCCTTATCCATTCATCCGTTGAAGGGCATCTTGGCTCTTTCCACAGTTTGGTGACCGTGGCCATTGCTGCTATAAACATTGGGGTACAGATGGCCCTTCTTTTCACTACATCTGTATCTTTGGGGTAAATACCTAGTAGTGCAATTGCGGGGTCCTAGGGAAGCTCTAGTTTTGATTTCTTGAGGAATCTCCACGCTGTTCTCCAAAGTGGCTACACCAACTTACATTCCCACCAACAGTGTCAGAGGGTTCCCCTTTCTCCACATCCCTTCCAACACATGTTGTTTCCTGTCTTCCTAATTTTGGCCATTCTAACTGGTGTAAGTTGGTATCTCAATGTGCTTTTAATTTGAATCTCCCTGATGGCTAGTGATGATGAACATTTTTTCATGTGTCTGATAGCCATTTGTATGTCTTCACTGGAGAAGTGTCTCTTCAGATCTTCTGCCCACTTTTTGATATGCTTATCTGTTTTGTGTGTGTTGAGTTTGAGGACTTCTTTATAGATCCTTGATATCAACCTTTTGTCTGTACTGTCATTTGCAAATATCTTCTCCCATTCCGTGGGTTGCCTCTTTGTTTTCTTGACTGTTTCCTTTGCTGTGCAGAAGCTTTTGATTTTGAGGAAGTCCCAAAAGTTCATTTTCACTTTTGTTTCATTTGCCTTTGGAGACATATCTTGAAAGAAGTTGCTGTGTCTGATATCGAAGAAATTACTGCCTATGTTCTCCTCTAGGATTCTGATGGATTCCTGTCTCACATTGAGGTCTTTTATCCATTTTGAGTTTATCTTTGTGTACGGTGTAAGAGAATGGTCGAGTTTCATTCTTCTGCATATAGCTGTCCAGTTTTCCCAGCACCATTTATTGAAGAGACTGTCTTTTTTCCACTGGATATTTTTTCCTGTTTTGTCGAAAATTATTTGACCATAGAGTTTAGGGTCCATATCTGGGCTCTCTACTCTGTTCCACTGGTCTATGTGTCTGTTTTTATGCCAGTACCATGCTGTCTTGGTGATCACAGCTTTGTAGTAAGGCTTGAAATCAGGTAACGTGATGCCCCCACTTTTATTTTTGTTTTTCAACATTTCCTTAGCGATTTGGGGTCTCTTCTGGTTCCATACAAATTTTAGGATTATTTGCTCCAGCTCTTTGAAAAATACCTGTGGAATTTTAATCGGAATGGCATTAAGAGTATAGATTGCTCCAGGCAATATAGACATTTTAACAATGTTTATTCTTCCAATCCAAGAGCATGGAATGGTCTTCCAACTTTTTGTGTCTTCTTCAATTTCTTTCATGAGTGTTCTGTAGTTCCTTGAGTACAGATCCTTTACCTCTTTGATTAGGTTTATTCCCAGGTATCTTATGGTTCTTGGTGCTTTAGTAAATGGAATTGATTCTCTAATTTACCTTTTTGTATTTTCATTGTTAGTGTATAAGAAAGCCACTGATTTCTGTGCATTGACTTTGTATCCTGCCACATTACTGAATAGCTGTATGAGTTCTAGTAGTTTTGGGGTAGAATCTTTTGGGTTTTCATATAAAGAATCATGTCATCTGTGAAGAGAGAGAGTTTGACTTCTTCCTTGCCAATTTGGATACCTTTTATTTCTCTTTGTTGTCTGATTGTTGTTGCTAGGACTTCTAATACTATGTTGAACAAGAGTGGTGAGAGTGAGCATCCTTGTCGTGTTCCTGATCTCAATGGGAAGGCTGCAAGCTTTTTCCCATTGAGGATGATATTTGCTGTGGGTCTTTCACAGATAGATTTTATGAAGTTCAGGAATGTTCCCTCTATCCCTATACTTTGAAGGGTTTTAATCAGGAACGGATGCTGGATTTTGTCAAATGCTTTTTCTGCATCAGTTGAGAGGACCATGTGGTTCTTCTCTCTTCTCTTATTAATTTGTTCTATCACACTGATTTGCAAATGTTGAACCATCCTTGTAGCCCAGGAATGAATCCCACCTGGTCATGGTGGATAATCTTTTTAATGTGCTGTTGGACCTGTTTGCTAGGATCTTGTTGAGAATCTTACCATCCATATTCATCAGTGATATTGGTCTGAAATTCTCCTTTTTGGTAGGGTCTTTGCCTGGTTTGGGGATCAGGGTAATGCTGGTTTCATAGAAAGAGTCTAGAAGTTTTCCTTCTGCTTCAATTTTTTGAAACAGCTTCAGGAGAATAGGTGTTATTTCTTCTTTGAAAGTTTGGTAGAATTCCCCAGGGAATCCATCAGGTCCCGGGCTCTTTTTTTGGGGGAGGTTTTTGATCACTGCTTCCATCTCTTTACTAGATATCAGTCTATTCAGGTTGTCAATTTCTTTCTGGTTCGATTTTGGGAGTTTAATGTTTTCCAGGAATGCATCCATTTCATCTAGGTTGCTTAGCTTATTGGCATATAACTGTTGATAATAACTTCTGATGATTGTTTCTACTTCCTTGGTGTTAGTTGTGATCTCTCCCTTTTCATTCATAATTTTATTAATTTGGGCTTTCTCTCTTTTCTTTTGGATTAGTGTGGCCAATTGTTTATCGATCTTATTTATTCTTTCAAAAAACCAGCTTCTAGTTTTATTGATACGTTCTACTGTATCTCTGGTTTCTACCTCATTGATCTCAGCTCTAATCTTGATGATTTCCCTTCTTATGTGTGGAGTTGGTTTGATTTGTTGTTGATTCACCAGTTCTTTAAGGTGTAGAGACAGCTGCTGTGTTCCAGATTTTTCAATTTTTTTGAGGGAGGCTTGGATGGCTATGTATTTCCTCCTTAGAACTGCCTTTGCTGTATCCCTTAGGTTTTGGACCAAAGTGTCTTCATTCTCATAGGTTTTCCATGAATTGTTTCAGTTCTTCTTTGATCTCCTGGTTGTTCCAAGCATTCTTAAGCAAGGTGGTCTTTAGCTTCCAGGTGTTTGAGTTCCTTCTGAACTTTTCCTTGTGATTGAGCTCCAGTTTCAAAGCATTGTGATCTGAGAATATGCAGGGAATAATCTCAGTCTTTTGGTATCAGTTGAGTCCTGATTTGTGACCCAGTATGTGGTCTATTCTTGAGATGGTTCCATGTGCACTTGAGAAGAATGAGTATTCTGTTGTTTTAGGGTGGAATGTTCTGTATATATCTATGAGGTCCATCTGATCCAATGTGTCATTCAATGCTCTTGTTTCTTTATTGATTTTCTGCTTTGATGATCTGTCTATTTCTGAGAGAGGTGTGTTAAGATCTCCTACTATTAATGTATTCATATCAATATGACTCTTTATCTTGATTAATAGTTTTCTTATGTAATTGGCTGCTCCCATATTGGGGGCGTAGATATTTACAATTGTTAGATCATCTTGGTGGATAGTCCCTTTAAGAATGATGTAGTGTCCTTCTGTAGCTCTGACTACAGTCTTTAGTTTAAAATCTAATTTGTCTGATATGAGAATCACTACCCCGGCCTTCTATTGGGGCCCATTGGCATGAAAGATGCTTCTCCATCCCTTCACTTTCAGTCTGGGTGTATCTTTAGGTCCAAAATGGGTCTCTTGTAGACAACATATGGATGGGTCCTGTTATTTTATCCAATCTGCAACCCTGTGTCATTTTATGGGAGCATTTAGGCCATTCACTTTGAGAGTGATTATTGATAGATACGTTTTTATTGACATCATGTTACCTTTGAAGTCTTTCTTTCTGTAGATTGTCTCTAATTTCTGTTCAATGCTATTCTTAGGATTTTTCCTCTTTTATAGAACCCCCCTTAATATTTCCTGCAGTGTCGGCTTGGTGGTTGCATAGTCTTTTAAGCCTTGCTGGTCTTGGAAACTCTTTATCTCTCCATCCATTTTGAATGTCAGTCTTGCTGGATAAAGTATTCTTGGCTGCATGTTCTTCTCATTTAGTTCCCTGAATATATCTTGCCAGCCCTTTCTGGCTTGCCAGGTCTCTGTGGACAGGTCTGACGTTATTCTGATGGGCTTTCTTCTATAAGTAAGGAGCCTCTTTGTCCTAGCGGCTTTCAAGAGATTATATCTACAGTTATGATTCCTCAATTTGGCTATCAGATCCCTTGATTTTTTTTGGAATCTATAATCTTGGGTGGAGACTGTTCGGCCTCTAGTACATGAACGCTGGTTCCATTCGTGAGATTGGGAAAATTTTCATGAAGAACTTGTTCCACTATATCTTCTAGACTTCTTTCTTTCTCCTCCCCTTCAGGGATTCCAATAATTCTGACGTTGGAATGTTTTATGGCATCATTTATTTCCCTGATTCTGTTTTCGTGGTTTCTAAGCTGTTTGTTCCAGGCTTCCTCCTGATCCTTTCTCTCTATCTGTTTGTCCTCCAGATCATTAATTCTATCTTCTGTCTCAGTTACCCTAGCTTTGAGAGAATTTAGATTAGATTGGAACTCATTGAGAGCATTGTGAACCTCTTCTCTGGTAGCTTTTAGCTCTGTACTAACATTGTGAACATCATCTCTGGTCGCTTTCTGTTCAGCCCTAATCAATTCCATTCAGTCATCCATGGCTTTCTCCAACCTAGCTATTGCCTGGATAGTTGTTAGCCTGAATTTTTTTTCCAACATATTGTCTATGTTGATAGCCATTAGCTCTGTTGCAGAAGGTCCATCCTCTGTATTTTTCTTCTGTTGGGTATTCCTCCTCCTAGTCATTTTGGTGAGAGATGACTGAACGGATGTAGCTGGATGTATCGACCGTGGTGCAGTCAAGGTGCACCTTGGAACGCTTCTGAGCAATCAGGATTCCCCACCCAAATGAGAGAAAAAAGAAAAGAAAAAAAAAAAAAGAGCGAGAGAGAGAGACAGGAAAGAAAGGGAAGATAAAATAGAAGGTTCAGCCCAAATGGGCCCCAAGGTAAGATTTATGAAGTATACAAACAAAAACAGACAGACAAAAAGACTGATAAAAGTATATGACAAGATTAAGTCCCAAAAGCTCATTTTCGCTTTTGTTTCCTTTGCCTTTGGAGACATATCTTGAAAGAAGTGGCTGTGGCTGATATCAAAGAGCTTACTGCCTATGTTCTCCTCTAGGATTCTGATGGATTCCTGTCTCACGTTGAGTTCTTTTATCCATTTTGAGTTTATCTTTGTGTAAGGTGTAAGAGAATGGTCGAGTTTCATTCTTCTACATATAGCTGTCCAGTTTTCCCAGCACCATTTATTGAAGAGACTGTCTTTTTTCCACTGGATATTTTTTCCTGTTTTGTCAAAGATTATTGACCATAGAGTTGAGGGTCCATATCTGGGCTCTCTACTCTGTTCTACTGGTCTATGTGTCTGTTTTTTGCCAGTACCATGCTGTTTTGGTGATCACAGCTTTGTAGTAAGGCTTGAAATCAGGTAACGTGATGCCCCGATTTTTATTTTTGTTTTTCAACATTTCTTTAGTGATTCGGGGTCTCTTCTGATTCCATACAAATTTTAGGATTATTTGCTTCAGCTCTTTGAAAAAGCAAAAATGAACTTTTGGGACTTCATCAATATCAAAAGCTTCTGCACATCAAAGGAAACAGCCAAGAAAACAAAGAGGCAACCCACGGAATGGGAGAAGATATTTGCAAATGACAGTACAGACAAAAGGTTGATATCAAGGATCTATAAAGAAGTCCTCAAACTCAACACACACAAAACAGATAAGCATATCAAAAAATGGGCAGAAGATATGAACAGACACTTCTCCAGTGAAGACATACAAATGGCTATCAGACACATGAAAAAATGTTCATCATTACTAGCCATCAGGGAGATTCAAATTAAAAGCACATTGAGATACCACCTTACCCCAGTTAGAATGGCCAAAATTAGGAAGACAGGAAACAACATGTGTTGGAAGGGATGTGGAGAAAGGGGAACCCTCTTACTCTGTTGGTGGGAATGCAAGTTGGTGTAGCCACTTTGGAAAACAGTGTGGAGATTCCTCAAGAAATTAAAAATAGAGCTTCCCTATGACCCTGCAATTGCACTATTGGGTATTTACCCCAAAGATACAGATGTAGTGAAAAGAAGGGCCATCTGTACCCCAATGTTTATAGCAGCAATGGCCACGGTCTCCAAACTGTGGAAAGAACCAAGATGCCCTTCAACGGACGAATGGATAAGGAAGATGTGGTCCATGTACAGTATGGAGTATTATGCCTCCATCAGAAAGGATGAATCCCCAACTTTTGTAGCAACATGGATGGGACTGGAAGAGATTATGCTGAGTGAAATAAGTCAAGCAGAGAGAGTCAATTATCATATGGTTTCACTTATTTGTGGAGCATAACAAATAACATGGAGGACAAGGGAAGTTAGAGAGGAGAAGGGAGTTGGGGGAAATTGTAAGGGGAGGTGAACCATGAGAGACTATGGACTCGGAAAAATAATCTGAGGGGTTTGAAGCCGTGGGAGGTGGGAAGTTGGGGGAAACTTGTTGTGGGTATTTGAGAGGGCACGGATTGCATGGAGCACTTGGTGTGGTGCAAAAACAAGGAATACTGTTATGCTGAAAAAAAAAGTAGAAAATGAATTTCCCCTCATTTCTTGTTCTCTGTCTCTATTGGTATCTAACCACTTATTTTGTAATTAATTCATTACATCCACGAACACTGACAGGGTGTCCAGTGTGTGTTAGGTGTTACTCTATGTACCAAACGACAGAGTATCTGTCTTCACAGAGCTCATTCTGGCAGGTGACAGGGAGTAGTAAATACCACAATCCTGTACTATGTGTGACTGTTGGAGGAGTAGAGCATGGGACGGGGAAATAGAGGAGAGTGTGGAAGGGAGAGATGCAGGAGGGCTGTGGGCAGGCTGTAATGCTCCATAAGGTGGCCAATGTAGGTAGTGAGATGGGAATGAAGCATGGTGGAGGCAGTGTGTCATCCTGTGAGGATCACCCAGGATTGAGGGATTCTATCATGTGGAGCGCCAAAGCAAACCTGGAAATGTCCTTGTGTGTTCAGGGAGCCAAGGAAGTAAGTGTTGGCTGTAGCAGAGTGAGGGAGAGGGAGAGAAGCAAGAGTTGGGAGGTCAGAGAGCATTGGCAGGTCATCCTTATAGGGCCTATGGGCCATGTGGGGAACTGTGGAGCCATTGCAGGGCTTTGAGCAGAGGAGGGACATGGTTTTACTTGTGGATTGAACGAGTCATGCACAGAAGTTTGGGAGAGAATAGTCACAGGGAGTGTAGTCACTCTCATCCCGCAGGTGAGACATATAGTCAGTCAGCCAAAGTTGAGTGGCACAAGGGGTGAGAAGTCACTCTCCTGAGGTCCAGCATGGGTGTTTCTTGGAGAAGTGTCCTGTTATGACATGTCCATCAGTTCTAAGAAGACCAAAGACTGTGAAGGGGAGAGGCAGTGAAGTGAACCTTTTGTTGTAAGAAGTCATAATTTTCGTCCTATAGGTGATGGAGTGGGGGCAGGCTTTAACAGAAATAGCTGTGGACTCTAGGTTTAGTGCAAATGTAATTCACCAGAGTACTCAGATATGGGGACAAATATCTAACTTAGGAGTAGGTGTGAGTAAGTTCCTGAGTTGGCTGAATGAGCAGAGAGTTCCCACCTAGGCCACAGGTGTTTTGTGGTCAGTTTTTAGTCCTGTCCCAAGAGGAGGCAGGTTAGATCTGTGGATCTGAGTGTGGTCCCTGGAGCATTAGTTACAGAGTCCCCACCATCCCCTTAGAAATACACAATCTTAGACCCACCCCAAAACTACTGAACCAGGAGTTCTGGGGGTGGAGCCCAGCCTTCTGTGTTTCACAGGACTTCCTGGTGATTCTGATGCCTGTGGAAAGTTATAAACACTGAGTTAGAGAGTCCTTCATGGAAGGGCCTGGAGTCAGGAGCACAGGCTGCTGAGGGAGTCTCTTTGACATCATTGCTGGGTCTCAAGTATGTGGTAAGAGGATCTTGCCCAGGTACAGAGTGGTTAAATCTGAGTCCTTCGGGTCAAGACCTCCTATCTGACACTTACCCCACTTGTCTGGGCCTCCCACCTGACAGTGTGTTCCCTTCCCTGTCCTGCATCTCTCCTGCTTTCTCACCCTTATGTCTGTGTCCACAGAGGAGTTCGTGGTGATTGGCTCCTCAGAACCTATTGCGGCAGCTCTGGGTGGGGACATCATGCTGCCATGTTCTGTGTTCCCAGCCATGAATGTGGAGAACATGGAGCTGCGGTGGTTCTGCTCAAATTTCCCAGAAGCAGTGTTCATCTGTCAAAACCAGTGGGAGCAGAGGGAGGCGCAGTTGGCCCAGTACACAGGGTGGACTTCACTGGTGAAGGAATTTCGCTCCTGGGGAGAGGCCATCCTGCACATCCACAAGGTTCAGGTTTTTGACAACGGGCTATATACCTGCTTTTTCAGAAAGGGAAGCTTCTATGAATCTGCCAGTTTAGAACTGAAGGTGGCAGGTGGGTCATTAATCTATATTTAGGGTGCTATAATATTGGAGCTGGGAACAAACTTGGGGCCAAGTAAATCAGCCCCTCATTTTACAGCTGAAGGAAAGGAGGTGTCTTCACTTATTCATTGACTCAGTGTGCATATAGAATCCCCATGAAGTGTCAGCTCCCTTTCTGGGTACCTGGAGGCATTACTGAACAAAACCACAATCCTTGCTCTGTAGAGTTTATTTTCCAAAAGCAATAAAAGTGTAAACAGTTGGGTTATAGAGGGTGTTAGGTAGTGCTGAGTAGGCATTTGGAGAAGTGGCTATCTGGGGGGGTGAGATTTCCAAGCATAAGAACAGCTATGTGATATAACTGAGTTAGGCATGAGGCAGGTGTGTTGGGCACACAGGGAGGCCACATGGTTGGTGAAAGAGGTGAATAGTGGGGTGGGGAGAAGTGAGAACCCTGGCATAAACAAGTGTTTCTGGACCAGGTGCACAGAGAAAAGATTGATCGGGAAAATTTTGTGAGTAGCACATACTTGAGAAGGTTCTTGGGACCACTAGTCTCTTCCAAAGGGCCTTTCTGGTTTGTGGTCTGGACTATGAGGGGCACAGAGAGCATGGTGACTGTGGTTATGAAGAGTTAACCATACAGTCCTGGGACTGGAGTGTGTGTTCCCTGGGGAGTGCAGGAATGGAAACTGGGGAGAAATGGACAGCTGTTTAGTGGGGGAGAGGCAGATGTGAGAGTATAGAAGGCTTTTTGTGCTATGTAACAGAGTTTGAATGTAGAGGTGAAGAAATTTTAAACAGAGTGGTGTAGGGTGGGTGGTTTGCTTTGACAGTGTGAGGGAGGATAGATGAAAGGTGAGGAGACTGAAGGCATGAATGTAGTTACACAGAGGAAGGTTGGCTGTCTGACTTCATGTGGGGGCTCTGGGGTGGGAGATATTTGGCTTCAGAGAGGTTTGGAAACTAGACACAAATGAGTCAGTAGATTTGGCGATAGGTGAAGGGGGAAGAGGGGACTACAGAGAATCCTAGGGTTTCTCTTTTGCCAATTGTTTAACTGTAGTAGAAATATTGATAATTATATGTTATTTCCCAATTGTCCTGATGCTGTGTAACACACAGTACAGAGCTCTCAGTGGTAGATAGCTATTTATTTAACTTGGGAATTAAGTGAATTTAGCTAAACTAGGCTCTGTTTGGCTTCTTCTTTTTCTCTTCATTTTTCCAGTTTCATTTTTTTATTTAAATTCAATTAGCTAACATAATTGCAGATGTAGAGTTCAATAAGTCATCAGTTGCATATAACACCCAGTGTTCATGTAGTTAGCTGCCCTTTTTAATTATGTTATGTTAGTTTCCATATAGTAAGTAAATCATTAGATTTTTAAAAAATTTAGTATTTTATTTAACCCAATATATCCAAAATGTTAACATTTTTCAACATATAATGATTTTTTTAAATTAAAAAAATTTTTTCAGTGTTCCAAGATGCATTGTTTATGCACCACACCCAGTGTTCCACATGCCCTCCATAATACAATATAACAGCAGGGTCACCTAAACCCCCATTCTCCTCTCCAAAACCCTCAGTTTGTTTCTCAGACTCCACAGACTCTCATGTTTCATCTCCCCGTCCGATTTCCCCCAACTCACTTCTCCTCTCTAACTCCCAATGTTCTCCATGTTATTCCTTATGCCCCACAAGTAAGTGAAACCATATGATAACTGATTCTCTCTACTTGACTTATTTCACTCAGCATAATCTCTTCCAGTCCTGTCCATGTTGATACAAAAGTTGGATATTCATCCTTTCTGATGGAGGCATAATATGCCATTGTGTATATGGGCCACATCTTCTTTATCCATTCATCTGTTGAAGGGCATCTTGGCTCTCTCCACAGTTTAGTGACCATGGTCATTACTGTTATGAACATTGGGGTACAGATGGCCCTTCTTTTCACTACATCTGTATCTTTGGGGTAAATACCCAGTAGTGCAATTGTACGGTCATAGGGAAGCTCTATTTTTAATTTCTTAAGGAATCTCCACACTGTTTTCCAAAGTGGCTGCACCAACTTGCATTCCTACCAACAGTGTCAGAGGGTTCCCCTTTCTCCACATATTCTCCAACACTTTTTGTTTCCTGTTTTGTTAATTTTGGCCATTCTAACTGGTGTAAGGTAGTATCCGAATGTGGTTTTGATTTGAATCTCCCTGATGGCTAATGATGATGAAAATTTTTTTCATGTGTCTGTTGGCATTTGTATGTCTTCTTTGAAGAAATGTCTGTTTATATCTTCTACCCATTTTTTGATGTGATTATGTTTTGTGTGTGTTGAGTTTTAGGAGTTCTTTATAGATCTTGGATACCAGCCTTTTGTCTGGAGTGTCATCTGCAAATATCTCTCCCACTCCTTGGGTTGTCTCTTTATTTTGTTGACATTCCTTTGTTGTGCAGAGCTTTTGATCTTGATGAAATCCCAAAAGGTCATTTTTGCTTTTGTTTCCTATGCCTTTGGAGATATGTCTTGAAAGAAGTTGCTGTGGCCAATGTCAAAGAGATTACTGCCTATGTTCTCCTCTAGGATTTTGACAGATTCCTGCTTCATGTTGAGGTCTTTTATCCATTTTGAGTTTGTCTTTGTGTATGTGTAAGGGAATGGTCAAGTTTCATTCTTCTACACATAGCTGTCCAATTTTCCCAGCACCATTTATTGAAGAGACTGTCCCTTTTCCACTGGGTATTTTTTCCTGTTTTCTCAAAGATTAGTCAATCATAGAGTTGTGAGTCCATATCTGGGCTCTCTACTCTGTTCCACCAGTCTATGTGTCTGCTTCTGTGCCAGTACCATGCTGTTTTGGTGACCACAACTTTGTAGTAAAGCTTGAAATCAGGCAACATGATGCCCCCACTTTTGTTTTTCTTTTTCAACATTTCCTTAGCAATTCGGGGTCTCTTCTGGATCCATACAAATTTTAGGATTGTTTGTTCCAGCTCTTTGAAAAATGCTAGTGGAATTTTTATTAGGATGGCATTGAAAGTATAGATTGCTCTAGGCAGTATAGACATTTAATTTTTTAAATTTTTTTAATTTTAATTTTTTTTAAACATAAACATATAATATATTTTTATCCCCAGGGGTACAGGTCTGTGAATCTCCAGGTTTACACACTTCACAGCACTCACCATAGCACATACCCTCCCCAATGTCCATAACCCCACCCCACTCTCCCAACCCCCCTCCCACTAGCAACCCTCAGTTTGTTTTGTGAGATTAAGAGTCACTTATGCTTTGTCTCCCTCCCAATCCCATCTTGTTTCATTTATTCTTCTCCTAGCCCCTTAACCCCCCATGTTGCATCTCTACTTCCTCATATCAGGGAGACCATATGATAGTTGTCTTTCTCTGATTGACTTATTTCGCTAAACACAATACCCTCTAGTTCCATCCACGTCGTCACAAATGGCAAGATTTCATTTCTTTTGATGGCTGCATAGTACTCCATTGTGTATATATACCACTTCTTCTTTATCCATTCATCTGTGGATGGACATCTAGGTTCTTTCCATAGTTTGGCTATTGTAGACATTGTTTCTATAAACATTTGGGTGCACGTGCCCCTTCGGAACACTACGTTTGTATCTTTAGGGTAAATACCCAGTAGTGCAATTGCTGGGTCATAGGGTAGTTCTATTTTCAACATTTTGAGGAACCTCCATGTTGTTTTCCAGAGTGGTTGCACCAGCTTGTATTCCCACCAGCAGTATAGGAGGGTTCCCCTTTCTCCGCATCCTCGCCAGCATCTGTCATTTCCGGACTTGTTAATTTTAGCCATTCTGACTGGTGTGAGGTGATATCTCATTGTGGTTTTGATTTGTATTTCCCTGATGCCGAGTGATATGGAGCACTTTTTCATGTGTCTGTTGGCCATCTGGATGTCTTCTTTGCAGAAATGTCTGTTCATGTCTTCTGCCCATTTCTTGATTGGATTATTTGTTCTTTGGGTGTTGAGTTTGCTAAGTTCTTTATAGATTCTGGACACTACCCCTTTATCTGATATGTTGTTTGCAAATATCTTCTCCCATTCTGTCAGTTGTCTTTTGGTTTTGTGAACTGTTTCCTTTGCTGTGCAAAAGCTTTTGATCTTGATAAAATCCCAATAGTTCATTTTTGCCCTTGCTTCTCTTGCCTTTGGCGATGTTCCTAGGAACATGTTGCTGCGGCTGAGGTCAAAGAGGTTGCTGCCTGTGTTCTCCTCAAGGATTTTGATGGATTCCTTTCTCACATTGAGGTCCTTCATCCATTTTGAGTCTATTTTCGTGTGTGGTGTAAGGAAATGATCCAATTTCATTTTTCTGCATGTGGCTATCCAATTTTCCCAACACCATTTATTGAAGAGGCTGTCTTTTTTCCATTGGACATTCTTTCCAGCTTTGTCGAAGATTAGTTGACCATAGAGTTGAGGGTCTATTTCTGGGCTCTCTATTCTGTTCCATTGATCTATGCGTCTGTGTTGTGCCAGTACCATGCTGTCTTGATGATGGCAGCTTTGTAATAGAGCTTGAAGTCCGGAATTGTGATGCCACCAACTTTGGCTTTCTTTTTCAATATTCCTTTGGCTATTCGCGGTCTTTTCTGGTTCCATATAAATTTTAGGATTATTTGTTCCATTTCTTTGAAAAAAATGGATGGTACTTTGATAGGAATTGCATTAAATGTGTAGATTGCTTTAGGTAGCATAGACATTTTCACAATATTTGTTCTTCCAATCCAGGAGCATGGAACATTTTTCCATTTCTTTGTGTCTTCCTCAATTTCTTTCATGAGTACTTTACAGTTTTCTGTGTATAGATTCTTAGTCTCTTTGGTTAGGTTTATTCCTAGGTATCTTATAGTTTTGGGTGCAATTGCAAATGGGATGGACTCCTTAATTTCTCTTTCTTCTGTCTTGTTGTTGGTGTAGAGAAATGCGACTGATTTCTGTGCATTGATTTTATATCCTGACACTTTACTGAATTCCTGTACAAGTTCTAGCAGTTTTGGAGTGGAGTCTTTTGGGTTTTCCACATATAGTATCATATCATCTGTGAAGAGTGATAGTTTGACTTCTTCTTTGCCGATTTGGATGCCTTTAATTTCTTTTTGTTGTCTGATTGCTGAGGCTAGGACTTCTAGTACTATGTTGAATAGCAGTGGTGATAACGGACATCCCTGCCGTGTTCCTGACCTTAGCAGAAAAGCTTTCAGTTTTTCTCCATTGAGAATGATATTTGTGATGGGTTTTTCATAGATGGCTTTGATAATATTGAGGTATGTGCCCTCTATCCCTACACTTTGAAGAGTTTTGATCAGGAAGGGATGCTGTACTTTGTCAAATGCTTTTTCAGCATCTATGGAGAGTATCATATGGTTCTTGTTCTTTCTTTTATTAATGTGTTTTATCACATTGATTGATTTGCGGATGTTGAACCAACCTTGCAGCCCTGGAATAAATCCCACTTGGTCATGGTGAATAATCCTTTTAATGTACTGTTGAATCCTATTGGCTAGTATTTTGGTGAGAATTTTTGCATCTGTGTTCATCAAGGATATTGGTCTGTAGTTCTCTTTTTTGATGGGATCCTTGTCTGGTTTGGGGATCAAGGTGATGCTGGCCTCATCAAATGAGTTTGGAAGTTTTCCTTCCATTTCTATTTTTTGGAACAGTCTCAGGAGAATAGGAATTAGTTCTTCTTTAAATGTTTGGTAGAATTCCCCCGGGAAGCCATCTGGCCCTGGGCTTTTGTTTGTTTGGAGATTTTTGATGACTGTTTCAATCTCCTTACTGGTTATGGGTCTGTTCAGGCTTTCTATTTCTTCCTGGTTCAGTTGTGGTAGTTTATATGTCTCTAGGAATGCATCCATTTCTTCCAGATTGTCAAATTTGTTGGCATAGAGTTGCTCATAATATGTTCTTATAATTGTCTGTATTTCTTTGGTGTTAGTTGTGATCTCTCCACTTTCATTCATGATTTTATTTATTTGGGTCCTTTCTCTTTTCTTTTTAGTAAGTCTGGCCAGGGGTTTATCAATCTTATTAATTCTTTCAAAGAACCAGCTCCTAGATTCGTAGATTTGTTCTATTGTTTTTTTGGTTTCTATTTCATTGATTTCTGCTCTGATCTTTATGATTTCTCTTCTCCTGCTGGGTTTAGGGTTTCTTTCTTGTTCTTTCTCCAGCTCCTTTAGGTGTAGGGTTAGGTTGTGTACCTGAGACCTTTCTTGTTTCTTGAGAAAGGCTTGTACCGCTATATATTTTCCTCTCAGGACTGCCTTTGCTGTGTCCCACAGATTTTGAACCGTTGTATTTTCATTATCATTTGTTTCCATGAATTTTTTCAATTCTTCTTTAATTTCCTGGTTGACCCATTCATTCTTTAGAAGGATGCTGTTTAGTCGCCATGTATTTGGGTTCTTTCAAATTTCCTCTTGTGATTGAGTTCTAGCTTCAGAGCATTGTGGTCTGAAAATATGCAGGGAATGATCCCAATCTTTTGATACCAGTTGAGACCTGATTTAGAACCAAGGATGTGATCTATTCTGGAGAATGTTCCATGTGCACTAGAGAAGAATGTGTATTCTGTTGCTTTGGGATGAAATGTTCTGAATATATCTGTGATGTCCATCTGGTCCAGTGTGTCATTTAAGGCCTTTATTTCCTTGTTGATCTTTTGCTTGGATGATCTGTCCATTTCAGTGAGGGGAGTGTTAAAGTCCCCTACTATTGTTGTATTATTGTCGATGTGTTTCTTTGATTTTGTTATTAATTGGTTTATATAGTTGGCTGCTCCCACGTTAGGGGCATAGATATTTACAATTGTTAGATCTTCTTGTTGGACAGATCCTTTGAGTATGATATAGTGTCCTTCCTCATCTCTTATTATAGTCTTTGGTTTAAAATCTAATTGATCTGATATAAGGATTGCCACTCATGCTTTCTTCTGATGTCCATTAGCATGGTAAATTCTTTTCCACCCCCTCACTTTAAATCTGAAGGTGTCTTCGGGTTTAAAATGAGTTTCTTGTAGGCAACATATAGATGGGTTTTGTTTTTTTATCCATTCGGATACCCTGTGTCTTTTGATTGGGGCATTTAGCCCATTAACATTCAGGGTAACTATTGAGAGATATGAATTTAGTGCCATTGTATTGCCTGTAAGGTGACTGTTATTGTATATTGTTTCTGTTCCTTTCTGATCTACTACTTTTAGGCTCTCTCTTTGCTTAGAGGACCCCTTTCAATATTTCCTGTAGAGCTGGCTTGGTGTTTGCAAATTCTTTCAGTTTTTGTTTGTCCTGGAAGCTTTTAATCTCTCCTTCTATTTTCAATGATAGCCTAGCTGGATATAGTATTCTTGGCTGCATGTTTTTCTCATTTAGTACTCTGAATATATCGTGCCAGCTCTTTCTGGCCTGCCAGGTCTCTGTGGATAAATCTACTGCCAATCTAATATTTTTACCATTGTATGTTACAGACTTCTTCTCCCGGGCTGCTTTCAGGATTTTCTCTTTATCACTAAGACTTGTAAATTTTACTATTAGGTGAGGGGGTGTGGACCTATTCTTATTGATTTTGAGGGGGGGTTCTCTGAACCTCCTGGATTTTGATGCTTGTTCCCTTTGCCATATTGGGGAAATTCTCTCCAATAATTCTCTCCAATATACCTTCTGCTCCCCTCTCTCTTTCTTCTTCTTCTGGAATCCCAATTATTCTAATGTTGTTTCGTCTTATGGTGTCACTTATCTCTTGAATTCTCCCCTTGTGGTCCAGTAGCTGTTTGTCCCTCTTTTGCTCAGTTTCTTTATTCTCTGTCATTTGGTCTTCTATATTGCTAATTCTTTCTTCTGCCTCATTTATCCTAGCAGTGAGAGCCTCCATTTTTTATTGCACCTCATTAATAGCTTTTTTATTTCAACTTGATTAGATTTTAGTTCTTTTATTTCTCCAGAAAGGGCTTTTATATCTCCCGAGAGGGTTTCTCTAATATCTTCCATGCCTTTTTCGAGCCCAGCTAGAACCTTGAGAATCGTCATTCTGAACTCTAGATCTGACATATTACCAATGTCTGTATTGATTAGGTCCCTAGCCTTCAGCACTGCCTCTTGTTCTTTTTTTTGTGGTGAACTTTTCCGCCTTGTCATTTTGTCCAGATAAGAGTATATGAAGGAGTAAGTAAAATACTAAAAGGGTGGCAACAACCCCAGGAAAATATGTTTTAGCCAAATCAGAAGAGATCCCAAATCGTGAGGGGCGGGGGAAGGGGATAAAAAGAAGTTCAGAAAGAAAAAAAAAAGATAAAAGAAAAAAGAAACAAATAAAAAAAGAAAACCAATAATGAAAAAAATATAAAAAGGAAAATATATATATATATATATATATTAGATAAACTAGTTAAAAAGCGTTAAAAAAGAAAAGGGTAAAAGTTAAAAAAAATTAGCAGAAGAAGAGAAAAAAAATTGAAAAAGAAAAAAAAAATTAAATTAACTGCAAGGCTAAAGAATCATGGGGAGAAAGCCATGAGTTCCGTGCTTTGCTTTCTCCTCCTCTGGAATTCCGCGGCTCTCCTTGGTATTGAAACTGCACTCCTCGTAAGTGAACTTGGTCCTGGCTGGGTTTCTTGTTGATCTTCTGGGGGAGGGGCCTGTTGTAGTGATTCTCAAGTGTCTTTGCCCCAGGCGGAGTTGCACCGCCCTTACCAGGGGCCGGGCTGAGTAATCCGCTCGGGTTTGCTTTCAGGAGCTTTTGTTCCCTGAGCGCTTTCCGTAGAGTTCCGGAGGACGGGAATGAAGATGGCGGCCTCCCAGTCTCCAGCCCGAAGGAGCCGAGAGCTCGGGGTCCCACTCCTCAGTGCGCCCTCAGAGAACAGCGCCCAATTACTCCCGTCTGCCTGGCCTCTGGCCATGCTCCGAGCTCACCGAGCCTGCGACCGGTTCAAGGTAAGCCCGAGCTGTGAGCTCACTCCTCGGCTCTGTCTCTGTAGCCGGCTTCCCCGTTCTAATACCTGCAAGCTCTGCGACCCTCAGACACCCCGATCCTTCTGTGACCCTGCGGGACCTGAGGCCACGCTGACCCCGCGTGGGTTTCACCCCGGTTAAGCCTCTGTAGCGATGTCCTCAGCGGAACAGACTTTTAAAAGTCCTGATTTTGTGCCCGGTTGCTCTGCCACTTGCCGGGAGCCGGCCCCTCCCCCCGGGGTCTATCTTCCCGTCGCTTTGGATTCACTTCTCCGCCAGTCCTACCTTTCAGAAAGTGGTTGATTTTCTGTTTCTAGAATTGCTGTTCTTCTTCTCTTCGATCTCCCGTTGGATTTGTAGGTGTTTGCAATCTTTAGATAAGCTATCTAGCTGATCTCCCGCAACCTGAAGTAGTCTCAGCCTGCTACTTCTCTGCCATCTTGACTCCTCCCCTCCTTTTTTTAATTAATTTTTTATTTTTTCAGCCTAACAGTATTCATTATTTTTGCACCACACACAGTGCTCCATGCAATCCGTGCCCTCTCCAATACCCACCACCTGGATCCCCCAACCTCCCACCCCTGCCCCTTCAAAACCCTCAGATTGTTTTTCAGAGTCCATAGTCTCTCATGGTTCATCTCCCCCTCCAATTTCCCTCAACTCCCTTCTCCTCTCCATCTCCCCTTGTCTGAGGCAAGTTTCCTGTCCTGCTCTGCCCCAGGTCCTATCTGCAATATGGAGAGAGTAATGAGACCTGATCCCACGGTATAAGAATTATCCTATCAATTTATGTATGGAGAATCAGTGCACATTAGAACAGCGCCTGTTCTTAGGAATGCTACAGAAATGTCATTATGTAAATGATGAAATGCATCCCCCACTGTAGTTGTCCTGGGTCCTCTCAGAGCCTCATTATTATCCAACACCAGCCCTCCAGCCCCACCACGATCTTGGCGACCTCCTCCCAGCCAACTGCTCCATTTTCCTCTTCTTTACAGCAAGTGTCTTCAGAACCCACTCACCTGCTTGAAAACCTGGGGCTTCTGGAGCATCTCTAAGTCGGTACTGTTAAACATCAGCCAGCCCCAAATCTGCTCTCAGAGACTGCACATGTGGTTCACCCCAAAGCCTGCTCCAGATCCAACATTGGTGCCACAGGTTCCTCTTGTCTGAGAGGCAGCTGGTTCCTGGAGAGCGGAGAAGCACAGCCTGGCACAGGTTGCAGAGGTCTCAACTCAGCACTCTCAGACAGAAGAATCCTGCGCTGACTCCTTCCACCATTTGAAAGTGAAAGCTTACAAAACACAACCCTAGCAGACTCTGCCCTCCCCACTGGACAGTGCACCCTAGTTATCAGGAAGGAAACAGCATGATCAGAGCCACAGAAACAGGGCAGGTACAGATACACTGACCCACTCTGCTGGGGGACACAGAGACACAGACTCTGTAATCCTTTGTTGAACAACTGCTACTCTCCAGGTTGGTTAGCTTTTAGCCCAGAAGCAGGGAGTGTGTGTGGCACAGCCAAGATTAAAAAAGCCCTATGCTTGGGGCTCCTTGTACTTTCTTTCACTACCAAAAATATTTTATTGGTTGGTGAATCCTGTCAGCTGGTGAATGCTATGTGGCAGGAGCCTTTGAAATGCCCCAGTGCAGCTGCTTTGCTTTTCTTCACCAGGAGATGACCCAGGTGCTCCCAATAGCATCCCAACAGATGGGTTAAGCCTGAGCATCACAGAATCTTCCAGAACCAGCTCCAGGACACTGGCCCTGCCCCAGCTGAATGGACAGCACCCTGTGCCTTCTTAATACTTTACTATCACACAAGGCCTGGGTGGACCATTCAGCCCCTCCCCGCCAGGCCATAGTGTGCACCAGTAAAGGCGGATTCCGTGGTCTCTGATAGAAAACCATGGGGCATTAGGGCTTCCTTTCCAGCCCCTCCCTTCCTGCAGTTCCCCATCTCAGTAAAGGACACCTGGGATCACCCACTTATGTCTGACAGAAACTGGAGGGTCATTCCACCACACATGCCACTTTCCCACCCAGTCTGTTTCCAGTGCACCAGAAAGTTCAAGACTTTTCTCTAGTCCATATCCATGGCTACCTTCTAGCTCCACACCCATCTCAGTACCCCCCTCACCCAGACATGGTGTCCCCGTTTTCCATGGGCATCCCCTGCCCACCTCTAGCCTCACCCTCTCAAGTTCATTTTCCATCCAAGGTTATAACCTCTCAAATCATCTTATATCAGCTCTGCTTCACCCCTTCCAGGGATCCTCCTGCTAAACCTCTTATCTATGGCTCCTGGGCCCCAGCTTCCTCTCTGACCTCATTCCACTGCTCCCAGTGCTCCCGCCTGGCCTGGCAGCGTTCCTCCAGTTCATGGAGCTTTCCCAGCTTCGAGTCTTCTCAAAAGCCCCTGGATGTTCCTGTTCTCCCTCGTCCCCCAAACTGCTCACCATTCCAGTCTCACCTAAAGTGACCTCCCTCAGAGGGGCCTTCGCCAACCTGCTCATCCTCATCTGAGCGCCATACACGTGCTTGTTGGGGTTTAGTGGTGCCCTGTTCTTGTCCACAGCCCTGACTTGTGATCTCCTGTGGAATGTCCATGGCATCCACAAAGGGAGGCACTGTGTGCCCTGCTCACGTGTCCAGCACACAGCAAACACTCAGGAAACTGTGCCTGAGCTCATGTGCGGAGAAGTCACCTCAGCAGCACGTTGGCTTCTCTGTCCAATTTGGAAAACACTTCAGTCCACTGAGAAACAGGAAGACTTAACTCTGACCTAAACAAGTCAGCCGCTAGGTGGATGCAACAACTGCACCAACTTCCCCGCTCTTTTGTTCTTCCTACCCCAAACATATATGCGGCACTGGGCTAGAAAAACGTCAGACTCAACCACCTTGTTTGCTCCCTCAAGCCCGCCCAGTGCTCGGGTGTTCATGTGTTAAGCGACTTGTGTTAAGACACCAGTTTGGGCTAGAGCCTCCCTGGCCTCACTTCTGTCAGGTTGTTGTCATTATTGTCTTCATTCTATGGGTGAGGAAACCAATGTCTCAGAGTTCCACAACCACGCACCCAGCAAAGCCTCTCGCAGCCTGTGTTCACTCTCAATTGTTCTGAATGATCCAGTCTATCTGTTTTCATGAAGCAAGGACTGATGGGCCCGTTGGTGCTTGGGAGTGATTAGTTTCCACCCAGATGTCTGGTCTGAGATATTAAACTCTGGGCAAGTCCGGGGCTTCTATATATACCTGAATACATCCCACGTTATCATCTCCAAAGGTCTATTCTGCCAATATCCACTTAGATTCAGAAATACTGGGAAAATCCATCTCAAGTGAAACAAAACAGACAAGGGCCAATATCATCCTCCAAGTCCACCTTCCAGTGCCCAATGGGGAGATTCCTTAAGGCCCGAGAACATAGTGGAATTTTGCAAAAAGTCAGAGGGAAGAAATCCAAATTTTATTGAGTACTTACTAAGTGCCAGGAACTGGTTTACACAAGGTGTACTTATGACACTTCCTTCTCACACATGCAGAGATGAAGAAAGATAACAGTCCTGCCATCTAGTAAGCTTTCATCCAGGACCTTCCTGGAGGAGGGAGGGCTGGAGCTGCAGGGACACTGCTCCCCGCACCCTCATACACCCCATTCCTCAAGCCCAGCCCAGCCCCAGCTCCACAAAACTCAGGGTGAAAGAGGAGCAGGAAGGGGACCTTGGACTCAGACATGGCCCAGCATGATTGGGCCAGAAAGCTTATCTCCCCTGAATGCAGCCCCTGGATCCCATGTTAGGAGGGGAGAGGAAGGAATGACAAAGCACAGGGAAGGTTTTCCTGAAGGACGATGGTGGGACACCTGAAGACGCTACAGGAAGAACACCAAAAACAGCAGGCTTCACTGCCCTCCCCCTGCTCAGCAGGCTCAAATTCCTGCTGCTTTATCCACAAACACTGTTCATTGTCCATGAATGATTTTTCTTGCTCAAAATAAATTATCCTGATGGAAGTAGGATTAATATTATACTTTCTAGTTTCACAGCCATATAATACATCTTATGTTTAGTTGCTTCAAGTCCTTTTGAGCAGTTCCAGAAAACATTCCATAAAACATGGGCTATGGTAAAATGAAGTTTGATTTCATAATGTGCCAGTTGGAGGAAAGGATTAAACCCACTTATTACAGACATCCAATAAAACAATGTTTAATTTAGGTTTGGTGGTGGGAGAACTGTCATTTTCTTTTAGCAAGATCATATCACCATAATTTTTCATGGTCCTTCAAGAGATTTTCCTCCACCAGATCATTTGAAGTAGCCAACACCTTTTTCATGTAGGTCAAGATTTATTAACTTGAATTCTAACAGTTCATAGATGGGCAGTTAGAGGCCCTTCTTTAGTATTACAGCAGGTGGCAGAAGAGCACAAGTGTTTGGTTTCTCTTCCTAGTGCAGTCCTGGCAGTTTAGAGGAGGCTCAATATAAAACACAAGTAGTCTCTGAAAAACAATCTGAGGGTTTTGAAGGGTGGGGGGCGGGAGGTTGGGGGAACCGGGTGGTGGGTATTAAGGAGGGCACGTATTGCATGGAGCACTGGGTGTGGTGCAAAAACAATGAATTCTGTTACGCTGAAAAGAAATAAAAAATAAAAAAATAAAAAGAAAACCAAGGGGGGGAAAAAACACAAGTAGGGGGCTGGCAACCGAGTAGTGACAGCATGTACTAAGCCCCTGGGCTTAGGGTGTGCCCCACACTCCAGGAGGAAGATCCTCAAGTTCGGGCGGGAGTCCCATGGAGTTCGAGTTCTCTTGCTGAACTCTGGGGGAGAGAGTGCATTAAGTGTTTCTTCTTCTCTGCCTCCTTCCCTTGCCTTTTCCTTCCCCCCACTGTCCCCTCCTGGTCACAGATGTCCTACCTCAAGGGACCCTGCTCTGTGGCTTCATAGCTATGAGGTCCTCCCGCCACAGCCCAAAGGGCCAAGTAGCCTTTCATTCACTCCTGTCCACCCCCACCTTTTGGCCACAGGAGTCACAGGTAAGCCTTACCACCACTGTAGAAGCTAGGGTAACAGGCCCCACCAAGCTGCCTGGGCTCTGGTCTCCATGAGGCCCAATCCACACTCCTTCAGATGTAAACATGGATGGATCTCTTTGGTGTCTGGTGTGCTGTGCAGAGGAACGTTTGCTGGGTTTTGGAATCCTACTAGTTGTAAACAGAAAGGGGGAGACAAATGGAAAGACTCATTCTGCCATGATGCTGACTGTTTTGCCCCATTAATGGGTCTGTGATTAAAGGAGCGAGACTGATACAAAGCGAAGGTCAAGCAAAGGTTTATTTCACGCCAACCATCAAGAATCTAACCGAACTTTCAGGGCTGCACCTCTTACAAGAGAGGGCGACCCTTCTCTGTTTCACAGACTAGCTTTTAAGGGCAAAGGCCATGCGGTCGGGCCTGGCCACGCACAGGTGGCCAATGAGATTGTAACACACACAGGAAACTCCACAGTGATGCTAGGTGACCAATTGAGTTACAATTTACCCTAGTAGACATTTGACCCAGCCTATTACACCTTGATTGGGATTGGCACCCAAAGGCTAGGCTCCCAAAGGGTGGGGCCCATACTCCTTGGTAACCAGGGAGACAGTATGCATCCCCCCCCCACTGATTGAATTCTCCACCTAGCCTGACCCACCCTTGTATCTGGGCTTTGTTACCTGGAGCTGGTTTCTGGGACTTGTTTCCAAGTAAATCCCCTGGAGGAAGGGGAGCAGGGACAGTTTCTAAATAGGTCCTTATACTCACCTCACTCCTCCCAAGAATGATGGTTTTAACCCTTCTTTCTGGAATTACAAGGGCAGCTGGTCCACTAGTATCAAAAGATTTCCTCTTTTTTGTTTGGATAATTTGTATCATATCTATATCTTCCTTTATTCTCCATTTCAAAGGAAATATACCCATAGACCATCTAAAAGTAATCCAGTGTCATAAAACCACAAGGTATACTGAAGGAGGAGATGAACATGTCAGATAATATATTAACATACAGAGTATTTAAAATGTATACAAAGATTCCAAAGAGTATATTTGTGACTTTATTGTTGGGGGTAAACATTTTGATAAACTTGAAAATTCCTATACTACCCTTTCCCATGTACTTGAGCAGTGCTGTATCCTCCAAGATACAGTTCAGTTTAGATGTTTGTATCACTCAGTGTCCAGTCAGGAGGCAGAAACCACATCACTCATTTTAACATGGAAAATGTGATATAAAGAATTATTAAACAAATTTTTTAACTATGAAAGAAGTAAAAGAAAGCTTTAAGGAAACCAAAAGTAGGAGATACAGGAAGCAGATGCTACCTCTAAAAACAGAAGACATTTGAGAGAATTAGTTTGACGCTCTGTTTATTGGAGAAGGTGGAACTGGGGTCCTCAGGTAGGGCAAGAAGTTCACCAACATGCCGCAGACCAAGGCTGCTGGGCAGGAAAACTCTCACTAGAGAACTGGCAAGATTCCCTGGGAGGCAGCCTTCTAGAACTGCTACACTGTACAATTGTAGCCTACTACAATACCATACCCATTTACCTAAAGGTGAGAGAGACTAGGTCTCTCCAGGCCACTGGCAGTAGCATCGTAAGATCAAGGGATGAAAACATTGAGAGTGGGACGTCTGGTTGGCTCAGTAGGTTAAGCATCTGACTTCGGCTCAGGTCATGCTCCCAGAGTCCTGGAAGCAAATCCCACATGGGGCTCCTTGCTCAGTGGGGAGCCTGCTTTTCCCTCTGCCTGCCACTCCCCCAGCTTATGCTTGCTCACTCTCTCTGTCTCTGACAAGTAAATTAATAAAATCTCTTTGAAAACACAGCAAAAGAAGAAAGCTTTTCCCCCAGCTATGTCTCGCTGTATTCCCTCTGGTGCCCTCTAGGAATTCACAGTGCTGAGACAGCCAAAATCTGACTTGTATAGTCCTCCATGGATGAAACCAACTGAAAAACAAAGGAGGAATGCCCAGAACGCTGGCCTCCTTTGAAGATTCTTGTCTGAAAATGGCCAGATTCTTACTTTGGCTCAAGGTTCTCATCTAGGGAGTAAAGGTTTAAATTTCGAGGAGAAACAGGCACATGTGGTGCTCATGTATTTCATGAACTCCTGGCCTCCTTGCCCTTACCACACGCTGCACCACATATTACTGTCCTGACCATTAAGGCTACACTTTCCTCCTTGCTTTGTGCTTACGCTTGGTGTATTGATGTGACCCCAATGAAAGTGGGGACAAAGAGTGACACGAGGCCTTTTGCCACTAAAGTGTCTGGTCCCCAGGCTTCTCCTTTCTTCTAGGAAGGTGTCTGAAGTAATCTTTTCATTCGCTGTCTCGTGGTTTGCCAGCCAAACCCAACAGTGCACTGACTGACAAAGGCTGTGCCAAGTGTGCCACATAGCAGAAATGAAACGTTTATGACATCCAGTATCAACAAGAAGTGCTCATAGAGGGTAGATTTGAATCAAAAGGCAAAGAACTGGTAATCGGCAGATTTCACACCTCTAGATGCTCAGCTTCCCCATACACCATTTTACTCATAATGGAACTTCCATGTAACAACAAAACAACTTCACATTTTCACCCATCTACATGGCTACACCTACAAGTGAAAAACTTTTCACTCATTCCCCAAAATGGAAAAGACAGGCAGTCCCAAGCATTGAATTGAACAGTTATATTTAGTTTCTTCAGTCCAGCCACAATCATTTTACTATTCTGTTACCTAGAGATTATATTTGAAATATTACCATGGACAACTTGCATAAAATCACACTGGTTAGAAGAAGGAAGAAAGAAAATACATAATTAATACAAATGACATGACAAGAAACAAAAAATATACAAAACTACCACAGTCCTTGTCCTACTTTTGGTTACAGGCAGGAACTGAGATCTGTGACTTCCTTCTTCCACTTCCGATTCTGTGTATTCTCATCTCTCCCAGAAACACAGCAGGTCAGAGTTCTGTACCTTGGAAGTAGACATACATTCATTCCTGAAGGTCTGAGTCCTCAAGAGTCTGGCTTCCTTGTGTTTCCTGTGGGTTCCATCCACCTTTACAATTGACTAGAAGTACTGAGAAGCCGTACATAGATCCTGGAACTGTGCTCATGGTCAAAACTTTCAACAATTCATCCAGGCTCTGAGAACACTCATCTTCATTTACCTCTTTATTCTGGTAGCAGTTCTGTTCTCTCCAACTGCTGTTGACTCACAAGGAAACCCAAATTCTCATCTTCCCTTCCCTGAGTAATGCAGCAGTAGTATTTCACAAATAACAGATATTTACTAAGGTTCATTAAGATAAGTAGCTCTCGGGGCGCCTGAGTGGCTCAGTTGGTTGGGCGTCTGCCTTCGACTCAGGTCATGATTCCAGGGTCCTGGGATCGAGCCCCACATTGGGCTTCCTGTGCAGGGGGCACCTACCTCTCCCTCGCTCTCTGCTCCTCCCCTGACTCATGATCTCTTAAAAAAAAAAAAAAAAGATAAATATGTCTCCTCCATCCCAGAATAGGAAAGATATACAATAGAATATTACACTCCACTCCTCTTAAAGTCCATCAACCATACATTTCTTCAGAAATGTTTAGATAGACAACATCTCTAGTCAGACTACACATTTCCTAAAATAAAGCTGGTGACTCACTCATAGCCTCTGGGTTTATCTGCACAAAACACAAACTACATAAAATAAACACCATTTAATTCTTCAGAGTAATTCAGACCTCATCTCCTTTCATACCAAAACAATACAAAGATTCCATGAAATAATTTTCATGACCAAAAGAAACATGACTTCCAGTAGCAAAATTCAATCTATCCCATATACACTCAAACAGTCAACATTTATCTTTGATACCTGAACATAGGCATGAACTGAGTATTCTTATAACCACACCCCAGCAGTCTACACCCAGAAGAGAAGGGCAAGATGCCAGGTCTTCCAGGACTAACTTCAGAGCCTATAACCTCAGGGATTCTGCAGCTCTAGGAGGAGCCACCATGAGGAATCTGGAACCCTGTTGGGGCCCTATGGGGACATAGCTTTACACCCGCAGGGGAGCAGTGGGGATTCAGCCCCTGGGAGAGCACCATCAACACCACAGCCTGAACTGATCCCCTGCTCTGAGAGGCTCACAGGCTCCTCTGAAGAACAAGGTGGGTTGTTAACGGTTACAGGGGTCTGCACAGACCCACCCATCCCAGAGCAGATGGTCAGGGACACATCTCCTGACCTCAGCTTGAAGTATGGAAACAGAGTCCCAGAGGAGGAAGCTAGAGGGAAGGAGAAAATGTGGGAACCATCAGTCATGCTGTAGAATGAGACATCGCCTTCCTTCAGGTCCAGGAATACCCCTACCCTGTGGGGAATTGGCACAAGGAGTTCTGAATGATCAGGGAGGAACAGAGTATATTTGCATACATCCCCACAACCCAGAAGCCCTTTTCTGGGGATTCCTAGTACCAGCCTTTCCTTCCACATCTCTCCTACAGACCCCCAGCACCCACTCACTTCTGTCTTCATTCCTTATCTCCATCATGCAGTAACAGAGCCCTGATTGATGCCCTCCTGACCTAAGTTGCTACAGTGTTTTTCTGGTCCTTAGTTGTATCCTTCCAAGTCACACAAGACTTTTCATCAGAAACAGCAAGGTTTGGATCTGCAGACCCTGGATCCAGAGTGACAGACACTGCAGAGAGAATTGCCAATCATATGAGGTCTCCCCTTGCCCTATAACAAGGCACACATCAAACACCCCCACCACCAGACACCTAGATGCATGTAGGCAGGGTTACGCCTCCTGAGATTAGAATCTTATGACTCAAGCACACACCCCACCAACCAGGAGAAGTAACTAAAGACTGATCCGGGAGGACAAGACTAGACTCCAACACTGAAGGGTATCTCTTTAGCATCTGAAATCATCCACACCCACCAACCCACCTACATGACTTTCACCACCCCATCTGCACCCACCACATCTGATGGGGCCAACATCTGTGTCACAGCAAGCTGAGGTGAGGTAAACCACCCTGGAGCAGCAGTAGGAGGACCCAGAAAGAACTCAAAGTAACTCACAAGGCAGGAACTTCTCCTTCCGCCAATCTACAAAAGAACCACATGTTTCCTGTTAAGGCTTTGAGAAGTCTGAACACACTGGGGTCTGTATCTAGTCTTCTGAAATATACTGATGCAGGAGTTACAGGGAAATATCTTTTGGGAACAATCCCTAATGCATTTCTCTCTCTCTCTCTCTCTCTCTCTCTCACACACACACACACACACACACACACACACACACACACTCACACACACATAACACGGCCATCATGCTACACCCTTCCCATAAAAGCCAAGCCTTAAAGCTTAACACCACTGAGAGGCTATATAACAACCTGAAAAGAAGAATCTATGCCCAGATTCCACTCAAATTATGTTTTCTCAATCCTTAGCCACATATCCATCATGAAAGCTAGGTTTTCTTGAAAAGAATGGGGGAGATCAAAATACAAGTACACAAGGCATACTTTAAAACAAAATAATAAAAAAAAAAACCACATACTTTAAAACAATGGCACCTGCAACTGTCAGTTTAGCATCTGGCTCCTGATTTAGGCTCAGGTCATAATCTCAGAGTAGTTGGATCCAGCCCCCCTATCAGCCTCCAGATTCAGCATGGAATCTGCTTGAGATTTTCAACCCCACACCCACTCCAATGGCTCTAAATAAATAAATAAATAAATAAATAAATAAAATCTTCTTTATAAGATTTTATTTACTTGAGAGAGAGACAAAGATAGTGAGAGACAGAAAGAGCAGGCAGGAGAGGGAAAAGCAGTGTCCCCACTGAGCAGGGAGTCCAATGTGAGGCTCCGTCCAAGGACCCTGGGGTCATGACCTGAGCCAAAGGCAGCTGCTCAAGAAACTGAGCCACCCAGGGGCCTCTAAAATCTTTTATTTAATTAAAAAAAAAAAAAAGCCAAACCGTGGAAGGAGCCGAGATGTCCTTCAACAGATGAATATATAAAGAAGATGTGGTTCATATATACAATGGAATATTATTCAGCCATCAGAAAGGATGAATACCCACCATCTGCACTGACCTGGATGGAACTGGAGGGGATTATGCTAAGTGATATAAGTCAAGCAGTCAAAGATCATATGGTTTCACTCATATGTGTAACATAAGAAATAGCATGGAAGACATTTGGGGAAGGAAGGGAAAACTGAAGGGGAGGGAATAAGAGAGGGAAACAAACGATGAGAGACTATGGACTCCAAGAAACCATCTGAGGATTTCAGAAGGATGGGGGTGGGAGGATGGGTTAGCCTGGTGATAGGTATTAAGGATGGGATGTGCTGTGACGAGCACTGCATGTTAAATGCAAATAACGAATCATGGAACACTTAACTAATGATGTACTGTATGATGACTAACAACATAATAAAAATATTTTATTAGTATGCTTCATGGGGAAAATATTTTTAAATTAATTAATTAATTAAATCATGCACATCAATTCAGCAGAGAAGGGGAAATGCTAAATATGATATTTGATCATCATTTTTCACATACATCCCAAGAATCAGCAAGGCTCTCAAGGAGCCTCACACATCTGGACCCCTGGTTTCCTTTACCTCTGGCTTCCCCTTCTCTGCTCTCACAGTTTATATCCCTGATCATAAATAGAAACAGCCAAAAAGAAAAAGCACATATTACAGAGGTTCAAAGGGCCCAGATTCTTAATCTACCCCAGTACTAAAGGAACCTCTGGATAACTTGTCATTGCTTTAGGATCCCCAGACCACACTCCTGTCTCCACACCACTGGAAAATCAAGAAGATCTCATTATCACAGGCAAATCTGGTTACATGATTACTTTCAAACAGCTTAAAACAAGTATAAGTCGTCTCAGAAATCTCTCAAACAGGTGTCAGAAGTTTATTACTTTTCATACATGCAAATAACTTGCACACCCTCTTGTATACTGCCCACTCAAACCAACACAGCTGTGATTTGGGGTCTCACTTCTACCACTCTTATCTGCCCATAATCTCCACAAAGGAATCTCAGGCTCTCAACTTTCCTTCTCCACTCCTCCTCTTTTCCTAACACATTTTTTCTTTCCTGATTTGAACGCCACTTTTGCCTAGGAAAGAATTTTAACTCTTCTAGTTTTCTCCTTTTGCATCTTCACACTTTGCCTCCAATAAATCCAACCACGTTAAGCCTATCAGGTAAGAGCAATATTCTCCTAAAAGGAAAGATAATTGTTGTGACCAATTATCAGTAGCTGTTTTTCAAATCACATACATATCATGTATCCTAATGTTAAATATTTAATATATAGTATATACTTAATAATGTAATATGATTATAACATATATAAGTTACTGCTCTTCTTACACGACAATATACAAAAGATATTGTATATAATTGCAGGTGGTTCACAGACCCCACCCCCAGGAATCCATAAATATCCTGGTGGCTCTGCATCTCAGATTCAGATCACCTGCTCTAAAGTATTTAATTCCTCAACTACCTAAGGAGGCTTAAAGGAAGAAACCCAGTTGTGACAGGGAGTCAGAGCATGAGGAAGGAAAGTAAAGACCAACATGCCAGAGGTCTAGCAAGAAACAGGAAAATCAAAACCAGAGACAAAAATAAGTAGGAATTTCAGGGGAAACGGGATTCAGAACCAAGAATCCACCTAGGAAGACCTGAGTCCTAAGCAGGTAAGCTTGATTTCTGAAATCCTCTACATACAACTGTTTATGATTTATAAAGTCACTGTCCTGTTCCAGACTCTCCTTATAAATGACCTCTCTGTTGTCAATGTACCAATTAAACGTATGAATTGAGCAGTGGGTTCAGAGGGTGTTGGTAATCCTAACAGTGACCTGCAGTAGAGAATGGGTCAGAATGGAGGCAGATCTGTGTTCCCAAAGACACTCCTTGCAGTCTTAAGAGAAAGAGGACAAAAGTGACAAGGGGATCATGGACACCAACCCCATCCTGGTGTAGGGTCTGTGACATAGAAGGTGGCTGAGTTGAGCCTGGAGAGATAAGGTAATGGGAAACTGAGTAGCTTACCTGCACACAGATGTGCCTTCCTCCAGACTGAAAGGAACACACCCTGATGAGACCTCAGTCAGAACAAGACTGCTTAGCATTCATCTACTGACCCTTGCCTTCCTTCTGGTCTACAGGTGACACTAATAGCAGAGTGGGGAGAGGCTGGAAAGGAAATGACCTCCTGCACTGTATTAAAAAATTACAGGGATAAAATATATAAAATTCCATAATTATAAAAACATCATTACTACACCTGATGATGTTGAACACAGAGATCTTTGAGAAATAACCCAAAAGGAGAGAGAATTTCAGGCAGGGATGTGAGGTGAACTCTAGAGTAACAATGGCCAATCCTTGTCAGATAACACAATCACTATCTGGGGACATTGACATCTCATTCCACCACATTCTCACACATAGTCTGTCCAGTCCTCTACCCATCACTTTGTGATCACAACATCCAGGAACTGGAGAAAACACATTCTCCCTGGTTGGTATTATGGAGCTAAGGTCACACTCCTAATCTTAGTGACCCCATTAACTTACATAGTTCTTTTCCTGAAATCTCAGAGAAGCTGGCTTTTGGATTCCAAGTGCTGACAGAACTAGTTGCACTGAAGGCTAAAGAGCTAGCATTATGGCACGCAGGTCAGCATTGGAATAACCCCAAGATGCATGACAGACTCCAGGAACCACCATCACCCCCAGGTTCCCAAGAACTGGGTGGGAAACAGTGGCCTAGATTGGAGAAAGCTCATGAAACGGGGTTCTTCCTCCCACCAGCTTCTGCTTCTGCCCCAGAGAAGGGTCCACATGTTTCTGCCTGAAACAAGGAGAAGGGACACCTTGACTTAGGTGGAACAAAAGACCCAAGGACACCTGGACAGTCACTCACGAGTCAGGTAAACAGATTTCCTCCAGTCTGAAAGGCAACACAGGAAACAGGTGAGCTAAGAACCAGAAGGTCTCCTTCAAATAAGACACAGAAACTTCTAGAGAAAAAGCAGAACTTACTGAGATCTGCTTGGAGTTCATCTGAAAGAGAGCAAGAAATGAGCATGAACCCCCATCTCTAAGAACCACAAAGATTTCACCTGACAAATCCACAAATGCACATGTCAGTATCCTAGAAGTTATAGCTCCAGATCCATTGAGCCTCCACATCTCTAGACCTCCTCAGCCACTTGCTCCAGCGCAAGGGTCCTCTCTCCACTTTTCCTCTGCACTGGCTGTCACACTCGCAGACCGTAGCCACTTCCCTGCCTTACCTCTGGCTTTCAGTGCCTCCTCCTTTGCCCACTGGTTCTCGTCCTTTTCCCTATGGAGTTTCTCCCATTCCTTCATCTCCTGGCACTTAGCAGTTTGTTCTCCCTTGGTGTAGTAGGCAGTCCCAAAGAGTAAGAATATCAGCAAGGTCAGGATCACCATGAAAGCTGACATCCAGGGAGAATTCCAGGGAAAGAAGTCCTCTGTGTCTGGCCAAACACACAGTCAGGGGCACAGCCCAGAAGAGTCCACCCAGCACACCCAGGGACTCCCAGTCTCTCTCTATGGCCCTACAGGGAGAGGGAAACAGAATGGACCTGGGATTAAAATGGCCATTGCTTTCTCTTGACTCAGGATTGAGTTAAGAAGGGAGTAGGTCACATTCTCTGAAGAGCTACGTGTCACCACCAGTGCATACCTCCACACTGAAGAGCATTTTGGGCATGGGTCTCAGAGAATGTCAGGAACTTCTCTCCACTGAGGGCTCTCCACCGCACCTGGGGCTTTGGGAACCATCCTGATCCTTACACACCACTTGGACCGCGTCCTCCTCTGGCCCTGTGGGTGCACAGGAGGGGCAGAGCCCATACCTGCAAGTGAGAAGCTAGACAGTACAGGGAGGTCTCCCAGAGCCCAGGGATGCAAGCAAAGCCTTCCTGTGCATACCTCCAGGGGCAGCATTGCACTCTGGGGGCTCCAATGGGGAGTGACCACGGCAGGGAGCAAAGCAGGGGTCCTACCACAGAAAACAAACAGAAGGAGCATGGGGACCTATGGTAGGTAAAGAAGGCAGGGCTTTTCTCCCCATACATGAGGATGGGAAGTCCATTGTCCTGAGTGACAGAAGGAGGAATTTGCTCTCAGATTCCATCCTTCTCTGCTCTTCTCAGCTCACACACTCTCCAGGTCATCTGCACACACACTGCCACTTGGTACATCCCTTCACCTTCAAAAAATCTAACTATCTCCTGAGCATCCTCCCTAATATCCACATCCCTGAGGGTTACTTCTGCCTGAATTCCTCACAGATGCTTCAAACTCAAATCCTGAACAGGTTCATACTTGGTCCCATCTTTGATAGCCTGATGATGAAAACATTCCAAACCTTCAGCCTTCCTTACATCCAGCTCACGCTCGGCCACATACTGTTAGTGCCTTCACACACTGCTTCTAGGCTCCATCAGGTGACTTGACTCAGCCACTGGAGAGTTCAGGTAATATGACTCCAGCAGTGGTTGGAAACTGCTTTTGCCATTTGCCTTGCCCTCTCCCATGAAAAGGACATGCTCAGGCTAGCACTGCCTTCCTAGCTAAGTTGTCCTAGACCAGCCAAGATCCAGCTAAACAACACCCATGTGAGCAAACTCAGTCAATGTCCACTGTCAGGACAAATAAAAATTAAGGCAAAGAGGCTTAATTGTCCCTGCTGAAAATAAAGGAAGAAAGTCCCTTCCTTTTTTTTTTTTTTTCACCATTTATTGAGAAAACTTGTGACTGTGGGTGCTTTTTCACCTCTTTGAAATGTACATAAGTCCACTGAAAAACACAGATAGGCCTTTTGCCAGCTTTGTGATCCAGGAATGTCTTTCTCAAAGATCTGGGAAACTTCTCTTTGAAAGGCTCACTCAAGGAAGACAATACCCCTCTTTCCTCCTTCCTGTGCCAGGGTAAGGACCTTACGTCAGTGGGCACCAGGATCCTCATGTAAAACCACTTCCTGTTATAAAAATGGGAGACTTTGTTTTTCTTCTGGATGAGGACAACTAGCTAACATAGATGGTCACCCTATTACTATGTAAATCTAGGGTGAACTGTTTGTGACAGATGGTGCTGTCATGTCCACTTACTGGAGAGCTAGTAACCATCTATCCTGAGAACATATGTGTAATGAGCTGTGTCTGCATGGCTATGGAAAAGAGTGATTTTCTTTGTCTTTGCATCTCTTCAAAGATTGCCTATGATACACATCACATTTTGGTAAATCTAATTCTATAATAAAAGGGTTTTCTTTCCCACTATCTGTGTGAAGGAGATTTCTCGGAGATTTCTCAGAGATTTCCTTTTAATTATATTTCCCCAACATGACCAAAGATGTATGAGCAAACCCAGTTAAGAGTAGCCAAATACTGCTCCAAATGGCTAACAGACACAAGAAAAAATGTTCAACATCACTAGCCATCAGGGAAATAAATATCAAAACGACACTGAGGGGTGCCTGGGTGGCTCACTGGGTTAAGCCTCTAACTTCAGCTCAGTTCATGATCTCAGGGTGCTGGGATCGAGCCCTCCGTCAGGCTTTCTGCTCAGCGGGGAGCCTGCTTCTCTCCACCCCCCCACTGCCTGCTGCTCTGCCTACCTGTGATCTCTCTCTCTCTCTCTATTAAGTAAATAAATAAAATCTTTTAAAAAATAACACATTGAGATACTACCTTATATCAGTTAGAATGGCAAAGATTAACAAGGCAGGAAACAACAAATCTTGGAGAGGATATGGAGAAAGGGGAGCCCTCTGACACTGTTGGTGGGAATGCAAGTTGGAGAAGTCACTTGGGAAAATAGTGTGCCAATTCCTCAAAAAATTAAAAATAGAACTACGGGACTTCATAAGCATCTCTAACTCAACAGTGCAAGATCTCAGTTGAACCCAAGTCTGCTCTCAGATTGCCTCAGCAGTTTGCTGCTCTGAGCCCCACACCCTGCTTCCAAGACCAATACAGGTGATGCTGGCTTCTCTTGTCTGAGAGGTAGTGGTTCCCAGGTAAGTGGAGAAGGAGAGCCTGGCACAAGTTGCAGGGGTCTCTCCTGAAACAGGGACCTGGGGCACTAAGCACTTCCAGATTGCAGAATATGCCCTGTAGCGACCCTTTCCACCATTTGAAAGCGAAAGCTTACAAAACACAATCCCAGCAGACTCTGCCCTCCCCACTGGATGGTGCACCCTAGTTATCCGGAAGGAAACAGCATGATCAGAGCCACAGAAACAGGACAAGTACAGGTACACTGACCCACTCTGCAAGAGGACACACAGAGACACAGATTTAGCAACAATTTATTGAACAACTACTACTCTTCTGGTCACCTAACTGTTCACTACTAAGATGACACCATGTCTGTGGGTGTATCTTAGGTGCAAGAGCCTTTGTGGAATCACCAGTGTAGCTGCTTTGCTCTTCTTCACCAGGAGACCACCCACATCATCCCACAACCTGGCAACAATTTAGTATTGGGCATCAGGATCCTTCAGGAAACTGTCCCAGCAGAAGTAAATGCACAGTGCTGTGTGGCTGCTTAATACTTTACTATCACACATGGCCAGGATGTACCATTCAGCTGCTCCCTATCAGGTCACAGTCTGCACCAGGAAATGTGGATTCTATGGCCTCTGAAGGAAAACCATGGAGCACTAGAGCTTCTTCTCCAGCCACTCCCTTGCTGCACTTCCTCATCTCAGTAAAGGACACCTGGCTTCACCCAGTTATGTCTGCCAGAAACTTGAAGCACATTCCTGATGCTCCACATTCTTAGTCTACTTCCAACATACTAGAAAGTTCAAGAGTTTCTCAAATTCATATTCACTGCCAGCACCTACCTACAGCACACTTATGTCCTCCCTGGTCCAAACTGGGGGTCCCTGCATCCTGATGAGTTTCCCTACCACCTCCAGCCTTACCTCCTCAAGCTCATTTTCTTTTCTTTCTTTCTTTTTTTTTTTTTTAAATGAAGGCCCATAGAGTGTGCTTTCACCAACATCACAGATTTGATATATTCCAAGGCTTATACAACCATTATCTCAACTTAGGTTTACAACATTTTCATCACAACAAAATCAATTCCTGTACACATTAGCAGTTATTTCCTATTCTCTCCCCTTTCCTCATCCTCTCCTAGGGAACTAAGCAATCAGGAATTTACTCCTGTTCATTTTCACTCCAAGGTCATGATCCTTTCAAGTCAGCTTATGTCAGGTCACCTCATCCCTTCGAGGGACCCCCCTGCTAATGAGATGAAAGGCTTCCCCCTCTTATCTATAGGGATCCCCCTCTCATCTATAGCTCTCAGGTCCTGTCTTTGTCTCTGACATCATCCATTACTTACCCAGTTGGGTGCTCACTGGCCTGGGTGAATTTCTCCAGTTCATGGAGCTTCCCCAGCCTCAGGCCTTCTCACAAGCCACTGAATGTTTCTCTCTCTCACTCTCTCTCTCTCTCTTTCTCTCACCCCTCAAACTGGTTACCAATGCAATCTTGCCTAATGTTATATTCCTCAGTGGGGCCTTCACCTACCTGCTCATCCCCACATGTGCCCCATACATGTGTTTGTTGGGGGTTTAGTGGCACCCTGTTCTCCTCCACAGTCCTGATGTGTGTTCTTCTGTGAACGGTTTGAGGCATCCACAAAGGGAGGCACTGTGTGCCCTGGTCACATGTCTAACACACAGCACTCAAGAAACTTTGCTTGAGTTCATGTGCAGAGGAGTCATTTCAGCAGCACATTGGCTACCCAGCCCTGTCCAAATTTGGAAAACATTTCAGTTCACTGAGAAACAAAAAGACTGTTAACTCTGACCTAAACAAGTCAGGCCCTGGGCGGATACAGCAATTCCACCATCTTCTCCACTCTTTTTTTCTTCCTACCCCAAACATATATGCAACACTGAAACATCACCAGAATAGAAACTGAGATTTCACACCTGACCTTTGTTTGCTCCCTCAAGCCTTCCCAGTGCTCAGGTGTTCATGTGTGACTGGTGTTAAAACACTAATTTGGGCCAGCACTCCATGGCCACACTTCTGCCAGCTTCCTGTCACTACTGTCTTCATTCTACAGATGAGGAAACCAAATCTCTCAGTTTCACAATCACGCACCCAGCAAAACCTCTCCCAGCCTTTTCACTCTCAACTGTTCTGAATGATCCACTGTATTTATTTTCAGGAAGCAAGAACTGACAGACCCATGATGCATGGGAGTGATAGTTTTCTGCCAGGACGTCTGGACTGAGATATTCTGGGCAGAACCAGGACTTCTGGATATATCTGAAAGTATCCCATGTTGTCATCCTCAATTATCCATTCTGACAATATACACTTAGACTCAGGAATACTGGGGAAATCCTTAATTTAAAAAAAAATATGGGATGAACAGGAGCCAGTATTTACTTCCAGATCCATCCCCACTGTCCCCACCACACCCTGGCCCACAGAGAGACTCCTCAAGGCCTGAGAGACATTAGGGAAATATTATTAAAAGACACAGGGAATGGGCACCTGGGTGGCTCAGTCAGTTAAGTGTCTCCCTTTGTCTCGGGTCATGTTCCCAGGGCACTGTGTTCAAACCCAGCATTGGGCTCCCCACTGAGCCTCTCTACCTACTTGTGCTCACTCTCTCTCTCAATTAAATAAATATTTTTTTCAAAAAATTCTCCTATTTAAAAAAAAAGACAAAGGGAAGAAAGTCATATTTTATTGAGTACCTCCTAAGTGCCAGGAACTAAACTACACAAGTTGTATTCACAAAACATGATTCTCACACATGCAAACAGAGATGAAGATGTCAGTCCTGCCATCTACTAACCTTTCATGCAGGAACTTCCCGGAGGAGGGAGGGCTAGAGCTGCAGAAACACTGCCACCCACACCCCTACACACCCCAGTTCTCAAGCCCAGCCCAGCCCCCAACTCTGTACAATGTAGGGTGAAAGAGGAGGAGGAGGGGACCTTGGACCCAGCAATGATGCAGATGATAGGGCCTGAAAGCTTATCCCCCTGCATACCCGCCCTTGGACCGTATGTTGAGAGGGGAGAGGAAGGAATGACAAAGCACAGGGAAGATTTTCCTGAAGGATAGTGGAAGGATATCTGAAGACACCATGGAAAGGAAACAAAACAAAAAAAGGAGCAAACTCCACTGTCTCCTCCAGTTTATCAGGCTTACGTTCTGGCTGTTTTATGTACAAACACTGTTCACTGACCATGAATGAGTTTTCTTGCTCTAAATATAGATTATTCTGATGATAATTGAGTTAATATTATACTATCTACTTTCACAGCCTTATAACAATTCTTTTTTTTTTAATTTTTATTTACTTTTTAAATTTCTTTTCAGTGTTCCAGAATTCATTGTTTATGCACCACACCCCGTGCTCCATGCAATATGTGCCCTCCACAATTCCCACCACCAGGCTTACCCAAACCTCCCCCCTGTCTCCTCCAAAACCCTCAGTTTGTTTCTCAGAATCCACTGTCTCTCATGGTTCATCTCCCCCTCCAATATTTGTTTTAATTCAATTATTGACATATAGTATATTATTAATTTCAAAGGTAGAATTAAATAATTCATCAATTGCATATAACACCCAGTGCTCATTACATCAAGTGTTACCCTTAATGCCCAACACTCAGTTACCTCTTCCCCTCCACTGCCCTCCCCTCCAGCAACCTTCAACTTGTTTCCTTTAGTTAAGAGTCTCTTATGGTTTCCCCACTCTCTGATGTTTAGTTGCTTCAAGTGCCTTTGAAGCAGTTTCAGAGAAATACCTAAGCCAGAAAACTAGGGCTAAAATAAAATGAATTATGATTTTATAATGTGCCAGTTGGTGGAAAGGATTAAACCCACTTATTAAAAACATGAAATAAAGTTTAATTTATTCTAAATTTTTATTAATTTTTTAATTTGAGTATACTTGACAATGACACATTCATTTCAGGTGTACAACATAGTGATTCACAAGTTAAACATTATGCTATGTTTACCCTGAGTGTACCTCCCATCTAACCGGGAGCCTATCTCCCTATCTCCACCATTTTGGCCCATCTGCCTACCCCATCTCCCTCCTGCAACCATGGGCTTGTTCTCTGTGTTTATAGACCTGATTCTTACTTTGTTTGTTTATTTATTTGTTTGGTGTTTTAGATTTCACATATGAGTAAAATCATATGATATTTTTCTTTCCCAGTCTGACTTCTTTCACTTAGCTTAATACCTTCTATGTCTGTCCATGTTGTCACAAACAGCAAGATTTCATCATTTTCTTGGCTGCATACATAATATTCCATTGGTTATAGACCTCCTCCTCCTTATCCATTCATCTGTCAGTGGACTCCTAAGTTGCTTCCATATCTTGGCTATGATAAATAATGCTGCAGTAAACATAGGGATCCATACATATTTTCCAAATAAGTGTTTTCATTTCCTTTGTGTAAATACCTGATGAGAAAAAAACAGAACAAAGGCTCAACTTTGCTGCAGCTTGAAGTGTCCAGGCTTATAGATGTAACACTCCTGCAGCTCCCTCAAGCACTTCCTTTCATGCTTTACCCCTATAGCTTTGTTCTTCTTAGCATTGCTTCCCTGTGACAGTAGTAAATAATCTTATCTTAACAGTAGCAAGCCCCTCAAGGTCCTGGAAGTCTTGCTTCCAAATTCCTTAGAGACTTAACACTATTCCTAACCACCACTAAATAAAAAAAAAATATATAACCAGTTGCATCTCACAATACCCATGCAGCTCTTTCTGTCCCTGTGCTAAGCATCTTCTTGCACCAAAAACATTTCAAGAATTATTTCTTGACTGTTTGCTCACTGGCCCCACATCAATATCCATAGTAACATTATTGGATCACATGGCCTTTCCATTGTTAATTTTTTGAGGAACTTCCATACTCTTTTTCACACTGTCTGTACCAATTTACAATCCCACCATCAGTGTACAATTGTTCCTTTTTCTCCTCATCCTCACCAATACTTCTTATTTCTTGTATTTGTTTTTGCCATTCTGACAGGTGTGAAGTGATCATCTCCTGTGGTTTTGATTTGTATTTCCCTAATGATGAGTGATGTTGAGCATCTTTTCATGTAACTACTGGTGATCTGTATGTCTTCTTTGGTAAATATCTGTTTAGGTCCTCTGTGCATTGGTTAATTGGATTGACTGGGGTTTTTAGGGGGTTGACTTGTATGGGTTCTTTATACATTATGAATATTGACACCTTATGGGATAGATCATTTCCAAATATCTTCTCCCAAAGAAGGTTACCTTTTGTTTTGTTGGTGGTTTCCTTCGCTATGCAAAAGCATTTTTTCATGTATTCCCAATACTTTGTATTTCTTACCATATCCCTTGTCTGAGAAGACATATCTAGAAAAATATTTCTATGGTTGATGTCAGAGAAATTATTCTCTATGTTTTCTTTTTCATTTATTTACTTGAGAGAATGAGAAAGCAGTGACAGAGCACAAGTGGAGGAGGAGGGGCTGAGGGAGAGGGAGAAGCAGACTCATCCCTGAGCAAAGAGCCCAAAGCAGGGCTTGATCCCAGGACCATATAAGATCATGACCTGAGCCAAAGGCAGACTCTGAACAGAGTGAAACATGCAGGAACCCTTCTGTATTTCCTTCTAGGAGTTTTATTGTTTCAGGTCCACTGAAATATGTCTTTAATCCACTTTGACTTTATTCTTCTACACTGCACCACAAAGTGACTCAGTGTCATTCACTGATGTGCAGCTGCCCACTTTTCCAAGCATCTTTTTGGAAGAGACTCTCTTTTCCCCGCTGTATGTTCTTGCTTTCTTTGTCATAGATTCATGTACCACAGATTTGTGAGTTTATTTCTGTGCTCTCTATTTTCTTGCATTAACCTAGGTGTCTATGTTTTTCAAACTATTGTACTGTTTTCACTACTACAACCTTGTAGTATATCTTGAGATCTGAAATTGTGATACCTCCAACTTTGGTCTTCTTTTTCAAGAATGCTTTGGCTATCAGGGTCTTTTGTGGTTCCATAAAAATTTTAGTATTGTTTGTTCTGGTTTTGAGAAGAATGCTATGGATATTTTTATAAGGATTGCCTTGAATCTGTAGACTGCTTTGGGCAGTAGGTATGGACATTTTAACAATATTAATGCTTCCAATTCACAAGTGTGTATATCAGTGGGGAGTCTGCTTCTCCCACTCTCTCTGCTTGTACTCTCTCTCTCTTTCAAATAAAAAAATAAAATCTTTTTAAAAAGAATAAAAGGGGATGCCTGAGTGGCTCAGTTAAACAGCTGCCTTTGGCTCAGGTCATGATCCTAGGGTCCTGGGATCGAGGCCCACATCGGGCTCCTTGTTCAGTGGGGAGCCTGCTTCTCTCTCTGCCTCTGCCTGCCACTCTGCCTGCTTGTGAACACTCTCTCTCTTTCTGAAAAATTAAAAAAAAAAAAAAGAATAAAAGGATGTTGAATTTTGCCAAATGAGTTCTTTCTATATCTTTTGACATGATCATACAATGTTTTCCTTCATTATGTAGCTGAAATTTGTCACATTGATTGACTTGCAAATGTTGAACTATCCTTGTATCCCCAAACTAAATTTCACTTCATAATGGTGAACGGTCATTTTAATGTATTGCTAAGTGTGGTTTACTAATATTTTCTTGAGGATTTTGCCTCTATGTTCATTTGGGATTTTGGCCTGTGTATTCTTTTTCTATGATGTTTTTCCGTGGATTCAATATCAGATTAATTTTGCCCTCATAGAATTTATTTGGAGTTTTTTTCTCTACTGTGGTTTGGAATAATTTGAGGAGAATTGTTGCTAGCTCTTCTGTAAATGTTTGGTAGAACTCACCCATGAAACCACCTGTCCCAGACTCTTGTTTTTGGTAGGTTTTTTTATTACTATTTCAATTTCAGTTGTAATAGGACTGTTCAAAATTTTATTTCTTCCTGATTCTATTTTGGAGGATTGTATGCTTCTAGGAATTTATCCATTTCTTCTAGGTTGTCCAACTGTTGGCAGATAGCTTATCATAGTGTTCTTTTATAATCCCTTGCATTCTGTGCTGTCAGGTGTTCCTTCTCCTCTCTCATTACTGACTTATTTATTTGGATCCTTTCTCTTCTTGAAGAGTCTGGCTAACAGATTTTTCAATTTTTGTGTATCTTCTCAGACAACCATCTCTTGGTTTCATTGATTTTTAGACTGTACCATTTATTTCTGCTTTGATCTTTATTAATTCATTCCTTCTAGTAACCTTGAGCATCATGTGTACTTCTTTTTCTAGTTCCTTTATGTGAACAGTTGGATTGTTTATTAGAGCTTTTTCTTGTTTCTTGAAGTAGCCTGTATCCATCAGTATTTTCCACCTAGAACAGCTTTCCCTATTTCAAAGACTTTTAGTATTGTGTTTTAATTTTCATTTGTTTCCATGTACTTTTTTCCCTCCTCTTTGATTTTTTTTTTTGACCCACTAGTTGTTTTGTATCATGTTGTTTTGCCTCTACATGTTTCTTTGGTTTCCAGGTTTTTGTTTCTTGTGATTAAATTCTAGTTCCGTCAAAAAGAAAACCTTGTATGATATACTTTCAGTTATTTTATTTTATTTTATTTTATTTTTTGGAGACAGAGTACATGAGCAGGGAAGGTTGAGGGGCAGAGCAGATAGAGAGGGAGACAGAGAATCCCATGCTAACTCCATGCCCAGTGCAGCGCTGAAAGGGGGCTGAATCTAAGGACCCTGAGATCATGTCTTGTGCCAAAATCAAGACTTGGAAACTTAACAGACTGAGGCACTCAAGTGCCCCACTTTCGATCTTTTTAAATTAATTAAGGCTTATTTTGTGCCCTAACAAGTGATATGTTCTAGACAATGTTGCATATGTACTTGAAAAGAATATGTATGCTCTTTTGATGGGCTGGACAATTCTCTATACATCTCTTATGTCCATCTGGTCTAATTTATCATTCAAAGACACTATTTCTTTATTGATTTTCTGCCTTGATAATCTATCAGTTGCTGTGGGGGAGTTAAGGTCCCCTCCTATTTTTGTGTTACAGTGCTTTTTCACCTTATGTCCATTAATATTTGCTTTATGTATTTAGGTGCTTCAGTGTTGGGTGGGCAGATGTTTAGGATTGTTATATACTTTTGGAGGATTGATCCCTTCGTATTAAATAATGTCTTTCTTTGTCTCTTGTTAAAGTCTTTGTTTTAAACTCTATTTTGTCTGATTTAAGTATTCCTACTCCAGGTTGCTTTGTATTTTTTTGTTTTTGTTTTTGTTTTGTTTGTGTATTTTTTTTGTTTTTTTCCTTCCAATTGCATGGTATGTTTTCCATCCCTTAACTTTTAGTCTGTAAGTGTCTCTACATCTGAGATGAGTCTCTTATAGACCCCATACAGATTGATCTTGTTTATTCAATCATTCTCTACACTTTGTCTTTTGATTGCAACATTTAGGCCATTTAACAGTTAAAGTAATTAATGATAGGTAGGTATTTACTACCATTTTGTTACTTGTTTTGTGGTTGTTTTTGTTATTCTTCTCTGTTCTTTCTCCATGTCTTCCTCTCTTTCTTCATGATAGATGAGTTTATATAGTGTTACGTTTGGCTTTCTTTTTATTTAATTTCATCTATTCATTATAGGTTTTAGGTTTGTAGTTACCATGAGGTTTTTATATAATATCCTAGGTTACAGCAGTCTATATTAATTGGATGGTCACTTCAGTCAAGCACAGTCTTTTTTTTCCCCTTTATTGTTATGTAAGTTCCTCCTTTTTTTTTTTTATGTTATGTTAGTCACCATACAGTACTTCATTAGTTTTTGATGTAGTGTTCCATGATTCATTGTTTGCATATAACACCCAGTGATCATTGCAATATGTGCCCTCTTTAATACCCATCACCAGGCTACCCCATGCCCCACTTCCTCCCCTCTGAAACCCTCAGTATGCTTCCCAGAGTCCATAGTCTCTCATAGTTCATCTCTCCCTCTGATTCCCCCCATTCATTTTTCCCTTCCTTCTCTTAATGTCCTCCATGCTATCTTTCAAAAAAAAAAAACCAAACTTTTTAAATCCCTCCTTCATGTTCTATGTATATGCTATTGTATTTCACATCTTTTCTTTGTATTTTACAACTTTTACTCATTATACTGATCTAAATTTATGAACATTTTTTCCAGTTTAAAAAGTCCTATTAACATTTATTGTAAGGTTGTTTTGTTGGTAATAGCCTCCTTTGTCCTTTGTTTATCTAAAAAAATATTTATCTCTCTCTCAATTCTGAATGATAATCTTCCTGGATAGATTATTCTTGGTTGTAGTGTTTTTGTTTTTCCCTTTCAACATTGTGTATATATTATGTCACTTGCTTCTGACTTGCAAAGAACTTCATTTCTTTTGGCCCTGTGAAGATGAAGGATTCAGTGGATTATCTTCCACTGCGTGCAAATATTTAAAGAACTGTTTCCTGCGTATTTGCTATTGGAAACAGGTGGAATATGACAGGATACACACACACGCACACACACACATACACACACACACACACAGTGATAGTATCTGTTTGGACATTCAGATTTATCCTCCTCTTAACCAGCATGACCCTTGTTGGCAAGCTGAATTCTACCCTCGCAGCCTGCTAAGGAGAATCTCAAGGGTACAACAGGAAGAGTCAGGATCCCCTGAACCCACAAATATGCCCCTCAGGTGTGCACAGCCACTCCCAATGGAGATTGTCTTCCCATAACTGAAATACCCAACCAAAGGTACCTTTAAGAACTCCTTAAGATCCTTATCACTCCCAAGGGTAGGGACCTGCCCAGACCCACCTAGAGATAGGCTACAGGTGCACAAGGCCAGGGGCTCCCGCCCCAGCACTCTCTAAGTGGGCAATCCACTCTGCTTCCAAAGTCTCAGTTTCCAGAGGAAGTGAAGATACAACATTCCCACTGAAGCCCTGAGTTTATGAAGGTAAAGGACTTAGACCAAGGACAAAGTCATTGTGATAGAAACTTCAATAAATTTATTATACTCATTAGTCAGCAATAGGTAAATAAGAAATTACCAGAAAAAGAAGCAGAGAGAAAGATGATGTAAGAATGGAAATAGGAGGAGGAAGGAGGAAGGGAGGGATTAAGGGAGAATGGAGGGAGGGAGGTAGAAAGAACAGAGGGAGGGAGGGGAGAAGAGGGAAAAAAGAAGTAGCAAATTCCTTCTGGCATTCATCCCTGATATATCTGGGGGACAAGACACCTGGATCAGACTCAGGTCTGCTCAAGTGTCTCAACCACATTCCCCAGGTGCTATGATGTCAGTAAATGATTTGCTGAGAATGAGTGCACCTATTGCCCATGTGGGAGACCAAGTCGGTGACCTGGGATGAATTTACTCACTCTCCCTTTGTTAAGACTGAAGCAAGCAAGTCCTGGTGGGAAGGATGTGGGTGCCGAGTTATGGGAAAGGACTTGGAGGACTGGCACTTTGGTATCTCACCTTGAAAGAATGAGAGGAGGGAGGCCTTGGGCAGAAAAGGCAGGAGAGTCCCTGACCAACCCTGAGAGGTTGACACCAACAGTCCCCAGGATGTCTGTCCCACACCTTGTTCCTCCATGTCAGGGAGGCTTGTCTCCATAGGCTGAGCTGTAGGTAAAGTCCTGAGACCAGGCTCCCACTTGCTACTGACTTTCACCAAATATTCAGACCCACTATATGCCAGTGCTATTTTACTCTGAACTTTAGCTAATTTATTTCAGCAAATTACTTCCTTGAATCTTGAGAGGAGAGTCTCTCTTCATTCGAAAGTTGTGAGACAGAAGCTCAACAATAGGAGGGGACTTGCCCAGGGTCACATGGTTAGGTGGCCAACACCTGCAGGAGTGAGGTCCATGCCACAGCTCAGCTGAGCTCTAATCAAATGGCACCAGACGGGGTTACCAACACTAAGACTGCTCCAGAAGTCTGGGGCACAGGAGGATAGAAAGAAATCATATTAGAACTTCTTTTTTTTTAAAATGTTATGTTAGAACTGCTATTATATAAGCTTTTAATATTATCTCTTTTACACATGCTGGTTGTGTTTCTTTTTATAATCTGTACAATGTTATAACAAATGTGTTTGTTAATCCCTCCCTGATGTTTTATGTATATGCTCTTGCATTTATATCTTTTCCAAAGGTGTGAATGATCCAACGAGTCCATGGTTCTACTTGTGTTTTTCCAGTTTTCTGAGCACCATTTCTTGAAGAGACTATCCTTTTCCCATTGGGCATTCTTGGCTTCTTTATCCAATATTGGTTGACCATATATGTTGGGATTTAATTCTGGACTCTCTATTCTGTTTTATTGGTTGATATGTCTCTTTTTGTGCCACTGCTACACTGTATTTTGTTACTATGATTTGGAATCAGCTAGAAGTCAAGAAGTACAAAACCTCCAGCTTCATTCTCTTTTTGCAGGATTTCTTTGGTTATTTGGAATCTCCTGCAGTTCCACACAAATTTCAGAATTATTTTTTCTATTTCCATCTAGAATGCCTTTGTTTTTTGGATTGAGATCACATTAACTCTGTAAATGGCTTTGGGTAATATCATCATTTTAACAATACAATTTCTTTCAACCCAAAACATGAGCTGTCTGTCCATTTGCTTGTGGCTTCAACTTCTTTTCGCAAAGTGTTGTGGTTTTAATTGTACAGATCTTTGAGCCCCTTGGTTACATATATTTCTAAGGATGGTATTTTGATGCTGTTATGAGTAGAATAGTTTTCTCTATTTCCTTTTCTCATGCTCCATCATTAGTGTAAAGGAATGTCACGGATTTGTGTAAGTTTATTTTGTAACATTTCACTTTATCAAATCTCTGATTACAATAGAATTTGACGTCTTAAGTTTTTCTATACTCAAAATGGCATCATATGCAAAAAGTGACAATGTTACTTCTTCCTTCTTGATGTGGATGTTTTTTATTTCTCTCTCCTGCCTAATTGTTCTAGCTAGGACTTCCACTACTATATTGAATAAGGGTGCTGTGAGTAGCCTTCTCTGTTATGTTCCTGTTCTTTGAGGAAAGGTTTTCACTTTTTCTTCATTGAGTACAATGTTAGTTGTAGATTTCTCATAATGGTCTTTATTATGATGAGATACAGTCTTTTTTATTTTATTTAAGTTCAATTAATATATAATGTGTTATTTATTGGTTTCAGAGGTAGAGGTCAGTGATTCATCAGTCTTACATAATACCCAGTGCTCACTACATCACCTGCCCTCACTCTCTATATCCAATCTATCAAGAGTTTTTATCATGAAAGAATGGTGTATTTTGTCAAATTTCTTTAGGCAACTATTGAGAGGATCATGTGATTTTTATCTCTCATCTTATTGGTGTATTGAATTATACTTGCTGATTTTATATGTTGAACTATCTTTGCATCCCATGGATAAATCCCATCTGGTCACAGTGTACAGTCCTTTTAATGTGTTTCAATTTGGTTTGCTAACATGTTGTGAGAATATTTGCATCTATAGTCGTCAAACATATTGCTTTAAAGTATCATTATCTTGTTTGCTATCAAGGTAATACTCATTTTGTGGAATGGTTTAGAAACATTGCCTCTTCCTCAATATTTTGGAAGAGATTGGGTAATTTGTTTGATGCTGAAGGAGGTACCACAAAGTATTTTAAGCAGCAGAACACAAAATCAGTACATTTAGAAGTCTGCTACAGTGACTGGGATTGTCCATGGCTTAAAGACGCTAAGGTCAAGGACGCTTGGGAAATCCCAGGTGGGACAGTTTGGCCTCAGGGTACCTGGGGTTACAACAAGTACTGGGGTGCCTGAGTGCAGCAGAGTTCCCAGGCATCACAGCAAAGAAAACGACTAAAAACAACATGTCTAGGCACTGGCTTTCTGCTCAGTTTTGTCATAAATTACAAACTGCTACATGATCCCACTATTGCTCTCTGGGCAGGGGCCCAGCAAAGGCAGAAGTGTGCCAAGATGCACCTCCTTCCCCTGAGAGGAACAGCACAGGTCTGCACCACGGGAGCCTGTAAAGTTTGAGACTTAAAGTGGGATTTCATGCCTGAGATAAAAATGTTCAGTCACAGGCTGGGTAAACACAAAGTTTGTAAGGAAACCAGGGAGACAAAAGTGATTAACTACTCATCCGTGAGGGCTCACTGAAGAGTGGGGGAGTGTGTGAACTTTCAACTCCAGGTATAGATTGGGGCACCATCATATTCATCTCCCCCCGGCCCCCATTGGTGCTGAAAGCCTTCGAGGAGCGCATACTGCAATCTGGAGCCACGGGCACTGAGCCCAGCCCCCTGGCAAGGGAGGGGAAATTCCTCCCCTAGAAGTTCACTAAGAATCAGCACAAGAAGCTTCTCCCCCAGTAGACTAGCAGGAACATCCAGCTAAGACCAAGGTTATGTATCATAGAGAACACCTAAACTTCAGCCTAGGCAAAAACAGTTCATAGCATCTGTGAGTATTTGATGACAATGATGATGATGATGATGATGATGTAGTCTTGGGGATTTGTTTATCCATTCTCTTATTTTATCAGTTCTTTTAAAATTATTTTAAAAATTTTATTTTATATATAATATATGTATAAGTAATTTTTCATTTCCTTTTACTATTTTCTACTTTACATATATATGGGTTTTTTAAAATTTAATTTTATTTTTTTCAGTGTTCCACGATTCACTGTTTATGCACCACATCCAGTGCTCCATGCAATACATACCTTCCTTAATACCCACCACGAGACTCACCCAACCTTCCACTCCCTCCCCTCCAAAACCCTCAGTTTGTTTCTCAGAGTCCACAATCTCTCATGGTTTATCTCCCTCTTCTATATATATGTGTGTGTGTGTGTATATATATATAAATATACATAAAATGTATACATATACACACACACATATAAAAGTAAAACAGAATACAGTGAGAGGAAATAAAAATATTTTTTTTTCTTTCTTTCCTCTTTTGGGACCTTGTATTTTTTAACAAACAAACCAAACACCCAGAATCTAGTGTATTGTTTTGTTATGTTTTACTGCTTGTATGCTTCTTTCTTATTTTGTTTTGTATCTGTTTTCCTCTGTTTTGTTTTGTTTATATTTTTCCCGTGTTGTTGTTGCTATTTTTAAATTTTTTTTTATTTTCAATTTCTTTTTAGTGTTCCAGAATTCATTGTTTATGCACCACACCCAGTGCTCCATGCAGTATGTACCCTCCACAATACCCACCACCAGGCTCACTCAACTTCCCAACCCCCTCCCCTCCAAAACCCTCAGTTAGTTCCTCAGAGTCCACAGTCTCTCATGGCTCATTTCCCCCTCTAATTTCCCCCAAGTCTCTTCTCCTCTCCATCTCCCCATGTCCTCCATGTAATTCTTTATGCTCCACAAATAAGCAAAATCATATGAAAATTCACTCTCTCTGCTTGACTTAATGCTATTTTTGTCTTTTCTCTGTCTTTCATCTATTCTTCCCTGGACATAATGACTAGACAGAGAAATTCACCCAAAAGAAAGATCAGGAGACAGTAATCACTGCCAGGGATTGAATCAATATGAATACAAGTGAGGTGTCAGAACTAGAATCAAGGGGCGCCTGGGTGGCTCAGGGGATTAAGCCGCTGCCTTCGGCTCAGGTCATGATCTCAGTGTCCTGGTATTGAGCCCAGTATTGAGCCCCGCATCCGGCTCTCTGCTCAGCAGGGAGCCTGCTTCCCCCCCACTCTCTCTGCCTGACTCTCTGCCTACTTGTGATCTCTCTCTCTGTCAAATAAATAAATAAAATCTTAAAAAAAAAAGAACTAGAATCAACACAACAATTATAAAGATAATAACATAGAAGACAGTAGAGAATCTCTTACTGGGGAAATAAAACAACAAAAATATAATCAGGCTGAAATTTAAAAAGCTATTACTGAGATGCAGTCTCAAGAGAGATGTATAAACTACCAAAACTGAAACTGGAAGAAAAAGAAAACCTAACAGACCCATAACCAGCAAGGAAATTGAAGCAGTAATAAAAAATCTAGCAATAAACAAGAGTCCAGCCCAGATGCACCCAGAATTCTAACAAGCATTTAAAGAAGAATTAATACTTATTCTTCTGAAACTTAAAAAAAAAAAAAAGAAATGGAAGGAAATTTTCCAAAATAATTCTAGAAGGCCAGCATTACCTTGATCCCAAAACCAGACAAAGACCCCACCACGAAGGACAATTACCGACAAATATCCCTGATGAATGTGATGCAAAAAGTCTCACCAAGATACTAGCCAACAGGTTCCAATAGTACATTAAAAGGACTATTCACCATGACCAAGTGGGATTTATTCCTGGGTTACAAGAGTAGCCCAACACCTGCAAATTAATCAATGTAATACACTACATTAATAAAAGTAAGGGCAGGAAATGATATGATTTTCTCAATAGATGCAGAAAAAGTATTTGACAATATACAGCATCTTTGCCTGATTAAAATTCTCCACAGTGGTGAGATAGAGGGAACATACCTCAATATCATAAAAGCCATCTAGGAAAAATCCACAGCAAATATCATTCTCAATGTGTAAAAACTGAGAGCTTTTCCCTTGAGGTCGGGAATATGACAGGGATGTCCCCTCTCACCACTGCCGTTCAACATAGTACTGGAAATCCTAGCCTCACCAATATGACAAGAAAAACATAAAATAATTAAAATAAATTAATCCATAGTTTTTTGTTTAAGTTTTAAAGTTAAAAAATAAATAAATAAAAGGCATCCAAATTGGCAAAGAAGTCAAACTCTCATTCTTCACAGATGATATGATCCTCTATGTGGAAAACCCAAAGAATTCCACTCCAAAATCATGACAACTCATACAGCAAATCAGCAAAATGGGAGGATATAAAATCATGGCACAGAAGTCATTTGCATTTCTATACACTAAAAATGAGAAATAAGAAAAAGAAATCAAGGAATCAATCCATTTACAATTGCACCAAAACCCAAAAATCATTTTACCTAAGTAGCCTAACCAAAGTGGTAAATAATCTGTACTCTAAAAATGATAGAACTCTCATGAAAGAAATTGAGACTGACACCAAAAAATGGAAAAACATTCCATGTTCATGGACTGGAAGAACAAATATTGGTTTTTACTTTGTCTTTTTTTAAATCTTTTTAAAAATTCTATTTATTTAATTATGAGAGAGAGAGAGAGAACAAGCACAGGCAGGGGAAGTGGCAGGCAGAGGAAGAAGAAGACTCCCCACTGAGCAAGGAGCCTGATGCGGAACTCAATCTCAGGACCCTGGTATCATGATCTGAGCCAAAGGGAGATGCTTAACGGACTGAGCCACCTAGGCATCACATAACAAATATCATTGATATGTCTATCCTACCCAAAGCAATCTACATATTCCGTGTAATCCTTATTAAAAACACCATCAACATTTTTCACAGCACTGGAACAAATAATGCTAAAATTTGTACGGAACCAGAAAAGAACCCGAATAGCCAAATGAATGCTGAAAAAGAAAACCAAAGCTGGTGGCATCCATCACAACTCCATACTTCAAGCTGTATTGCAAAGCTGTCATCATCCAGACAGCATGGTATTGGCACAAAAACAGACACATAGACCAATGGAACAGAATAGAGAACCCAGAAATGGACACTCAACTCTGTGGCCATCTAATCTTTGACAAAACAGGAAGGAATATCCAATGGAAAAAAGATAGTCTCTATGGTGCAGGGAAAATTAACAGCCACATTGGAAGAATGAAACTGGACCATTTTCTTACACCATACACAAAAATAAACTCAAAATGGGTGAAAGTGCTAAATGTAAGACAGGATTTCATAAAAATCCTAGAGGAGAACACAGGCAGGATCCTCTTTATACTCAGTCATAGCAACAACCTGCTAGACATGTCTTCAAAGGCAAGGGAAACAAAAGCAAAAATAAACTATTGAGATGTCATCAAGACAAAAAGTTTTTGCACAGCAAAGGAAAAGGTTGAGAAAACTAAAAGACAGCATACAGAATGGGAGCAGATATTTGCAAATGTCTTATCAGATATAAGGCTAGTATCTAAATCAATGCACAGAAATCGGCTGCATTTCTTTACACCTGCAACAAGACAGAAGAAAGAGAAATTAAGGAGTCAATCCCATTTACAACTGCACCCAAAACCATACGATACCTAGGAATAAACCTAACCAAACAGGGAAGGAATGTATACTCAGAAAACTATAAAGTACTCATGAAAGAAATTGAGGAAGACACAAAGAAATGGAAAAATGTTCCATGCTTATGGATTGGAAGAACAAATATTGTGAAAATGTCTGTGCTACCTAAGCAGATATAAGGCTAGTATCCAAAATCCATAAAGAACTATCAAACTCAACACCCCAAAAACAAAATATCCAGTCAAGAAATGGGCAAGAGACATGGACAGACATTTCTGCAAAGAAGACATACAAATGGACAACAGACATGTGAAAAATTGCTCCATATCCTTTGGCATCGGGGAAATACACATCAAAACCACAATGAGACACCACCTCACACCAGCAAGAATGGCTACCATTAACACCTCTGGAAACAACAGATGTTGGTGAGGATGCAGAGAAAGGGGAAATCTCTTACACTGTTGGTGGCAATGCAAATTAGTACAGCCACTCTGGAAAATAGCATGGAGGTTCCACAAAAAGTTAAAAATATAGCTACCCTACCCTACCCAGAAGTTGTACTGCTAGGTATTTCTCCAAAGGTTACAAACATGGTGATCTGAAAGGGAACATGTACCCCAATGTTTATAGCAGTGATGTCCACAATAACCAAACTATGGAAAGAGCCCAGATGTCCATCAACAGATGAATGGATAAAGAAGAGGTGGTTCTGGATAAAAGAACAGAATATTACTCAGCCATTAAAAGAATGAAATCTTGCTATTTGCAATGATGTGGATGGAACTAGAGGGTTTATGCTAAGTGAAATAAGTCAGAGAAAAACAAATAACATATGATTTCAATCATATGTATAACTTAAGAATTAAAACAGATGAATGTAGGGAAAGGAAGGAAAAACAAAATAAGACAAAATTAGAGAGGGAGACAAACCATAAGGCTCTCTTAACTATAGGAAACAAACAGTGTTGCCGGAGGCAAGGTGAGTGGGGATATGGGGTAAGGAGGCATTGGACATTAAGGAGGGCACTTGATGTAATGAGCACTGGGTGTCACATGCAAATGATGAGTCACTAAACTCTATCTCTGAAACTAATACGCTACATGTGTATTAACTGATTTTATATAAAAATAAAACTATTGTTATTATTAAAGATAAATAAAAATAAATAGATATAAATGTTTGTTAGAATTCACTAGTGAAGTGATTTGACTAGAGGTTTTATGTTTGTTTGCTTGTTACTGACTCAAATCTTGAATTACAAGTTAAAAGTGCATTAGGCCCTCCCTTGAGGTCCCCAGGCCCACCCCTTGTGTGGAATTTAGGTGCCACCTGGACAAACCCCTTGCTTTTTCTCATTCTTGGGATCCCTCGTTCATGTTAGAAAGAGGATCTAGAGGCAGAGTGGAGTCTCTACTGTCCAGGGGAAAGGGAGAAAAGGGACAGTGATGGGACAGGTCCAAGAAGAATGATGCTGAGAAACCCCTCAATGCAGCTACTCACTGCAGAATGAATCCTACACAACAGGATCACAGAGCAGGGCACAAGGTTAGCTCAGCATGTGGAGCCCATCCAGGCCCAGTTGTTCCATGCCCAGCTCCTCCTCCATTCCCAAACCAGCCACAGCCAGGCTGTGGACACCTCACGTCAGGCACTCTAGCCAACTCTGTCACAGTCTCCTTAGAGAAACCTAGGGAGGACTTTCCTGGGAGGGTCATGTTGGGTCCTGAGCAATGGGACAAGTTCTGGTGGTTGAGAGCATGGGAGTCCTGGAGGCCATTAACTACTCCCTCACCCCATAAAAGTCCAGGCCCTTCGGAAAACATGGGAGATCCTGCACAAGGCTAGTTGCTGGGCTCTCCCTGCCGAACTGCTCCAGCTGCTGGGACCAAGCTGTGCATGCCAGGAAGAGTTTGAGTCAGAGCAGCAGTCATCAAAGAGCATTCTATATGGAAACAGTCCCCAGGCTGAAGTCACTCATTGGCCAGTGGTAAGATTGTTCCTTACACCCATGGAGCTGTGTGGGTAGTGCACCATAGTGCCATGGCCTGCTCAGGGGCTGCTCACTAGGGAGCTGCATTGAGCAGGCTTGAGGAGACAGTCCTAGCTGAGGTAGAAGTTTCAGGGTGGGTGGCTGGGTGGGCAGAACCATACTCAGGGGCCGAATGGGTATAGAGGCAGCCATTGGTCAGTGGGTAGTTTGTAGGTATCCAGGGAGCATCCTGAGTGAAAGAGGATGATGTAGGTGACATTGTTGGCAACAACTGTTTGGGCAGCTACTGTTGGGACTTTCTGGTGTCAGGTGGGCCCATGAGCAAACCGAGGGGGCTGAGGGGCACATGATGGTGTGGGTAGGTCCCAGATGTAGAACCCGGGTAAGGGGAGGAACCCAGCATAGGAGATGAAGAAGGGGAGGAGGAATTGATGGAGGAGACAGCCAGTCCACTGAATGAGAGGGAGGAGTCAGGTAGTGATCAGTAGTTGTAGGAGCTTGGACCTGTGGTGGGAGACTGGTCAAGAAAGTCTAGAGGTCAGGATTGCTGGCAAAGTGTTCCAGGATGAGTCGCTGATCAGGGAATAATGTCATGGATCATCATAGTCCAAGCTCAGGCCCAGACACTGGCCCCCACTGATGCCAAGGGGGATCACGTTGTGGTTCAAATTGGAGGTACTGTTGCCCCACTCAGGCTTGTGTAGGCCATCTCCTCAGGGTCCAGTCAGGTGGAAAGTGCCAGGGGAAAGCACAGTTTGGTGAGATCCAGTAGGGAGCCTCCTGTGGTCATGGCAGATGGGAGGACAGGCACACTGGCAAGCTGGTCAGGAGATAGAAAGATGTTAATTCCATGAAGTTCCAGGGGGTCAAGATGGCAGAAAAGTAGGAGACCCTGTTTCAACAGGTCCCCTGAATTGAGCTAAATATCTACCAGAACACTCTGAACACCCATGAAATCAGCCTGAGATGTAAGATTATACACTTCTGCATCTCTACGGGGGCAGAAGAGCATCAGTGGAGAGGTCAGTGGATTGGGAATGCTGGAAGTGATATCAGAGGATAAACAGAAGGGGAGGGAGCCACCAGAAGCAATGCATTAGAAAGTAATACCCCAATATGAAAGTGCCCTGTGCTTGGGGACCAGCTTTTACCTGGAGTCTGGTTAAAAGCACTCAGAAAGAACAAAGGGTCTTAAGGGGCAATTGGTGGAATTGGGCAGTCACAGTCACGGACATAAGGTCACAGCCAGTGCCCACTCATGTCTGAGAGAGCCCGGCAGGGGCCCCAGTTGGTGGTCCCTGAGCCTGCTGCTTTCTGCTGCTTGCACCACTGCACAGGCTGGGCACACCCTCATCTGCGCCTGAGAGAGCCTGGCTCAGGCTCCTGCCATAGGTCCCTGGACCCACACCCTTCTGTGACCTGCACCGCTGCTGGGTGTGAGTGCACCCAGTATGGGCATGGACCCCAGACAGCAGTCCCAACCACAGCAGCCACCAAGATTGGGCTTGCCCAGACCAATATCACCTGTGGTTGTAGTGGCACAGGGATGCAGAGATAAGCAGGGGCCTCGGGCAACCACAGAGATGATGGCTGGGGGTGAGCACCACCTGTGGGAGGTTGCACTGTTCAGTGGAGTTTGCAGAAGGAGAGCCTGTTTGTTTTGGACCACACAGAGGGGAGCAGACTGAGGCTTCTCTCTGAAGCCAAGGACTAGGAGCAGACCATTTATTTGCACTAACCCTCTGAAAAGCCACAAAAAACCGCCAAAGAACAAAAACCTCCAGAGAACCAAAGCCTGAAAAACTGGTTTCCACAGCCCAGCCCAAGCAAGACTGACTGAAAAACAAGGAGGCAGGTCCCTTCCCCAGAAGACAAGCCCAAGGAATAAGAGAACAATAACCACAGGGTCTCCATTAAACTATAAAACCCCAACATCGGGGGAAAACAATATATTAAGCCTCTGGTATTGTCACAAAACCTGTACATTTCATAGATACAACTTTTTTTTTTAATTCGTTCTCACGATTCTTCTTCTTTTATTTTTTAACCTATTTACCATTACAACTAGATGTTTAATACAACATATTACAAAATAACTTGAACTTGAACATTTTTCATACGTACACCCATGTTTCTTTTTCTTTTTCTTTATAGATAGAGAGATAGATACATGATAGATATAGATATAAGCGTCAAGGTAATCCTTTTTCCCTGTTCAATACCACCCATATATGTACAACAGTTTTAATTTCCCTATATCTCTGGAAAGTTGAATCCTTTAACAAACATAACAAGATACACCCAGGATACTGAAATAACCTTCCTCACCCACATCAAAGCTTTATAAACACCTTCCTATTTATTTCTCTGTCACTGTTTCTGTGTATTTGTGGTTTTTTTTTTTTTTTGTATTATATAAATCTTATTCTTTGCTTTCATTTTGGCTGTATTGTCCCTTTTTTTTTTCTTTCTTGTCTTTTACTTTTATCGATCTTTTTGTCTGTTTGTTTTCCTTTATGTATTTTATAAATCCAGGAAATTCACAGGACTGAGGTCAGGAGGAGCATGAAGATAGATTCCTAGCATCCTATGGCTTCAGCAAATGTTTGTCTCTAGCAAGATCCCCTACATAGCAGAGACTTTTGAGTCCACTTCACCATTCAGAAAACCTCCACAGTGGCTGGGCATGTGCAGGGAGGCTTTGGGCCTGGATAAGTGTCCTGAGGGCTGGTTTTGTCACACTGCTGTGAAGGGCAGAGTGACAGGATTCCTGTTCAGTGCAAATGGTAGTCAAAACAATCAATCCTCTGTGTATGGAAATTGCCCCAGGGCACCATCCTCCACCAGCTGCATTCCAGGGGAAGCAACAAATAGGCAGGACCACAGAGACAGCTATCATTGTGTTGGGCATAGCAAGAAGTGGGGACACCATTCTTTGGGGATCTTGCTGCACCTGTTTCACAGCCCTGGTGTCCAGTGCTCCAGGATGAATACGGAGGCAAGTGGAGGGGGCTCTGGCACTCAGCCAGGTCACAGCCAATCTCATTATCACTGGGCAGAAAACCACCATAACCAGAGATCCTTGTGTATGCCTGTCACAATTTGGGGACATGTAGGCCCCCACATGTCATAACCCGAGACCGTCATCTCCATCTACCTCAGCAAGCCTGTCTTCCTGCCCCTCAGCTTCCACCTGCACCTTACAGATGGTGGAACTGATCTGTTCTGATTTTGTACATCCTCCTAATTCAGTCTTGGTTGGTGCATGTTTCTAGAAATACACTCATTTCCTCTAGGTATGAAGTTATTGGTATTTAATTGTTCATAGTCTCCTATGATTCTATATATTTCTGTCTCCTCAATTGTAATAGCTCCCTTTTATTTCTAATTTTATTCAAATCTTTCTTTTTTCTTAGACTAAGTAAAAGTTTGCCATTTTCTTCATCATTTAGAAGAACGACCTTGGATTTCATTAATCCTTCCTGTTATTTTTCTGGTCTCTATTTCTTTTACTTCCACTCTGATGATGATGATGATGATGATGATGATAATGATGATGATGATGATGATGATATTTCCTTCCTTTTGTTGACTTGGGTTTAATTTTCTCCCCGTTTTCTAGTTACTTGAGTTGTAAAGTTAAATATTTTATTTGAGATCTTTCTAATTTTTGTTGCTATAAACATCCTCTCAGAACTGCTTTTGCTAAAACCCACAGAATTTGGTATGTTGCATTTTATTTTCACTTCCTTGAGATAATTATTTATTTCACTTTTATTTATTTATTTTTTATTACATAATGTTAGTCACAATACCATACATCATTAGTTTTTGATGTAGTGTTCAATGATTCATTAATTCCATATAACACCCAGTGCTTGTTCCAACCTGTGCCTCCTTAATTTAATACCTATCACCCAATTACCTCTTTGACATATTGGTTGTGTCACCAATATCACATTATTCAAGCACCCAGTGCCCAGTAAATCAATGTCTGAAATGCTGATTTTGAAGCCAAGAAAGCTTTTTTATCACAAGGATAGCCCAATGAGAAGGCTTGGGATCCTTCCCAAAGTTGCCTTGCCCCTGTGGAGACAAGGGACACCTTCTATATGTTTGGAGAAGGAGGTGAATACATGAGAGGTATGTGAGGTGTTTCTAGAAACCTTGGGAATGTGGGTCTTGAAACATCTGGAGCTCTCTGTTCTTCCAGAAAATGAGGCACCTTCAGGACTTGGTATGATTAGGGATGTCGCATAGTTTCCAGACAAATGTTTCCATCTGGTTCCCATTTAGTTTCTATAACCAGTAAGTGAATGGGAGCAGAGGTAAAAAAAGAAAAGTTAATGATTGATCCTGCGTAAGGTTGAGAGGTACATAAAACATAATTAAGGACAGAATAAAACACAGTGTGAAGCTAAAGTGATAATGGAACTGATACAACTATAGTTCTACATATGCTTACAAAACAGGTCCAGGAACCATGGGTCCATGCTCAGTTGTTTAGAATTATTTTCCACATATTTTTAGGTCTACTCACTTTCCTCTTGTTCATTTCTTTTTTTTTTTAACATCTTAATTTTATTTTATTTTTTTCAGTGTTCCAAGATTCATTGTTTATGAACCACACCCTGGGTTCTGTGCAATACATGCCCTCCTTAATACCACCACCAGACTCACCCAACCTCCCAACCCCTCCCCTCTGAAATCCTCAGATTGTTTCTCAGAGTCCACAGTCTCTCGTATTTTGCCTCCTCCTCTGATTTCCCCCAATTCACTTTTCCATTTCTTCTCCTAATGTCCTCCATGTCATTCCTTATGCTCCACAGGTAAGTGAAACCATAGGATAATTGACTTTCTCTGCCTGACTTATTTCATTGAGCATAATTCCGGTCCCATCCATGTTGATACAAAAGATGGGTATTCATCCTTTCTGATGGAGGCATAATATTTCATTGTATATATGGACCATATCTCCTATATCCATTCTTCTGTTGAAGGACATTTTGGCTCCTTCCACAGGTTGGCAATTGTGGCCATTGCTGCTATGAACATTGGGGTACAGGTGCCCCTTCTTTTCACTACATTTATATCTTTGGGGTAAATACCCAGTAATGCAATTGCAGGGTTATAGGGTACCTCTATTTTTAATTTTTTGAGGAATCTCCACACTGTTTTCCAAAGTGGCTGCACTGACTCACATTCTCACCAACAGTGTAAGAGGGTTCTCCTTTCTTCATATCCTCTCCAACACTTAATGTTTCCTATCTTGTTAATTTTTACCATTCGAACTGGTGTAAGGTGGGGGTATCTCAATGGGTTTCTTTTTTTTTTTTCTTTAAAGATTTCATTTATTTATTTGACAGAGAGAGAGAGAGATAACAAGTAGGCAGAGAGGCAGATGGAGACGGAGGGGGAAGCAGGCTCCCTGATGAGCAGAGAGCCAGATGCAGAACTGGATTCCAGGACCCTGGGATTATGACCTGAGCAGAAGGCAGAGGCTTTAACCCACTGAGCCACCAGGCGCCCCATGTCAATGTGGTTTTGATTTCAATTTCCCTGATGGCTAATGATGGAACAGAATAAAGAGTCCATATATGAGCCCTCAATCTACGGTCAAATAATCTTAAACAAAGCAGGAAAAAATATCCAGTGGAAAACAGATGGTCTCTTCAATAAATAGTGCTGGGAAAATTGGACAGCTATTCTCCCACACCATACACAAGATAAACTTGAAATGGACAAAAGACCTCAACATGGTGCAGGAAGCTGTCAAAATCCTAGAGAAGAACATAGGCAGTAACCTCTTCGACATTGGCCACAGGAACTTACTTCAAGACATGTCTCCAAAGTCAAAGGAAGCAAAAGTGAAAATGAACTTTTGGCATTTCATCAAGGTAAAAAGCTTCTGCAAAACAAAGGGAACAGCCAACAAAACAAAGTGGCAATCCACGGAATGGGAGAAGATATTCGCAAATGATACTACAGACAAAGGGTTGATCTCCTCTTGTTCATTTCTACCTTCATAGCGTCGTGGTCAAAGAAGTTGGTTGATATGATTTCAATCTTCTTAAATTTGTTATGATTTCTGTGCTCCATCATATGATCTAACATGGAGAATATTTCATGTGCATGTAAGAGGAGTATACATCTGTTGTTGGACAGAATGTTCTGTAAATATGTCTTTTGTTCTAAAGGGTGGTTTCATTCCAATGTTTCCTTGTTGGTTTTCTGTTTGTTTGTTTGTTTTTTTGTTGTTTGTCTGGACAATCCATCCATTGTTGACAGTGGGGTGTTGAGGTCCCATACTATTTCTTCTGCTATGTCTTGCTGTTTACCCTCTGGTGCACTATACTGACCACAGCTAACAGTATTATTCCACATGACAAAAATGAAATTGTTATGGGATCCAGCACCAGTATCAACAAGTAGGGCAAATACAGGGTAGATTTGAATCCAAAAGGCAGTAAGTTGATAATGGGCACAGTCCGTACCTTTAGTTCCTCAGCTTCCACATGCACCATTTACCAACATTGTAAGTTTCATATAACAACACAACAAATCCACATTTTCACCCATCTACAAAGCTACCATTACAAATGAAGAAGTTCTCTCTTTCTCCAAAATGAAACACACATTGAATCCAACACTGTTATATTATTTATTCCTCAATTTCAGTCAAAATCCCTTTGACTATTCTGTTACGTAGAGACAATATTTTAAGTATCACCAACAGAAACCTGAATAAAATCACATTTCTAAGAGGAAGAGACAGGAATAAAGTAGATAATAAAGACAAATAACACATCTACATGATAAGAAGGAGAAAATATGCAACGCTTCTACAGTTCTTTTTTTGTTATCGGTCACATGCAGGAACTGGTATCTGTGACTTCCATCTTCCACTTCTAATTCTGTGTCTTCTCATTTCTCCCAGAACCACAGCAGGTCAGCATTCTCTACCTTGGAAGTGAACACACCTTCACCTGAAAGTCTGAGTCCTCAATAGTCTGGTTTCCTTTTCTTTGCTGTAGTTTTCTATGCACCTATACCATTGGAATTGGAAATACTGAGAAACAGTACAGTGTTCAAGGTCAAAACTTTCAGCAGTTCACCAAGGGTTTAAAATTCTCTTCTTCATATACGTCTTAATTCTTGTAGCAGTTCTGTTCTTTCCAACTGGTGTGGCACACCAGGGAATTCAGACCCACATCCTTCATTCCCTGAAGTAACTAGCACAAGTTTCACAAGTAACAGACAGGTAAGTGTGTTTCATCCATCCCAGGATAGGAAGTATATAAAGTAGAATATTAGACTGTTCTCCTCTTAAACACCCAACAACCATCATTTCTCCAGAAATTTTTGGATGACTAATGGCTCTGGTCAGAGTGCACATTTGCAAAATAGAGCTAGTGACCCACCCATAGGTCCTCTGCACAACTCAAGCTGTGTTTAATTTGCAGAGTCATTCAGCCCTCATCTCCTTCATATCAAACAGTATAAAGGCTCCATGAAAAAACACACACACACGCACTAAAAAGGAAAAAAAGCGACAAACACAAAAGACTCAACTATAGGGAACAAACTGGTCGTTGGTGGGTGACGGATGGGTGAAATATGTGAGGGGGATTATGGCGTACTTACACTTACCATGATGAGAACTGAGACATGTATAGAATTGTTGAATCACTATATGGTACACTTGAAACTAATCTAACCCTGTACATTAACTCTACTGGAATTTAGAGAACAATTTTTTTAAAAAAATTATAAACAAATAAGAAATAAGAAACTCTAGGACACTTTATAAATTCATTTTTTGCTGAATTTACATAGGGACACTGATAATATAAATGAAATATAAATGATGATTAAAAATTTTTTTAAAAGAAGTAATTTTCATTACCAAAAGAAACATAATTTCCTATAGTAAAATTCAGCCTACCCCAAATCAGCTCAAACAAGAGTCAACTTTTATCTACTCCTACCTGAGCATAAGGTATGAACTAACTATTCTCATAACCACACCAGGAGTCTGTATCCAGAGCAGGAGGGCAGGACACCAGCTCACCCAGGACAAGCCTCAATCCTTTTGCTTCAGGGAGTCTGGGGTTCCAATAAGAACCACCATGAGGGGTCTGAGACTATGTTGGGGCCCTAAGGGGGATATAACATTGGGCTACAAGAAAGTAATAAAGATTTGGCTCCTTGGGAAGCACCATCAACACCAGAACCTGGGCTGAACCCCTGCCCTGAAAGGTTCACAGTCTCTTCCAAAGAAGGAAAAAGCACAGGGTCCTCCCCAGGCCCACCCACCACAGAGAAAATGGTCAGGGACACATCTCCTGACCTAGACATGATGTATAGAAACAGAGAGCCAGTGGAGGAAGCTAAAGGGAAGGAGAAAATGTGGAAGCTATCAGTCATGTTATAAAAGCGGACATCATGTTTGTTGAGGTCCAGGAAAACCCCTACCCTGTGGAGAACTTGCACAAGGATTAGTTGAGTCACAGTGATGGTGCAGGCATAATATATATTGGCAAAGTGCCCACAGTCCGGAACCCATTTTCTGGGAACTCTTGTGCCAGTCCTACTTCTTCACATCTTCCCTACAGACCCCCAGAGCCCACTCATTTCGGTTTCCATAGTTGATATTCACCTTGCAATAACATCACTGTGATGTTTTGAGCTCACAGTCCAGGATACTGTGTCTCTCCTGTATCCTCAAATGTGTCCATCCAGATCATATTGGTCTTTTTATTGGAGACATCAAGGTCAGGATGTGCAGACTCTGGATCTACAGTGCCAGACACTGCAGAGAGTGTTGCCAATCATGCAAGGCCTTCCCCTACCCTATAAGAAGGCACACCACCACCACCGCCACCACCCAAGACACCTAGCTGCAGGGAGAGCTAAACCTTCTGAGATTAGAGCCTTGTGATTCAAGCCCATAGCCCTCTAAACAAGAGAAGTAACCATGAGAGTGATTAGGGGGTTAGAGATATCACAGGACACTTAAGGATCAGATGATACTCCATGGACTGAGGGATATCTCTTCAGCATCCAATATATCACTCACACCCACCAATCCCAGCTACATGACTTTCACTGCCCCATCTGAGCCCACCACCATTGATGGTGCCAGCATCTGTATCATCACAGCAAGCTGAAGGAGATGTCAGCAGCCATCAGGCAGATGACACCTAGAAAGAAATCAAAGTAACTCACAGGCCTGGAACTTCTCCTTCTGCCAATCTACAAGGGAAACACATTTCCCAAAAGTGAACAAAAACTAGAGATTTAAGGAGACTGTACACAACAATGTCAATATCTAGGCATCTGAAATACAGTGATGCAAAACTTACAGGGAAATATACTTTGGAAACATTCAACAATAAATTTATTTCTTTTACACACACACACACACGCACACACACACACACGTACGTAGCCATCCTACTACACCCTTCCCAGGAAAGAGGCCATAATACTTAACACCACTGAGAGGTTGGGTAACAATCTGAAAATAAGATTCTATTCCCAGATTTCACTATCAAATTATTCTTTCTTAAGCCCTAGATACACATCCACCCTGAAAGCTAAGTTTTCTTAAGAAAGAATTGGAGGGATCAAAATTTCTGAGTTCTCTGAGGCGTTTGGGTGGTTCAGTCAGTTAAGCAGCTGAATCTTGATTTCTGCTCAGGTCATGATCTCAAACAGTCATGGGATCAAGCTCTGTGTTGGGCTCTGCACTTGGTGGGGAGTCTGCTTGAGTATTCTCTCTCTCTCTCTGTCTCCTTCTGCCCCTCCTCCCACTCATTTTGTCTGTCTCTCTAAAATAAATAAATAAATTTCTTTAAAAATTCTTGAGGCCTCCATTTATTTAACGGATTGAACAGAGCTTGTAGGCTGACAATGTAGAGACAATGCTCCTTGGTGGAGCTGCACTTGGAGGATGACTATCAGCCATGGGTGAGGAGAACTCAGGATACTATATTAGAGAAATTTGGCCCAGTCAGGAGGCAACAGAGAGAGTTCAAGGAAGGTAAAGAAAGAAGTTCAAAGAAAGAATGACATACACCCAGTGAGAGGTCAGACACTAATGAATATGCTTCCCTTTTCAATGCAGTATTGGGAGGAATATCATCACTATATGTATGGGGAATCCTGAAATTATTGGATTTACTCATCCACTTCTCTCTGTAATAAGTCACAGTGATCAAAAGCACCAGGAGACACATTATGTCTGGTAGTATGTCTACCAGACACATTATGTCTGGTAGACACATTATGGTGGTAGGTTCCAACTATGGTCATGTCCAATGCCCCAGAAAGTATGAAATTGTTGCAACAGAGAGAACATTACGGATGTGATTAAGATTAAGAAACTTGAGATGGGGTTGGCACAGAGGGAGAAAACAATGTCCCCAAACACCTAAATGGAACCCCAAACCCAAGTGTCCTATGCATCAGGTCAAGTTACCCTCTGTAGCCTGAGGTCCTGAATTGAGCAAGAGGAGAGCACAGGGCCCACCTCCCGCAAGGGCCCAAGGACACATAAACTCTTTCAACCTTCATACACCCTTTTAGGAAGACAAAGGACGCTAACTGATAAAGCAAAACTTACATATGTCAGAAGACTGAAATGTCTGCAGTGGGAGAGCTATTACCTCCAATAGGGCAGAGACTCTGGAACAAAATTAGAACATTCATAAAAATAAGGAAATGACATTTTCTTGAACATTTGGGATGTAATTCTGTGACCACCACTCCCACTTACACAGATTTATTCAGATAAATGGGCTTTTCTGTCTGCGTTGATTTGCTTGATGGAAACAGATCACTTAAAATGGGCTGACCCCTGTGACCCTTTGATAAAAAGAAACTTTGTTTACTTGTTCTTCACTGAGAGATTAGTTGACTCCCAACAAACACATTTCTATATAAATACTGATACGCATTAGCAAAGAAGAGGAATCAGAAGGAGAAGGAGAAGGAAGAGAAAAAAGGGAGTTGGCATTCCATTCTGAGACTCTACAATGCATCCAGAGCTATGCTATGCATTTCAGAGGCTGAAGTGCATTCTTCACTTCATTTCCACAGCAAGTCTTTCATTATGATTTATTTTTCCAATTTCATGAATAAGATGAGGTAAGACATTAATCCACCTCACACTATGAGCCCATCAATGTGAAAATGTTGATTCTACTGTAAGAGTGTTCTGTCCTGACAAAATAAATAGGTATACAAAGTTCACATTATTTTCCCACATAGGCTTCTTTTTCTTTCCAAGTTTTTATTTAAATTCTAGTTAGTTACCATACAGTGTAGTATTAGTTTCAAGTGGAGGATTTGGTGACTCATCAGTTACATACAACACCCAGCGCTCATCACAAGTGCCCTCCTTAATCCCTGTACCTCATCTAGCCCACCCTCACCCATGCCCCTCCAGTAATCCTCAATTTCTTCTCTAGTGTTAAGAGTCTGTTACAAGGTATACTTTGAAACACATGCACTTCAGTTCAATAGGGAAGGGAGAGATGCTAAAAGAAGAATAGTTGATCCCCATTTTTAACAAATAAATTTCAAGAAACAGTAAGGCTCTCTGAAGGGATTTCCTCATACATCTGGCCCCCATGCCTCCTTCACCCATGGCACCCCCTTCTCTGCAGTCACAGTCATTATCCCTGATCCTGAACACAAACAGCCAAACACAGAAGACCACATGTTACACAGGTTCAAAGGGCACAGATCTTAACTCATTGTTAAAGGATGCTCTGGATAAACTCTCATTGCATTAGGATCATCCTGATCACACTCTGGTCCCAATTCCACTAGAAGGTTGAGATGGTCCCATTATCAGAAGCAAACTCACTTAGATAATTAAAATAAATATAAGTCTTTTTAGAAATGTCTCAGACAGATGTCAAAGTTTATTACTTTTCATGCACCCAAATACCTTGCACACCCTCGTAGTACTTCCCAATTTAACCACTGTGACTGCGATTTCTGGTCTCACTTCCACTGCTCTGAGCCGCCCAAAACCTCTCCAAGAGGAATCATAGGATCTCTACTTTCCTTCTTATCTCCTCCTCTCTTCCCTACCAGCTTTCCCTTCCCTGATTTGCTCCCCACCTTTCTGTGGTAAACAATTCTCACTCCTCTAGATGTGTCCTTCTACAAACTTCACACATTGCCCCCAATAAACCCAAACAAGGTGGAGCCCATCAGGCAAGTGCAATATTCTCCTAAAAGGAATGACAATGGTTGGGAACAATCATTAGTAGCTGTTTTTTGAAATCTATACATATCATCTATCATAATGTTATATATTAAAATATACTATAGATTACAGTGTAATATATTTTAAAATATGTTATTCCTCAAGCTACACAAATATATATACAAGATTTTGTATATACTGAGGGTGGTTCATAGACCCCACTCCTAGGAATACATAACTGTCCTGGGGGTTCTGGATCTCACATTCAGAACACCTGGTCTAAAGCATTTAATTCCTCAGCAAATAAGATGTTTAAAGGAAGAAACCCAGCTTGGACAAGGAGTCAGCGCATGAGAAAGTGAAATGAAGAACATACCAGGGGACCAGCAAGAAGCAGGTAAACCAAACTTAGAGCTATGAAAAGTAGGAATTTCAGGGTAAAATGGATTCAGGCCCAAGAATCCACTTAGGAAGATCTAAGTACTAAGCAGGCAAACATGATTTCTGAAATCTTCTAGACATGGGAATTTCTAATTATACCATCACTACCCTTTTACAGACTCTCCTTATAAATGACCTCTTTATTGACATTGAATAAACTAAAAAGGTGTGTTCAGAGGGTGTTGCTAACCCAACAGCCACCTATAGCCACCTATAGTAGAGAATGGGTCAGAATGGAGGCATATCTGTGTTCCCAAGAACAGTCCCTGCAGTCTTCCAGAGGGAGAAGACAGAAGTTACAAGGACAACATGTACACCAACCCTGTCCTGATGTGGGGTACATGACACAGAATGGGGCAGAGTTGAGGCTAGGGAGGTAAGGCCACCAGGAACCCCAGAGTCACTTACCTGCATACAGCTGTGCCTTCCTCCTGGCTGAAAGGGAGCACACCCTGGTGAGAACTCAGTCAGAACAAGCCTGCTCAGCGTTCATCTACTGACCCTTGCCTGCCCTCTGGAATATAGATGACACTAGCTGCAGAGCAGGGAAAATCTGGAGAGGAGATGACCTCCTGCCACATGCTGACAGCAGGGTATTGTGGGAAAGTCCCTGGACCACAGGTCAGGAAGTCTGCATCGCAGGCTGAGTTTCACTCCTGTCTACAGCCATTTTGAGACCTTCGCCAAGTAATTTAGCTGTCATTTTCCTCAAAACCTTAAAAAAAACTTATTCTACTTGCATTGAATTTTGCACCTATTAACTGAGAATTATACAATATAGGAAAATATTTTAGGGAATAAAATGTACGTTATTCCATAATTGTAAAAATTATTACTAAATTCAGTAATAAATAAAGAATTACTAAATTTTCAATAACAGAGGTACTTAAGAAAGAAGTCAAAAGGGAGGATGACGTCAGGACAGGGATGTGAGGTGGCCAATCTTTCTCAGATAACACATCGCTATTTGGGGGCATTGACAGTTCATCCCACCGTATTCTCACACATAGTCTTTCCAGTCCTCTACCCACCACTTTGTGACCACAACTTCCAGGAACTGGAGAAAACACACTCTCCCCAGTTTGTATTATGTGGTCAGGACCACTCCTTTGTTTAATGAACCCGATTTATTTCAATAGCTTCTTTAATAAAATATCAGAGCAGCTGGTTTTGGATTCCTGGTGCTAACAGAACTAGTTATATTAAAGGCTAAAAAGCAAGCCATGTGGTGGGTAGGTCAGCATTAGAATAAAGCCAAGATGCACAACAGACTCCAGGGACCACCATCACCCCCAGATTCCCAAGCACTGGGTAGGAAACAGGGGCACAGATCAGGGAAAGATAACAGAGCAGGGTCTGCCTCCCACCAGCTTCCACTTCTGGCTCAAGGAAGGGTCCACATGCCTCTGCATGACACAAGGAGAGGGGATACCTCTTGGCTTAATTAAGATGAAGACACAAGGATATCTGGAAAGTCACTCACCAGCCAGGTAAACGTATTTCCTCCAGTCTGAAAGGCAACACAGGAAACAGTGAGCTGAAAACCAGAACATCTCCTACAAAGGGGAAGCAGAAAGTCCTGGAGAAAGAACAGAACTTACCAAGATCTGCTTGCAGATCATCTGAAAGAAACTGAAAGATACTCATGAATTCCCATCACTAAGAACAGCAACGACTGCACCTGGAAAACCCACAAAAAGTTCTCTCTGTAACCTATAAGAAGATCTAACTCCAGACCCCTTGAGCCTCCACAGCCCAAACTGTCCTCTCTGAAACTACTTGGCCACCTTCCCAGGCCAAGGGCCTTCCTATCCACTTTTCCTCCACACCAGCTTCCACATTCACAGGCCTTGGCCCCTGCCCTGCCTTACCTCAGCACATTTTCCTTTGCGTTCTAGTCCTTTTGCTTGTCCTTGTGTAGTTTCTCCTGTTCCTGCATCTCCTGCCACTTTGCGGTATGTTCTCTCTTGCTGTGGTAGGCAGCCCCAAGGGTTAAGAGCATCAGCAAGTTCAGGCTCACCGTGAAAGCTGGCTTCCAAGGAGAGGCCCTAGGAAAGAAGGCCTCTGTGCCCAGCCAGAGACCCTGTCAGGGACACGGACCAGAACAGACCAGCCAAGCACACCCAGGAACACCCGCCCCTCCCTCCCAGAAAGAGCACTGACTTTAAATGAAAAAAGCCATTGCCTTCTGGCCCAGAATGAGGTTGAAGATGCGCCAGATCACATTGCCTGAAGAGCTGTTCCTCACCCACCAGAGCAGCCTCCACACTAAACAGCCTCCCACTGTCTTGGGCATATATCTCAGAGAATACCAGGAACTTCTCCCTTCTAAGAGCTCTCCACTATACCTAAGGCTTCAGAAACCACCCCAAGGCCATGCACAGCACTTGGACCCGATCCTCCTCTGGTGCTTGGATGTGCACTTGAGGGGTAGAGCCCATACCTGCAAGAGAGAAGCTGGAGAATCCAGGAATCCCGGCAGAGTCTTTCTGTGCACAACTCTAGGGACAGCATTGCATTCTGGAGTCTCTTTGAGGAGTGGCCTCTACAGGGAGCAAAACAGTAGCCCTGCCTCAGGGAACAGAAGGAAAGAGCACAGGGACTGCTGCAGGCAGAGTACGGTCTCCTCTCTCCAATCATGAGGGTAGAGGTCCATCATCCAGAGGGACAGAAGGAGGAATTTGGTCCCAGGATCCATCCTTCTCTGCTCTTTTCACCTCACGCACTCTCTAGGGCATCTGCTTGCACAACCACTGCCACTTGGTTATCATTTCCACCATTGACAACCCTACATACCTCCTGAGCTCCTTCCCTAATATCCACATCCCTGGGGGTTAGCTCTGCCATTTCTCACAGATACTTCAAACTCAAATCCTGAACTAATTCATGATTGGACCCATCTGTGGTAGGACAATGATTAAAATATCCCTAATCCTTCAGCCTTCCTTACATCCTGTGAGCCCCCTGACTCTCTGTAGTTTTCTGTCCCACCTCTAAACTCTGTCCCCAAACCTTCACACTCAGTTGAGTCTACTTTCCAAACCTCTCTGAAGCCAGATGCCTCCTCTTCCACCCAGCTGCCCCTACATGGAGTCAGACAGCCAAACTTCCTCTGTGTAAATACATCCATGCCTCCAGTCTCCATCCTTCATGCTGTTAAAGCAAACCCTTGCACAGTTCTGTTTAAATTTTCCTTAGGTCTGCATCCAAACTCCATTACACAGCACACAAACACTTCTCTATGCTGACATCTGCCTCCACCTGCCCCCCCCACTCCCCACAAAATCCCTGTCCACTTCCACCCAAACTCCATACCTGTGCCCCACAGAGCACACACATTCCAGTCTCTGGACTACTTGGTTAACTCATAACCACAGTAACCATGCTCTCTCTGCCCCTGATAGTCCAGTCCATCAAACTGCACGACTATTTGGAACACTATGTACTTCACTCAGGTACCAGCTCAAGTGTGTCCTCCTCATGAGCTTTTCATGATTGATCTCTTCTCTGTGCCCATGGACCAGGAACACCTCTTTATTCCAGGATTGTCTCTTCTCCCCACCTTCCCATTCACCTTTCTTACCAACTATGTGGACTCTGGGTGTGCACAGACTCACCAGCTACCCTCCTTCCTCAAGTGTTTCACATGCATGCTCCTCTTCTTGGAACTCTCGCCCTCAGATATCCACTCTTCAAAATGCCTATTCACTAACATCTAACATCCTCTAGCCCCCATCCATGTGTCAATTTTTTGTCTCTAGAATATAAATGCTGCAATGCAGGGACCGTTCTTTGGTTCACTTATGTGTCCAATTATCTAAAAGGGAACCTGGTACTTAGTAGGGTGTTCTATATATTCATAGTGAATAACTGAATAAGTTAAAGACTTCCTTTCCTTCATCTGAAAAATAAGGGGCTGATACTTGGCTCTGAAGTTGTTCCTAACTCTAATACTGCAGGACCTAATATAGGTCAACCACCCATCCATCACTTTCACCTCCGAACAGACAGATTCACAGTTGCTTCCAGAAGCAGGCATACAGCCTGTTGTCGAAAGCCTGGACATTATGGATGTGCAGGATGGCCTCCTTCCAGGTGAGGAAGGTCGTCACCAGTGAGGCCATGAACTCCGCTGTGGACACAGACATAGGAGTGAGAAAGGCCAGAGGCAGGGAACAAACTGTCAGTTGGGAGTCCCAGGCAGGAGGAGGTAAGTGTCAGGCAGGAGGCCCTGACCTGAGGGACTCAGCTCTGACAATTCTGAATCAGGGAAAGATCATCTTACAATTTTGAGACCCAGAAATGGTGTCAACAAGACTCCTCAGCAGCCTGTGCTCCTGGCTCCAGGAGGTCCTTCCACGAAGGAATCTAACTCAATGGTTCGAACCTTCCACAAGCATCACAATCACCAGGAAGGCCTGTGAAACACAGACTGCTGGGCTCCACCCCCAGAGCTCCTGGTTCAGTAGTTCTGGAGTGGGTCCAAGAATGTGCATTTCTAAGGAGGTGGTGGGGATGCTGAGACTGATGTCCCAGGGACCACACTCTGAGAACCACAGCTCTAACCTGCCTCCTCTTAGGACAGGACTGAAAACGAACCAAAGAGCACTACTGTGGCCTAGTTGGGAAATCTCTGCTCATTGGTCCACACCCAGCAACTTCCCCACACCTGCTCCTAAGTTTATTATTTCTGTACATGTGTTTCTTCTCTGCTGAATTCCATGTGCACTGAAAACTGGAGCCCACAGCTGCTTCCACTAAAATCTTCCCCTATTCTGTAGGTCACAGGCACCAAATCAGTACTAGCTACAGAAGAAAATTCCCTGCACCACCACCTCCGACAGCCCTTGGCCTTCTGAGGTCTGGTGGACAAGCCATGAAACAATCTTCTGCAGGACCAGCCCTGCTAGACTTCTGAAGGGCTCTATCAACTCCTGTGCTACTCAAATGTGGCTGAGTTATCTGTCTCACCTGGGGGATGACAGTGACTAGTCTCCCTGGGACTATCCTCTCCCCAACCCCATGTATGTGACCCTTTTAACCTGTAGGTAAAACCATGTCCTTACTTGGCTCAAAGCCCTGCAATGGCTCCCCAGTTCCCCACATGGTCTGAAATCCCAAGAGGAAGACCTTACAGAGCTCTCTGACTCTCAACTCCTGCTTTTCTCCTTCTCATTCAGTCTGCTCCAGCCAATACTTGCCTTTTCTTCTCTTTGATGATCCAAGCACTCTACCAGGTTTGCTCTGGCTTTTCATCCCTGTGGAGACACTCTTTCCATTGGGATCCTCACAGGCTGGTACCCCACCTCCTCCACATCTTTGTTCCTATCTCACTGCCTACACTGGTCACCTTATGGAGCACCGCTGCCTGCCCACAGCAACTCCTGCCCCCACAACTGCCCCACCTGCTCTACTTCCTTGTCCCATGATCCCCACTCCTCTAACAGATGTAGATTATATGGCATTGTGGTTTGCTGTCTCCTGACAGAATGTAAATTCTGTGAAGATAGGGATTCTATAAGCTTTGTACATAGACTATTACCTAACACATACTCCATACCCTGTAAATAGCTGTGGGTGCATTGAATTCATTGGAGAATAACTGCTTAGATACCAACAAAGCCAGGAAACAAGAAATTGGGGCAAATTTATTTTCACACTTTTCATGGTGAAATTCACATTTTTCATTTTCTAAGACATAACCTCCTCATTAGACAAGCATCATGGTCCCTTGTTCTTGTTTACATTTGGGAAATCTTCTTAAAATTTAGATACTACTAACAGTTGGAAGATCACAAGAATCTTTCAAGAGCCAGGGCCTCCACTAATAGGACAGATGGAGACACCAGCGGAGCTCCCTGGTGTTCTCACCCACCCCAGGGAGACACAGGGAGGCGTAGGGGACGCACTCTCCTGCAGAGTCCCCAGCAGGCAGCTGGAAGAAGAGAAGCAGGGAGGACACTGTGGATCCCACCACACACACCTTGTCCTGCTACTCCCTAGCGTTTTCCTGCTTGGGAGCAATGACACTGCCTTGCTCCCAGCAAAGCCTCTCTCAGCCTATGTTCACTTTTGGTTGTTCTGAATGATCTGCTACATTTGTTTTAATGAAACAAAGACTGACCCATCAATGCATGCAAGTTTCTGCCCAGATATCTGGTCGGACATATTAAAACTCTGGGTAAACCCATGACTTCTACATATACCTGAACACATCCCATGCTGTTATCCCCCAATGTGCATTTCTGCCAATATCCACTTAGAGTCAGGAGTATTGAGAAAACCCATCTTAATTGAAAAATAATGAATGAACAAGGACCAATATTAACCTCCAGGTCCACCCCCCACTGCCACCAACTTTCCCGGCCCAACAGGGAGACTCCTCAAGGCCTGAGAGACATTAGGGGAATTCTATACAAGAACAGAGGGAAAAAAACAAAAAAGAAGAACAGAGGGGGAAAAAAAACCAAGTTGTTCTTATGACACTTCTTTCTCACACATGCAACAGAGATGAAGGAAGACATGAGCCCTGCCATCTAATAATCCTTATTCCAGGAACTTTCTAGAAGTAGGAGTGCCCGAGCTGCACCAACACTGCCCCCCCCCCCACACACCCCAGTCCTCAAGCCCAGTCCAGCCCCCAGCTCCACACAACTCAGGATGAGAGAGGAGAAGGAAGGGGACCTTGGATTCAACAATGGCTCAGCATATTGGGCCAGAAAGTTTATCTCCCTTGAATGCTGGCCCTTGGATCCCATGTTGGAAGAGGAGGGGAAGGAATGACAAAGCACAGGGAAGATTTTCCTGAAGGACACTGGAAAGACACCTGGAGACATTGCAGAAAAGACACCAAACAGCAAATTTCACTCCCCCCACCACACACTGCCAGTTCATCAGACTCACGGTCCAGCTATTTGTTAACAAACACTATTCACTGGCCATGAATGATTTTTCTTGCTCAAAATAAATTATCTAGTGGGGTGTTAAGATTGCACTTTCTACTTTAACAGCCATATAATAGCTGTTAGCATATAATATAATAGCACATAATAGCTTCACGTGCCTTCAAAACACTTCCAGACAAACAACTAGGCTTTAAAACAATGGCTAAGGTAAAAATAATTGTGAATTTCTAATGTGCCAATTGGTAGAAAGTATTAAACCCACTTTTTAAAAACCTCTAATAAGGTAAAACTTAATTTAATTTCTTATGACTCATTTTTATCTGAGTGTAATTGACAGACAATGTTATGTTATTTTTCAGATGGCAGTACGCTGATTCAACAAATTAAACATTATTCTGTGCCCTCCAAAAGTGTACTTATCATCTAACTGGGAGCCTATCTCCCATTCTCTTCACCCACTTTGGCCCACACCTAGGGAAGTTGACTGTAAAGACTAGGTGCATTGGGATGTTACTTAGACCATGATGGATTTCTATCTTTACAATTTTTCATCAGTGTCCTCTAATGATAGCTTGAATCACAATGTTTGGGTAATTTCTCCTCATAAAACGTCTATTGTTTTCCATAGGTTAAAAATGGCAGGTTCTTCAGGGTATGTCACGATATTTCAGTGAATTCACCAGCACCAATTTGTAGTCTAGAATGCTATGGGGAGGTGGGGGCCAACAGCATCCCTCCTATATCCCTCCTACAAGGCTGGAAGTGTTCACAGCTTTGTTCTAGGCACACCTCCAGTCGCTTTGACACTGGGAATCTCTGACATATCCTGCATAGGATGTCACAGGGGAGTATGGGGGATTTTCTTGTTAATGGACCTGCTTTGCTTCTCTAGGAACATGGGATCTTCTTCAGTCCCCAAGGGCTCTCCCTTGGGGTGTCTTTTAACCCACTAGCATCAATTCAGATCACAAGATTTAAGAAAGACAAAACTGATTTTCTCTGTAACCGTTCATGGCCTCAGTACTCCTTATTAGATGAAGAAAAATGGCCAATACATGAGACGCTGAGTTTCAGTATGATCTACCGTTTAGATCTATTCTGCAGGAAAAATGGCAAATGGACTGAGGTACCCTATGTCCAGTCCTTCATGACCCTAAATCAGGATTCTGACCTTGACAGAATATGTCTGGCCACTCACCAGGCTAATAGTAACCCGCCTGATGTGTTGGATGATGATATCTAAATAAGCCTACTCCTCCTAATAAACACAGCTTGCCAGAGGAAGCTAATAAAGGGGACACTGACTCTTTCACTGTTCTTCCTCTTAATAGACCCAGGTTATTCTTCTTGTATGTGGGGCCTTCTTCCTCATTCATTTACTGGTTAATGGTTATGATAATTGGAGCCAATTATCGGTTAGTCTACCTCAGAACAGGGCCCTGAGGGAATATTCCCATGCAAAAATATTCCTTTTGTTTCAGGGACATTCCCTGTCTTTGGCCTGGAATGGACTCCCTGAAATGGACATCTGCTCCTCTGTCTGAACTGATGAGCTTTAAGAATGGGAGTCCTCTTTCTTTTGTCTTTTTTTTTTTTTTTAAACCATGTGTTAGCTACTCTACTATAAAATGTGATCAAAACTCAATCATGAGAGCTCAAGAAGACATTAAAAAACCATACATTTCAATTTTTTTATAAGCTTTAAAATCTAGGAGTAGTTTGCAAAAAATGTATCTGCTAATTTCAGCCCAAGGTTAATATTTTACAAACAAATGAAGAATCACTACAGGCAAACATCAATGCAACAAACAAGTCCAATTTACAAACCCAGGTCACGCACTTACTAACAAACTCACTAATCATGGTAAGGGACACTGCCAAAGTCCAGCTGATGCCCAGTTAAATCAGAAAGAAACCTTTCTTAATATTCATTTGTTAATCTATTCATTAGTCAATTAGTATTTAAAACTTTTCTTAACTTTTTATTGAAATATAACACACATATATAAATGTATACAAGTCACAGTTTTTACAGCTCACTGAATTATCACAAAATAAACACAACTTGGTGACCACCATCTAGACCAAGTACCTTTGAAGTGCACTACTTCTCCCCAAAGTCATCACGGTCCTGATTAGTATTTCTTGATTTTTAAGTTTCATACAAATGGAATTACGCAATATGTAATATTTTGTGTCATGCTTGCTTTATGGTAGTCCATTGTTTTGAATTTACTCCAGCTCTTTGTCCTACTGTTTTTGGGATTTGGAGTGTGTCCAGTTTGAGACAATTATGAATAATGTTATTGCAGGCATTCTTGTGTGTGTCTTCTGGTGCACATGCGAATGCATTTTCTGGGGGCACGCCTAGTTCTGGAATCGCTGGGTATGCCAGTGCTTAGCTGTACAGCAAATGCGGACAGTGCTCAGAACTGGTCTTCCATTCACACCCCATCAAGGCTTCAGAAAGCTGCTTCAACAGCCTGGTCAGCTTTGCAGTTTTGACCACTCTGGTGGTGCTCAGGGCCATCTCCTCATGCTTCCAGTGTGTTTCCCTAAAAAGGAGGTGGAACATCTGTCCACCTGTCAGTAGGCCTTCTGCTGCCCTCATTAGTACTTTCTAGCCTCTTGGCCTTTTTTTTTAAGTTTGGGTTGCCAATCTTTATTTCTCACTGATTTGGATCATTCTCTATACATCTGGATGTGAGTCCTTTGTCAGTTGTATGTATTACAACCATCATCTCCCAGCCTGGCCTGGCTTTTTCATTGTCTTAATGTTTTTTTTTTTTTTTTTTTTTTTTTTATGAACAGAAGTTTTTAATTTCAGTGTTGTCCACTTCATCAGTCTTTTTTTATGGTTGGTGCTTTTTGTGTCCTGTTTAAGAAATCTGCTCCTATCCTAAATTTTAATCCCCTTCTCCTATTTTGCCCATCCCTCCCACCTTCTCCCTTCTGACAACTACCAAATTTTTCTCTGTGCTTATGAAGTCTGTTTATCTTTCAATCAACAGATATTCTTGAGTGGTGACTATAAGCCAGACACTGAGCTAGTGCTGGGAATATAATGATGAATGAGAAATACATAAACACAGGCCCATATCTAGTGTGGAGGACATGAAATAAATAACTGAATGTCTACTTTGTTATAAAAAAAAGAAAAGAAAAGGAAAGAAAAGAAACTTTGCCTTCTGTGAAGGCAGAAAAACATGCAAATAATTCTGCTTTAAGAAATTTGCATAGAAGTAGAAAATGCTAAAGCCTCTACCACAAATCAAATTGAAAACATTCAACATATTAAATTTAATCCAAGGAGCACCAAATATTAAATTGAAGCAAAGGGAGAACTCAAACTTTTAATTTCCAGGTATGCTACTAACAGAGGCCAGGAATTTCAGGTGTGGAAATTAGCTGTAGGCAAGCTCTTTAAAAACATTAGTTTATACTCTTTAATTTTAATACAAGGCAGGTGTTTCTGCAATGTTAAGATTTTACAAGGGCACCATAAGGTCTCAGGGTCTCTTTTCAAAGTCATTCTCAAATACTCTTGATTTTCGGTTGGCAGCAATGACATCTTTACAAGTTAATACCTTTTCAGATACACAGGCAACAAAATCCCACTTTCTGTCTGGTCCAAGGTAATGTCTGTTTGTAGAATGACTTGACATTAAATCTGTTAGGGTATGGAGTTGACCACCCCTCAATTAGACAGAGAACACTCTCGATAATACAAGTCACACAGCGAGGTTTATTTCCAGCTAGCTGGGGTCCAAGTATCCGCCTGGCACAGCGGGTTTCAACAAGGACCCCAAGCACTCAAAGCCAAGGGTTTATATAGCATTTTCAAGGCACTTCTTCATGGCTACATATATATCTTGCACCCCACTTTGACAGTCTTTGTTTAACCTTTTGCCACCCTGGCGTCACCCTGGCGCCATCCTGCCGGTTAAGGGAGATTTAGGTTTAGAAGAACTTTCACCTTAACTACATTTCCTTCTGCCTCAGCCTCCCACAGTTTTGTGGTGGGGAGGGCAACCTTAGGCCTTGAGGAACTGAGCCATTTTTCTCTGGAAATTGGGCCATTGAAGAGATGGCCTTTTTGTTGTAAATCACCAGGACATTTGCAAACCAAGGGAGACTCCTGACTTGCAGGATTGTGATCTCTGCAAGTTAACTATTTGTTTTTCTTTAACATTTGGTCCCTGTGGCGCCATCGCCTAACCGCCCTGGTGGTATGTGATTAAGTTGTTTCTTAGGTTTTAGCTACTTTCTCTTATCTCGTTACGTGCGCCCTATGGGCTGGTTAGGGACGCTCAGTAAAATGGCTTCCCGGCCTTCAGGATGGCCATTCTTAATGCTAACCCACTCTTACAGTGCAAGGTGCCAGCTTTTGCTTTGCCAAGATGGCTGTACTTATGTCAGGGCTAGACTCGAGGTGGGTACAGCCTTGTTTTTCTTGGCCTCCACACCTGGAGCTGGTTTCCAGGACTTGTTTTTAAGTCCTTTGGGGGAAGGGGAGCAGGGACAGTTTAAGGGTTAAACAACAAAGTTGTTCAATGGAAGCCTCTGGCTAAAATGGAAATATAAAATAGGTCCTTACAAAATCAATTCATGGCCTAACTGGCACAGAAGATACTATTTCCTGGGCATGTCCACGTTTTGTTCCCATCTCATTGGCATGGACTGTCTCTCAATCACTTCTCCTTCACTTTTCCATCCCCCGTCAAAATCTCCAGGGGATCCCGGAAAGTTGCACAGATGTCCACGCTGGAAGCTCTACTATTGCTTATTCCCCTGCTGGCAGCCAAAGCAACAGTTTTGAAGAACTGTGCAAACAGTAATTATTTATAAATTCATTTTTGTGCACTTTCACGTACTTTAAAACCTGGTGTAGAGGGCACTTTCAGGCAGCAGTCTTGAGCTCTGGAACTCTGAGTAAGGAAGAAGGGCCCGAGGTGACTGCCAGGCTGAGGACAAACAGGCACATCAGGAAACCCATCTGGAAACAGGAGGAAGCCCTAGTTTCTGACCAATGGGCTACTTATGGCTGGGCACAGGTACCAAAAAAGGAAAAATCCATACCTTTCCATACCTCCTCGCTCCCTGAGTTCCCTGTAGCTACACCACCACTGCCCCCTGGCGGACAGTATCTCCTTTGCTGTCCTGTCCACTGCTCCCATGCAGTGCATTCCATAAACTCGTTATTTCCTGTGTCCGGCCTTGGCCGAATTCATTCACCACAGGAGCTGCCGGTCCCACACCAGGGACTTCTACAACTGCTCTTCAGAGTCTTTTCTGGAGGGTAGTAGAATATACGGCACCACAAAACGACACTTTATTTCCACAGGAAGAAAAAGGTTTAGCTACATAATAATTGTGTGCATCAAGGAAGCCATAATAAAAAATTGAAGTGCCCCAGAACGCTGAATTTTTATCAACCCTGCAATTTCCTGCAAGAAGAGAACCTCAAAGAAGTCACTGCTTTTGCTTTCAGTCAATTAGGAGTTGCCATGGCTGTATAACTGATTCTCTGAGAAAGGCACCAGATGAAACTCACACTTTTTAAAGTAAATTAGTGACTAACTACAGAGCACGCAGCTGCACACCCTTATCTGTAAGGGCCTATTCAGCCAGAGCGGCCCCACCCTGGTTGAACCGCCATTTTGTGGTAAAACTTAAATTGACTTTGCCCCCCCACCCAGGGGAACTTACTTAAAACCAAGTCTGGGAAACCAGACCCAGGTAACAAAGTCCAAGTACAAAGGTGGGTCAGGCCAGGTGGAGGTATTCAGTGGGCGCGCATACTGTCTCCTAACCAACAAGGTGATGGGCTAGTTTCCATGGCTACTGTGGGATGAATTGTAAATCAATTAGCCACCTGTGTGTGGCCAGGCCCAACCACATGGCCTTTGCTCTATAAAAGTTAGTCTGGAAAGCAGGGAGGGGTTGTCCTCGCTGTAAGGGGCGGCCCCGACAGGTCTGTTTGAGGGTCAGTTTGATTCTTGATGCTTGGTGTGAAATAAAGCTTTGCTTGACTTTCGCTTTGAATCAGTCTCGCTCCTTTAATCATGGACCCATTATTGGGGTACCCATTTTTTGGGGGGACCTAACATCTGTAAGGACCTTTAGAAACTGTCCCTGTTCCCATTCCTCAGGGGACTTACTTGGAGACAAGTCCTGGAAACCAGCTTCAGTTAACAAAGCCCAGATACAAAGGTGGGTCAGGCCAGGTGGAAACATCCGATCAGTGGGGGGATGCATACCGTCTCCCTGGTTACCAAGGAGCATGGGCTCCGCCCTTTGGGAGCATTTTGGGCGCCAATCCCAATCAAGGTGTAATAGGCTGGTTCAAATGTCTACTAGGGTAAATTGTAACTCAATTGGTCACCTAGCATTAATGAAGTTCTGGAACCTAGGTGAGGTTCGGTGGGCTGAGGTCCGGAGCCGCTGACCAAGAAAGAATTCTTGAGACATCTTTGGTGCAAAATGGTGGTTTATTAAAGCACGGGGACAGGACCCCATGGGCAGGAAGAGCTGCTGCCCAGAGTTGTTGAGATATGGCAGGTTATGTACCTTGCAGCTGGGGGAAGGTGAGGGGAAGGGGGGTTTCAACGGAGCTTTCATATGCTAAAGAGGGCCTACCTTGCGGCTTGATCAGTGTTGTCTTTTGGCAAGCCATTCACATTTCTGCTATCAAGCGTCTGCGTTAGTGAGATTTGGGTTTAGAAGAAATTTAACTTTATTTAGGGCTTGAGGAACTGAGTTATTTGCCTCTGGAAATTGTGCTATTGCAAAGGTCACTTCTTTGTTTGTAGATCTCTAGGACATTTGTAAACCGAGGGAGACTCCTGTCTTGCGGATTGTGATCTCTGCAAGTTAAGTATTTGTTACTTGTTTATGGCAGTCAGGGGTGCCTGAGGAATGCTATTACACATTACCGAGGGGAGCGGGTGGAGAAGGGGTGCAAGGTGCCAGCTTTTGCTTTGTCCTCAGCCAGCCTCCTGCTCCCTCATCAGCATTACTGTGGAGTTTCCTGTGTGTGTTACGATCTCATTGGCCACCTGTGCATGGCCAAGGCCCCACCGCATGGCCTTTGCCTTTAAAAGCTAGTCTGTGAAACAGAGAAGGGTCTCCCTCTCTTGGGAGAGGTGCGGCCCCAAACGTTCCATTAGATTCTTGATGGTTGGCATGAAATAAATCTTTGCTTGACTTTCGCTTTGTATCAGTCTCGCTCCTTTAATCACGGATCCATTATTGGGGCATAACATATGGGGGCTCTGTCTGGGATTAAACGACAAGAACTGAGCCAGCATCGGAATTTCTGGGAAAAGCCTCGAGGTAAGATCTCAGATTTTACTCTGTGGGATCCGCCGATCTCCGGGTGCTCTGTGAGATCGGTTGGTCTGTCTGGGTGGGACTCCGGGTATAGCCCACCGGGGTGAAGCTGGACGCGGCCATGCTCCCCAGGGCTGGAGAGGATGTGGGGATGCCCCTTCCCTCCACTGGTAAATCGCCAGGGGGTTCGAGTCCCCCTAGGCGGTCACGGGGTTCGAGTCCCCCCCCAGGTGGTCACCGGGGGTTCGAGTGCCCCTGGACGGCCAGAAGATCAAAAAGTCCCCACTGGTGGTAGGTTGGGTAAGAACTGCTGGGCCTGCGTTTGTCTTTGTCTTGTCTTTTTATTGTCTGCTGTGCTGTTTGTTGTGTTTGAAGGAATGGGGCAAACAGAGTAAGGGAACTCTGACTCTTAATGGCTATAACTGGAGCCAACTGGGGTTAGTCTAACTCAAGACAGAGACTCTAAGGAATATTCCCTAGCAGTTGTGGAAAATTTTTTTTTGGGAAACATTCCTTGCCCTCTCTGGCCGGTCGGAGACTGCCTAGCCCCTCCCCCTTGCTGGCGGGAAAGCATAGCGTGTGCTCCTCTCTTGGAGCTGATGAGCCCTAGAACTGGGAACCCCTTCTCTGCCTTCTGGTGGCACCTTTTTCTGTTCTTCACTGTCAGGAAACAAAAAGAGCACCCCCTGTACCTAACACCCTCTACTCCGGATCTTCCCACCGGGTCTCAGGTAAACATTCAAAATGGAGTGGGCCCAGGTGGAACGTAAATCAGTATTTGAACTAAGTTAAGCTTGTTGGGTTAATTAGGATAAACATGTCTTTTGAGTTAACAGTAGTAAAAATCTGTGTTAAAATCTGTGTTGAAATCTGTTAGCAAAGAGATGACTAAACTGATGGTTAATTGTCTGTCTCAGAGTTTTAATGGGTAATTGTTAAAGTAGCTTTCAAAGTCTTCGCTAACCTGAAACTTCAACCAAATGGGATAAAATGCTAGAGCGCTAGTTGCTGGAACTAGGTTTGTGCTTTTGAAATCTGTTGGTAAACCTGTTTTGTGCTTAACCTGATTGATAAATTTGCCATCTAAAGAATTCTGTTGTAACAGTTCACAATTGGTTTATATTTAATCTTCAGTAGAGGTTAAGATATTTCTGAGAGTACAAAATTCTGTTAAGTGAAATTAAGACTGATGGAAATAAGGGAAACAACTTGGTAGAAAAGTAGGAAATATGTAAAAAGGAGAGAAAAATACCAGATGCCTGATCGTGTTTGAATAAGAAAGAAAAACAGGCCCGGGGCCACTGTCTGAGCTAGATCCATTCCTAAAGAATGGAAGGGGAGACCCGGTGGGGGGAGATGTCCAACCTGTTTGAATCTGAAGAGTGCCTGACTGTGTGAATGTGTCTGTATGGCTCCACCGCTTTGGTTATGGAGTCTGAGTGGGCTGCACCCTGAGTCTCGCGGGGCGTCATATGGCATAACGGTCATCTACTCCATGGAGTAGCCTGGTCCAGGGTTTATACGGACAGACCTTAGCTAAGATGCTCCTAAGTTCCCTTGAGAGATGCAAGCAGGACAGCATCTGAAAGATCCCCCTCCCTTTGTCTGCGACATCATTCATGATGGTGATGAAGTTCTAGAACCTAGGTGAAGGTCAGTGGGCTGAGGTCCGGAGCCGCTGACCAAGAAAGAATTCTTGAGACATCTTTGGTGCAAAATGGTGGTTTATTAAAGCACGGGGACAGGACCCCATGGGCAGGAAGAGCTGCTGCCCAGAGTTGTTGAGATATGGCAGGTTATGTACCTTGCAGCTGGGGGAAGGTGAGGGGAAGGGAGGTTTCAACGGAGCTTTCATATGCTAAAGAGGGCCTACAAGGTGCGGGGATACCAGAGGCCTTGCAGCTTGATCAGTGTTGTCTTTTGGCAAGCCATTCACATTTCTGCTATCAAGCGTCTGCGTTAGTGAGATTTGGGTTTAGAAGAAATTTAACTTTATTTAGGGCTTGAGGAACTGAGTTATTTGCCTCTGGAAATTGTGCTATTGATAAGGTAACTTCTTTGTAGATCTCTAGGACATTTGTGAACCAAGGGAAACTCCTGTCTTGCAGGATTGTGATCTCTGCAAGTTAAGTATTTGTTACTTGTTTATGGCAGTCAGGGGTGCCTGAGGAATGCTATTACACATTACCGAGGGGAGCGGGTGGAGAAGGGGTGCAAGGTGCCACCTTTTGCTTTGTCTTCAGCCAGCCTCCTGCTCCCTCATCAATGGGAGGGAAACCCAGAAAACTCACACCTTAAGGCTGCACGCTTAAGAATAAAAAAAGGAAAGACACTGGTATAGAAAAGCTGGTTCTCTCCGTTTAAAAGGGCAAAGTTTTCTTCAGTTAATTGAAATGTAAATGGTTTTCTCTTGGCCTGCCCAGAGTTGTAAATGAGATCTCTTTGGCTCATAAGGCTTCCTTGATATGCTAAGTTACTGATAAACTTTGGGTTGCATTTGAGTAAATGCTGTAATTATTCTAGAGGTTCTATACATTTCCTAAAATTTTAATGTTTTGATAAGGGTCATCACTTGATATTTAACTACATCTGTTTTGAGTTTTGTCATTTGTAATTGTTTTACTTCTCTTGTAAGATGAATTCTGCCTTAAAGGAAATTTCATATGGGAAGACTTTCAGGACAAATACAGGTCTTTGATATGTTAACTGGGAACTTAAATGGGTAAAGATTTACAGAAGTAGTAAGGGCTACATTCAGACGAAACCAGAATTAGTAACATGGGACTAGATGAACTGAAGGGTTGTAATGTTGTGTCTCAATGTTTTAGACATGACTGGTTCTGTAATGTTTGCTCCTCTAGACTAGGGAAACCTTTCCTTAAGTTACCTGTAACTTACATAGATGTAAAGGTGTTCATTTGTAAATGAATCAAGGCATTCAACTTTTCTCTCTATCTGAACCCTCTGAAACCAAAAGGGTCAATAAGTTCTTCCTTGGCAATCAGTCATTTGCATAAGTTCAATAAGAATCTGTTCTCCTTGTAACAGGACAGCATTGGAAACTGGTTATTTTACCAAGGTTTTGACTGGGATGTCATATTTGAAAAGACTAAGATACGACCAGACAGTTTAAAGGAACTAAGGTTGAGTTTATGAAACCTGGAGCTGTGAAGCCCTTTGGAACTGTTGGCCTGATACCTTGCTTACAGAGTTCCCAGCAGCCTTACCAGGCGAGTAAAGAATGTCACTCCCTGGCAGGGGCAGGACCTCAGGAACAGTAATTCGCCCAAACTGACAGGTATTGCAGGCATGTCTGATGGCAAGTACGTGGCTTGGCTTCTGGCCCGGAGAGGCTACTACAAGTTCAACCTAGAGATTCCTTATAAGAGGTTCCAGCAAAGCAGAGTCTAAAAGATCTATATGATCACACTCACTGTTCTTGCTGAGCTTATGTAAATAATTAGGCCAAAAACTGGACTTGTTTTTCAAACGAGTTAGTCCTGATTTGGCTATCTCTGGAAATGAGGGTTATTTAGAGAGAAAAATTGTTTTAATAACATGCCTTTAAGGGTACCAACTTCTAGATTAGATTGTTACTAAATGTTTGCCTAAGCTAGACAACTTAAGGTAAACTTCAGAGAAGTTGCACGATAACTCGTGCAAACGATCTTGCTTTTGCCAGTCAGTCAGCTCCAGATAAAAGGAGGAAACTTCAGAAAATTGAAGGATTTGAAAGGAAGAATCTGAGTTCGGGGAATAGTAAAAATAGCCGCTGAGGACTGGGTCTTGCTTGCAGGGGACGAGAGCTCTCTTACAGACTGCAGGAAAAAGTGTATCAGGTGTAAGCAATGAAAACACAGCTTTGTAAGAGCCACGCCACTTACTTATTAGGCTTTGGTCTCCATGAGGGAATTTCTTGGGATGTTGGGCTACTGAAGGCTGTGGATACCATGGTTCGTGGAGATGGCGCGACCTCTCTACGGACTGACTAAGGGAGGACTCACTGTGGTTGAGTGGACTAAATTAGACTATAAAGGAGATGGGGCTAGGACTAGAAGAAAATTAGTAAGCCAGATACATCAGGGCACTCATTTGGGGACACACAAGTTTAAAGAGCTTATGGGCAAGCAGTTCTAGGTTTCTAAATTAGGCCGTATGGCTCAGGATGTGGTTGGTTGATAGATCTGTTCAATGTTAGGCGGTAAATGCGAAAAGAACTAGAATGGGAAGAGGGAAAAGAGAAAGAGGTTGCTTTAGCAGAAATGACTGCTCAGTCTGTACTCCAGCCACTGCAGGCATTACAGTCTGTCTTAAAAGAGCCCATACAGGGATCTGGACTGCCCACACTGGGACCGAATCAGAGGTGGAGCCACATCTTCGCCAACCCAGGGACTTAGTTTGGATGCGCTACCTCCAAATGGGAGGCTTGGATCCTTGCTGGAAGGGATCGTTTACTGTCATCCTGACCACCCCCATGGCAATAAAAGTAGAAGGCATCAGGGCCTGGATTCATGCAGGTCACGTCAAATGAGCGGAGGACGAGAACGCCCCCCCCAGAGGTGGATGCTGCTGCCAATGGACCCCGCCAATCATGGACTAAAAACTAAGACTCAAAAAACAATGAGTTCATTAAATTCATTGTTGGCCCTGTTGTTAAGATACAAGCAGGAGGTATAAGCAATTGCGAATAAAGGGGGGGCTTAACTTACTGTTTCTGATAAAAGGAGGAGGGGGGCTCTGCATAACCTTAGGAGAGAAATACTGTTTCTGGGTAAATCACACTGGAATCATTAAAACAGTCTAGCAGCCGTTAAAAGGAGGGTATAGAACTGGCTAAGAAGTCAAAGATTTGACTAGTCTCCAAAGAAAAGGGGGGAATGTAAGGACATATTTAGAAACTGTCCCTGCTCCCCTTCCCCTAGGGGATTTACTTAGAGACAAGTCCCAGAAACCAGCTTCAGGTAACAAAGCCCAGCTACAAAGGTGGGTCAGGCCAGGTGGAGACATCCAATCAGTGGGGGGATGCATACTGTCTCCCTGGTTACCAAGGCTTATGGGCCCCGCCCTTTGGGAGCCTTTGGGCGCCAATCCTAATCAAGGTGTAATAGGCTGGTTCAAATGTCTACTAGGGTAAATTGTAACTCAATTGGTCACTTAGCATCACTGTGGAGTTTCCTGTGTGTGTTACAATCTCATTGGCCACCTGTGCATGGCCAGGCCCGACCGCATGGCCTTTGCCCTTAAAAGCTAGTCTGTGAAATAGGGAAGGGTTGCCCTCTCTTGTAAGAGGTGCATCCCCGAACGTTTGGTCAGATTCTTGATGCTTGGCGTGAAATTGTGGAGGCCAAGAAAAACAAGGCTGTACCCACCTGGAGTCTAGCCCAATTTCCAGAGACAAATAACTCAGTTCTTTAAGACCTAATGTCACCCTCCCCTCCATAAACAAAACTGAAGGAGGCTGAGGTAGAAGGAAAAGTAAAGTTAAATTTCTTCTAAACCCAAATCTCACTGACAAGGACGCTTGATAGCAAGAATGTGACATTCCACCAGGAAACTCCCCAATTGTCTTCATGCTAGTGGCTCATTAAAGGGAAAAATGGCCTTGGCTTGATAGTAGCCAGGCCTTCAATATCCTGACAGTCTTCTTTACCCTGATAGCCCTTCTGAACACTCCCTTTGTCCTCACCCACCACCAAGTCCACCCCTACTCTGCTTTTAAAAACTCCGACTGTAATCTGGCTCGGGATCCAAGTCCCTACTCCACTGTGTCGGGCATACTTGGGCCCAGGCTTAAGCTTGTCAAATAAACCCTCGTGTGATTGCATCGGTGCTTGGCTACTTGGTGGTCTCTCAGACACAAAAACTCGGGCATAACAGAAATAAAGCTTTGCTTGACCTTTGCTTTATATCAGTCTCGCTCCTTTAATCACGGACCCATTATTGGGGCATAACACCTCCATCTGCTCAAAGTCAAATTGCCAGCAATTCTCTAGAAGGACTCTACTAATATTTTGGTATTATTACCACAATAACAAATTTTCAAGCAGGAAAAATAACGTGTAATCACAAATAAGAGAATGGCAGCCTGAGTAAAGTTTTTTTTAATTTTCTTTCCTTTTTAAAAAAAATTTTTTTTTTTTTTTATTTTACCTGAGTAAAGTTCTATTATGTCCAATGTCCAATTTCCTGGTCAACCCACACTACAGAGACACAAGGAAAACTACCATTTTGGTTCCCAAATTTTACAAGAACCCCTATGAAATACTCCAGATAAATGAGTTTTAATCCTCCCCTTCCTCACCCTGGTTAATCTGGAAGGTAACACAGTAACTATCTTAGCTGTTAGCAACTATGCACACAATCATGTAGATGATTATTCTTCAAATAATTTATGGTGAGATATTTAAAATACCTTTTTGGAAAAAGGCACCTCAGAAGCCACAATGATCTTGCTCCTTTAATGGTTACAACCTCTCTACCAAGACTCACAGGTTTTCCATTCACTGATTCTCTCTTGAAGAAAATGCTTACAATTGGCAGCATCCAGGACTCTCATCTTCTACTGGGTGGGTGCACTCAAGGGTAAACTTGAGAACTTGCTTCTTTCCCCCTCTACCCCTTCACCACAAGCTTTTCAAAAGATGCAATGGCAGCAGCAGAGGCAAAAAGGAAGTTCCCTTCTGCCTGAGCTTTTATCCACCTCCAGCCTTGCTGGCAGCCTCTCCCCTCTCCTGTCTCCCCCACTCCCTCCTCCTGTATCTGCACCACCATGGTTGTAGCTTGTACAACCAGCTCCTATACCATTCTGGATGCCTCCATCATCCATCGGCTGCTGCTTCTCCTGCCCTCACTATCAGGGAACAAATAGCACCCTCTTGGACTTAAACCACCCACTATAGATTTCCCTGTAGGTACCCCAGGTTGAAAATAAATGACAATGAGGAACAAATTGATTTGACTTTTAAGTGGACATAGGTGCAACATATTCTGTATTAAAGTTAATTTGAGTTTGTTGGTTTAATTAAGATAGGCATGTCTATCTCAATTAGCTCCCAACATTAAATATAACACTTTTATTCTACAAAGGTTTCCTGAAGATAAAATAGGTTCATGTTATCTCTTGCAATTTTTCAACAAAAGATGGTTTCAAATGATGGTTAAATTTGTCTTTCACTCTTAATGTCATAAAACAAACAATGTGGCTGGGGGTAGGGGGGTAGGGAGAGGGTGGTGAGGTTATGGACATTGGGGAGGGTATGTGCTATGGTGAGTGCTGTGAAGTGTGTAAACCTGGTGATTCACAGACCTGTACCCCTGGGGCTAATAATACATTATATGTTTATAAAAAATAAAAATATATATAAAAAAATTCATCTGTCTCAAAGTTTTTATGGATAATTGCTAAAATGGCTTTCAGTCTTTGGTAACCTGAAACTTTACAGTTTTACTTGGATGACAAATCAGATTGAATTTGTTGGATAGCTAAGTCTTTTCCAAATTGGACAAAATACTGAATCATTAATTTACTAAACATAAGGCTTACTTTCTTTTGGTTTCCTATTGCTGAGGGAACAGAGGGCTGGCTGATGACAAACCAAAAGCTGACACCCAGCAACCTTCTCCCACCCTCACTCCTGGGTGGGACATACTATGACATTCTTTAGGAATCTCCCAACTATCTTAATGTTAATACCTTGCTAGAGGGAAAAATGACGTTGACAATGGCAAGGCCTCAAGGCCTTGTATGTCCTCTTTAGCATATGAAAGTTCTATTGAAACCTCCCTTTTCCTCCCCCCCCACAACCAGGGTGCATAACCTGCCACTCCTCACAACTCTAGGGCGGCAGCTCTTCCTGCGCAGGGGTTCTGTCCCCATGCTTTATTTAATAAACCACCATTTTGCACCAAAGATGTCCCAAGAATTCTTTCTTGGTCATCGCCTCTGGACCTCACCCACTGAACCTCATGTATATTCTAGAACTTCATCACTGTTGCAGAGAAGCTGAGGATACTTCGGTCTATCAGTAAACATACTTGATGCTTTATCAAAAGACTGCATCACAGAAAAACATGTTTTTACAAAGTAGAAAATATATCAATAAATTTCAGGTCTAAAGAATTCCAGTTGTAACACACAGTTCACAACTGGTTACTACTTAGTTTTCATTAGACACTAAGGTTTCTAAGTGTTAAAATTCTGCTAAATGTAATTAAGACTGATGGAGATAATGAAAGCAACTCTGCAGGGGAAAAAATGTGTTTTTGATAAGAAAGATACAAGGAATGGGAATTCATTTTGTTGAGGTGAGCGAGGTAATTTTGTCCTAAAATAAGACTTGTAGTTTAGAGAGAAAAGCTTAGGCCAAGGCTGAATGAGGGGGGGAAAAAAAAAAAAAGCTATAGAAGGATTGTGAAAGGAAATCATTGGGAAAGAATTTTATGTGTGGTCAGGACTAATGTTGAAATACATTTTTTAAACAATTTAATTTTTTTATTATTTTCTTATATAATGCATTTTTATCCCCAGGGGTACAGGTCTGTGAGTCGCCAGGTTTACACACTTCACAGCACTTACCATAGCCCATACCCTACCCAATGTCCATGACCCCACCCCCCTCTCCTGAACCCCCTTCCCCCCCAGCAACCCTCAGTTTGTTTTGTGAGATTAAAAGAGTCACTTCTGTTTTTTCATTTAAGATGGGTTTTCCCAATACTCCTGACTCTAAGTGGATATTGGCAGAAATGCACATTTGAGGATAACAGCATCGGATGTGTTCAGGTATATCTAGAAGTCCTGGGTTTACCCAGAGTTTTAATATGTCTGACCAGATATCTGGGCAGAAACTTGCATGCATTGATGGTCAGTCTTTGTTTCATTAAAACAAATGTAGCAGATCATTCAGAACAATCAAAAGTGAACACAGGCTGAGAGAGGCTTTGCTGGGAGCAAGGCCAGGTTGTTGGTCCCAAGCAGGAAAATGCTAGGGAGCTGCAAGACAGGGTGTGTGTGGTGGGATCCACAGTGTCCTTTAGGAGAATGTAATCTGACTCTTACACTTTTCAGTGATTCACTGGTCATATTGAAGGATCAGGAGAAGAAAAGCATGCAGAAGCTGGCATGTCATTCATGGGGAGGGGCCTGTGTCTGGGCCCTGTGTCCGGGCCCTGTGTCCCTGCACCTCCGTGGTGGCCTGTGACTCTTGCAGACATGAAGGAGGCCATTGTGCTGAGGTGAGAAGGGTCTGGTCCTGTGGGCAGAGCAGGCTGGGAATGTTTCCAAAGGGCTGGGTGGGCTTTCTTGGCATCACAGTTGTGGGGCCCCCACTTTATCACCATACTGAGCAGTAGGAAAGGCTGTGCTCTTGCTGGGGACTATTGCCAGCCCTGAGCCCTGCTGTCTTCTCTGAGGCCCAGACCTGTGGACAGGTCTCTGGAGGTGTTGACCTGCTTCCTGTCCTGTGTTTCCCCAGCTCTGAGGAAATGGAGGATTGCTGCAGGGGCTATTTGGTCTCCCATCTCCCCTCCATGCTTCTCCTCTTGCAGCTGCCTGCTAGGGGCTCTGCAGGTGGTGGGTGAGAGCCCCTGGAGCTCTGCTGGTGTCTCCATCAGGACAGATGGCTATTGGTGGAGGCCCTGGCTCTAGATAGATTCTGAAGATCCCCCAACTGCTATTTGAAATTATACACAGAAGAATCCCAGAACTGCAAAATAAGGGCAGAGGAGCATGACAGTTCTCTAATGAGGAGTTTATGTCTTATAAAGTAAAAAATGTGAATTTCACTATGAAAAGTATGAAAATGAATTTCCCCTCATTTCTTGTTTCCTGTCTCTATTGGTATCTAACCACTTACTTTGTTATTAATTCATTACACCCCCAAATACCGACAGGGTGTCCAGTGTGTGTTAGGTGCTACTCTATGTACAAAATTGTAAGGGCCTACTTAGCCAGAGTGAGCCATTTTGTTGTTTATGCAGTAAACTTAGATTGAACCTGCCCCTTCCCCCAAGAGGAAAGCGCTTAGAAACAGAATTGGTGAAATATGGCCAAATAGCCCCTGATAATGGAGTCCAGATTCAAGGACGTGTCCAGCCAGATGGAAACATCCAATCAAGTAAAAGCGCACGTATTACCCACCAGGGAATGTGAGCCCCTGCCTTTTGGGCACCAGAGAAAGGCGCCAATTCTAGCCAAGGTCAGAGGCTGAATTAGATGACTATCATGGGGTAGAATGTAATTCAATTGGCCACCTGTGTGTGGCCAGGCTCAACCGCCTGACCTTTACTCTATAAAAGTTAGTCTGTGAGGCTGGATTGGGGGGGGGTCGCCTCTTTGCAAGAGACGGCCCTGGCTGGTCAGTTTGATTCTCGATGTTGGCATGAAATAAAGCTTTGCTTAACCCTCGCCTTGTATCAGTCTCGTCCTTTTGTCTACGGTCCCTTTCAGTGAGGGCTCATCCCAGGATAAAATGGAGAGGACTGAGCCAGCATGAGAAAGCCTCCGGAGGTAAGATCTCAAGACCCCTTGAGATCCTGTCTGTCTGCGGAGCTCCAGGGCAATAAAGCCCACCAGGGAGAAGCTGGACACAGTATAGCTCCCAGGGCTGGAGTGGATGCGGAGACGCCTCATCCCTCAGGGGGGTATTGCCAGGGGGTCCGGGCCCTCCCAGGCAATCAGGGGACCGAGAAAATCCCCACCAGTGAGTACATCTAGGGGACTGGGAAAATCCCGACCAACGAGCGTGTCGAGGGGACCGCAACTGTTGGGTTTACGGATGCACGTAGGGAACCGAGAAAATTCCCCGCTGGGTCAATGGATGCTCATAGGGAACCGAGAAAATTCCCTACAGCGGCAGGTTAAAGGCCACTGGGTCTGGTTGTAGGGGGCCGGGTAACCCCTGTAGGGGCTGGAAAAACCCCCACCCAGGGCAGGCTCTGGATGAGGGCCACTGGGTTTGCAGTTGTCTTTGTCTTGTCTTTTTGTTGTCTTGTTTTGTTTGAAGGAATGGGGCAAGCAGACAGTGAGGGGACTCTGATTTTCATCTCTCCGTTCCTCCTCATAGATGTGGGGCTTCTCTCTCTCTCATTTCCCGTGTTAATGGCTATAACTGGAGCCAACTGGGGTTGGTCTAACTCGAGACAGAGACCATAAGGAATATTTCCAAGCAGCTGCCGAAACTTCCTTTGTTTCAGGGATGTTTCCCTGTCTTCTCTAGCCTGACTTGGACTGCTTAACCCCTCCCCCTTGCTGGCGGGAAAGCATGGTGTCTGCTCCTTTGTTGGAGTTGATAAGCTCTAAAACCGGGAATCCTTTCTCTGCCTCCTGGTGGCACTTTGTTTCCTCTGTCTCCCCCTTCTTCTGTTTCTGCACCAATGTGCAGGCAGCCTGCATGACCAGCCTCTAGATCACGCACCGCGGCTCCTTCTCTCTTCACTGTCAAGCAGCAAGAAGAGCAGACCCTGGACCTAACACCCCCCCCCCACTCCAGATCCTCCCACCCATGTCTCCGGTAAACATTCAAAGTGGAGTGGGCCCAGGTGGAATGTAAATCAGTATTGGAACTAAGTTAAGTTTGTTGGTTTAATTAAGATAGACATGTCTTTGAAGTTACAGCAGTAAATGTAAAGCTTTTATTCTATCAAAGTTTACTGAAGGTCAAATAAGCTCATGTTATTTGTTAAAATTTGTTAGCAAAGAAATGACTAAACTGATGGTTAATTGTCTGTCTCAAAGTTTTAATGGGTAATTACTGAAGTAGCTTTTAAAGTCTTTGCTAACCTGAAACTTTAAACCAAACAGGATAAAATGCTAGAGCGCTGGTTGCTGGAACTAGGTTTGTGCTTTTGAAATCTGTTGGTAAACATGTTTTGTGCTTAACAGATTCATAAATTTGGCATCTAAAGAATTCTGTTGTAATAGTTCACAATTGGTTAATAACTGACTAGAGGATAAGGTGTTTCTAAGAGTACAAAATTCTGCTAAGTGTAACTAAGACTGATAGAAATAAGGGAAACAACTCTGTATGTAAAAAAGTAGAAGATATGTAATAAAGACTTAAGGAATGGGAATACATTTTGTTGAGGGTAAGAAAAGGTAATTTTGTCCTAAATGAAATAATGGTTTAGAAGGAAATGGCTTGGGACAAAACCTGAATACAAAGGAAAGTTGTAAAAGGTTTGTGAAGGGAAATCTTCAGAAAAGGAATTTTAGATATGGTCAGGACGGACTAAGGAAAAAAAAAAGGGAGAAAAAGACGAGATGCCTGTTCTGTCTAAATAAGCAAGAAAGAAAAACAGCCTCCAAGGTGATTTAGCACTCTCCTGACCTGCCTCCACGTAGATTATACTTCCAAGTGAAAGGGCCATTTGGCCTTGAGAGATTAAGAAAGCAGCTCGACCTTGAGGGACTGCTAAAACAGCCTGTTACCATCCTCCATTGCCTGTAACCATAGAAACTCACTCTAATTTGTAAAGAGTGAAAGGGGAGACTGATCACCTCCCATTAGCCAGGGATACCCAAAAAGGGGAGGGTGTCCAACCTGTTTGAATCTGAAGAGTGCCTGACTGTGTGAATGTGTCTGTATGGCTCCACCGCTTTGGCTACGGAGTCTGAGTGGGCTGTACCCTGAGTCATATGGCATAATGGTCATCTACTCCAAGGAGTAGCCTGGTCCGGGGTTTATACGGACAGACCTTAGCTAAGATGCTCCTAAGTTCCCGAGAGGGATGCGAGCAGGACAGCATCTGAAAGATCCCCCTCCCTTTGTTTGTGATGTCATTCACAATGGGAGAGAAACCCAGAAAAAACTCATATCTTAAGACTGCATGCTTAAAAATAAAAAAGGAAAAGACACTGGTATAAAAAAACTGGTTTTCTCTCTGTTTAAAAGAGCAAAGTTTTCTTTGGTTAATTGAAATGCAAAGGGTTTTCTCTTTGCCTACCCAGAAAACCTAATTTCTATGTTTTGTTTTATCAGGTGTTTAACATCCCTAATTATATTTAGGCATATGTTTTAAAACTTTCTAAGGTTTTAGCAATTGTTGACAAGATTTAAACCAATAATAAACCTTGGGTTACATTTGGGTAAATGCTGTAACTATTCTAGAGATTCTATGCATTTCCTAAAGTTTTAATAAGGTCATCACCTGGTAATTTAACCATATCTATTCTGAGTTTTTGTCATTTGTAATTGTTTTAATTCCCTTGTAAGATGAATTCTGCCTTAAAGGAACTTCATATGGGAGACTTTCAGGACAAATACAGGTCTTTGATATATTAAAATCCTGGAATGGAAATGGGTAAGAATTTCCAGAAATAAAAGCTGCATTCGAACTAAATGAGAATTAGCAACGTGGAAAGTAATATGGTACTAAATGAACTAAAAGATTATAGTGTTGTGTCTCTTAATGTTTTGTCTTATTTTAAACATTGCTGGTTCTCTAATGTTTGCTCTTCCAGACTAGGGATGCTTTTTCTTGTTATCTGTAACTTACAGAGAGGTAAAAATATTTATTTACAAACAAATCAAGGCATTCAACTTTTCTCTCTATCTGAACCCTCTGAAAATCAGAAGGTCTCAGTAAGTATTCTTTCTTCCATAGCAATCAGTCATTTGCATAAGTTCAATAAGAATCTGTTTTCCTTGTAACAGGACACTATTGGAAACTGGTTATTTTACCAAGGCTTTGACTGTGATATCATATTTGAAAAGACTCAGATATGACCAAACAGTTTAAAGGAACTAAGGTTGACTTTATGAAACCTGGAGCCTTAAAGCCCTTTGGAACTGTTGGCCTGATACTTTGCTTAGAGTTCCCAGCAGTCTCACCAGGTGAGTAAAGAATGTCACTCCGTGGTAGGTGCAGAGCCTCAGGAAGAGGAATTCGCCCAAGTCGACAGGTATTACAGGCATGTCTGATGGCAAGTATATGGCTTGGCTTCTGGCCCAGAGAGGCTACTAAAAGTTCAACCTAGAGATTCCTTATAAGAAGTTCCAGCAAAGCAGATTCTAAAAGGTCTATATGATCACACTCACTGTTCTTGCTGAACTTATGTAAATAATTAGGCCAAGTTTGTCAAAACTGGACTTGTTTTTCAAGTAAATTAGTCCTGATTTGGCTATCTCTGGAAATGAGGGTTATTTTAGAGAGAAAAATTATGTTTTAATAACATGGCTTTATGGGTGTTAAATTCTAGATTTGGTTGTCTTTAAATGTTTGTTTACCTAAGCTAGACAACTTGAGGCAAGCTTCAGAGGAAGATTTAAAATATTTACAAAAATGGGTTAAACTAGACTATGAAGGGGACTGGGCTAAGACTAGGAAGAAATTAGTAAGCCAAATACATCAGGGCACTCATTTGGGGACATGTAAGCTTAAGGTGCTTATGGGCAAGCAGTTTCAGGTTTCTAAATTATGGCGTATGATTCAGGATATGGTTGATAGATGTGCTCAATGTCAGGTGGTAAATGGGAAAAGAACTAAAATGGAAAGAGGGAAAAGAGATAGAGGTTTGGGTTACCTCTTGCGATCAGGTCAGACAATGACTCTGCATTTGTGAGTTCAGTCTCACTTGTATTGGCCAAAGCTATAGGCACTAATTGGAAACTACCCTGTGCCTACTGGCCCCAGAGTTCCAGGCAAATAGAGAGAATGAACTGGACTCTTAAAGAGACCTTGACAAAACTAATTCTGGAAGCTGGTGGTGGATGGGTGGCTCTCCTTCCTTTTGCCCTCCTCACGGCATGATGTACACACTATTTAAACAAGATGACCCCATTTAAAATAATGTTTGGGAAACACCCCCACCCGCTCTGCCCCCTGCTACAAGAGGTTGCCCTAGCAAAAATAATTGGTCAGTCTGTACTTCAGTCACTGCAGGTATTACAGTCTGTCTAGCCCACACAGGGATCCAAACTGCCCACACTGAGACAGAGACAGAACTGGAACCACATCCTTACCAACCCGGGGACTTGGTTTGGATATGTCGCCACCAAGTGGGAAACTTGGAGCCTCGCTGGAATGGACCTTTACTGTCATTCTGACCACCCCCACAGCAATGAAAGTAGAAGGCATCCGGGCCTGGATTCATGCGGGTCACCTCAAACGAGCCAAGGATAAAGACGACCCCCAGAGATGGAAGCTGCTGCCAATGGACCCTGCGGATCGTGGACTAAAGCTAAGACTCAAAATACTATGAGTTCATTGTTGTTCCTATTGTTACCTGTTTTTGTAAGAGCTTCTAAGTCATCTCATAAGACAGAAAAGTATAGGTGGGAAATTAAACAGAATTAGGAGAAATAGAAAGTTATACAAAGCGGTGAATGGCTAACTCATCAGTCGACTGTGCAATTTAATGTAACCTTATGCCAATTGGCACCCACTAACCCCTGTTTAGATGACTTATAACCCCTTACAACAGAAAAACATAGAACTGGCTAAAAAGTCAAGGATTTGACTAATCTCCAAAGAAAAGGGGGGAATGTAAGGGGCTACATAGCCAGAGTGAGCCATTTTGTTGTTTATGCAGTAAACTTAGATTGAACCTGCCCCTTCCCCCAAGAGGAAAGAGCTTAGAAACAGAATTGGTGAAATACGGCCAAATAGCCCCCGATAACGGAGTCCAGATTCAAGGACATGTCCAGCCAGATGGAAATGTCCAATCAAGGGAAAGCGCACGTATTACCGCCCTACCCGCCAAGGACGTGTTTGGCCAGGTGGAGATGTCCAATCAAGTAAAAGCGCACACATTACCCGCCAGGGAGTGTGAGCCCCCGCCTTTTGGGTGCCAGACAAAGGTGCCAGTTCTAGTCAAGGTCATAGGCTGAATTAGATGACTATCATGGGGTAAAATGTAATTCAATTGGACACCTGTGTGTGGCCAGGCTCAACCACATGGCCTTTACATCATATCAAAAAAATGGGCAGAAAATATGAATAGGCACTTCTCCAGTGAAGACCTACAAATGGCTATCAGACACATGAAAAAATGTTCATCATCACTAGCCATCAGGGAGATTGAAATTAAAACCACATTGAGATACCACCTTACACCACTTAGAATGGCCAAAATTAGCAAGATAGGAAACAACATGTGTTGGAGGGGATGTGGAGAAAGGGGAACCCTCTTATACTGTTGGTGGGAATGCAAGTTGTTGCAGCCACTTTGGAGAACAGTGTGTAGATTCCTTAAGAAATTAAAAATAGAACTTCCCTAGGACCCTGCAATTGCACTACTGGGTATTTACCCCAAAGATACAGATGTAGTGAAAAGAAGGGCCATCTATACCCCAATGCTTAGCAGCAATGGCCACGGTCGCCAAACTGTGGAAAGAACCAAGATGCCCTTCAACAGACGAATGGATAAGGAAGATGTGGTTCATATACACTATAGAGTATTATGCCTCCATCAGAAAGGATGAATACCCAACTTTTGTAGCAACATGGATGGGACTGGAAGAGATTATGTTGAGTGAAATAAGTCAAGCAGAGAGAGTCAATTATCATATGGTTTCACTTATTTGTGGAGCCTAACAAATAGCATGGAGGACAAGGGGAGTTAGGAGAAGGGAGTTGGGGGAAATTGGAAGGGGAGGTGAACCATGAGAGACTATGGACTCTGAAAAACAATCTGAGGGTTTTGAAGGGGCAGGGGGTGGGAGGTTGGGGGAACCAGGTGGTAGGTATTGGAGAGGGCACGGATTGCATGGAGCACTGGGTGTGGTGCAAAAACAAGGAATACTGTTATGATGAAAAAAAAAAAAAAGTCTGTGAGGCTGGGCGGGGGGTGGGGTGGGGGGGTCGCCTCTTTGCAAGAGATGGCCCTGGCCGGTCAGTTTGATTCTCAATGCTTGGCGTGAAAGAAAGCTTTGCTTGACCTTTGCCTTGTATCAGTCTCGTCCTTTTGTCTACAGACCCTTTCAAAATGATAGTATCTGTATTCACAGAGCTCTTCCTGGCAGGTGACAGGGAGTAGTAAATACCACAACCCCATTCAATGTATGACTGTTGGAGGAATGGAGAGCATGGGACAAGGAAGTAGAGGAGGCTGTGGAAGGGAGAGACGCAGGAGGCTGTGGGCAGGCTGTAATGCTCCATAAGGTGGCCAATGTAGGTAGTGAGATGGGAATGAAACGTGGTGGAGGCAGTGTGTCATCCTGTGAGGATCCCCCTCGATTGAGGGATTCTATGATGTGGAGCAGCCAGAGCAAAGCTGGAAGTGTGCTTGTGTGTCCAGGGAGCCAAGGAAGTAAGTGTTGGCTGTAGCAGAGTGAGGGAAAGGGAGAGAAGCAAGGGTTGGGGGGTCGGAGAGCAGTGACGGGTCATCCCTATAGGGCCTACGGGCCATGTGCGGAACTGTGGAGCCATTGCAGGGTTTTGAGCAGAGGAGGGACATGGTTTTGTTTGTGGATTGAAAGAGTCATGCACAGAGGTTTTGGAGAGAATAGTCACAGGGAGTGTAGTCACTAACATCCCACAGGTGAGACATAGAGTGACTCAGCCAAAGTTGAGTAGCACAAGGGGTGAGAAGTCACTCTTCTGAGGTCCAGCATGGGTTTTTCTTGCAGAAGTGTCCTGTTGTGACATGTCCATCATTTCTCAGAAGACCAAAGACTGTGAGGGGGTGGCGACAATGAAGTGAACCTTTTGTTGTAAGAAGTCATGATTTGCGTCCTATAGGTGATGGAGTGGGGGCAGGCTTTAACAAATAGCTGTGGAGGGGCACCTAGGCTGCTCAGTGGCTTAAAGCCTCTGCCTTCAGCTCAGGTCATGATTTCAGGGTCCTGGGATCGAGCCCTGCATCAGGCTCTCTGCTTAGCGGGGAGCCTGCTTCCTCCTCTCTCTGTCTCTGCCTGCCTCTCTTCCTATTTGTGATCTCTGTCAAATAAATAGATAAAATCTTAAAAAAAAAAAAAAAGAAATAGCTGTGGACTCTAGGTTTAGTGCAAATGTAATTCACCAGAGTACTAAGATATGGGGACAAATATCTAACTTAGGAGTAGGTGTGAGTAAGTTCCTGAGTTGGCTGAATGAGCAGTGAGTTCCCACCTAGGCCACAGGTGTTTTGTGGTCAGTTTTCAGTCCTGTCCTAAGAGGAGGCAGGTTAGAGCTATGGATCTGAGTGTGGTCCCTGGAGCATTAGTAACAGAGTCCCCACCACCCCCTTAGAAATACACATTCTTAGATGCACCCCAAAACTACTGAACCAGGAGCTCTGGGGGTGGAGCCCAGCCTTGTTTCACAGGAATTTCTGGTGATTCTGATGCCTGTGGAAAGTTAGAACCACTGAGTTAGAGAGTCCTTCATGGAAGGGCCTGGAGTCAGGAGCACAGCCTACTGAGAGAGTCTCTTTGACATCATTGCTGGGTCTCAAGTATGTGGTAAGAGGATCTTGCCCAGAGTGGTAAAAGCTGAGCCCTTTGGGTCAAGACCTCCTATCTGACATTTATCCCGACTTGTCTGGGCCTCCCACCTGAGAATGTGTTCCCCTCACTGTCCTGCATCTCTCTTGCGTTCTTACCCTTATGTCTGTGTCCACAGAGGAGTTCATGGTGATTGGTTCCTCAGATCCCATTGTGGCAGCGCTGGGTGGGGACACCATGCTGCCATGTCATGTGTTCTCGGCCATGAATGTGGAGAACATGGAGCTCCGGTGGTTCCGCTCAAATTTCTCAGAAGTTCCACTTCCAGTCCGCGATGGGAGAAGAATTAGGCACAAACAAGTCAGCTGCAAGGGATTGGGAACAGAGGACAATAGTCAAAAAGGACTGCTGCCACGAGCAACTCCACAGTCTCACTTTTATTAGATAGAAACAATAGCCAGGAGAAGGACCGATGAAGGTCAAACGTTAGTCAAGTCTTGCGGAAAAGGAAGGAGGAGGATAAAGTTTATAGTTAACCAAGCACATTCAAAGGACTCATCTAATTAACAATGGGCGCTTCTGGGAAGAGAAAGGAGCGATAGCAGAAAAGGGAAGCAGGGGGTATTTCTTTCCACCCTGAGCTGCCCGGCTTCTGTGAAGGGGCGGCCTCCCCCCCTGAGCGAGCCGGGCATCCCCCGCTGCCCAGCTTCACAGTCTTATATCGTCCTTCTCCCCAAAAACCTGTTGCCAGTATATGTATTTTTTAAGACCATATCTAAATGTGCTTGGCAACTAGTAAAATCCTCCAGTGGTTACAGTTTAAGTAACAAATTGTTCCCAGGGGCAGCAGCAAGAAGCAGTGTTCGTCTATCAAAACCAGCAGGAACAGAGGGAAGCGCAGTTGGTCCAGTACACGAGGACCTCACTGGTGAAGGAATTCGTCACCTAGGGACAGGCCATCCTGCACGTCCAGAAGGTTCAGGCTTTCAACAATGGGCTATGTACCTGGGCTACATACACCTATGTACCTATCTGTTTTGTGTGTGTTGAGTTTTAGGAGTTCTTTATAGATCTTGGATATTAGCCCTTTGTCTGGAGTGTCATTTGTGTATTGAATACCTCTCCCATTCTGTGGGTAACCTCTTTTTTTTGTTGACTGTTTCCTTTGCTGTGCAGAAGCTTTTGATCCTGATGAAGTCCCAAAAGATCATTTTTGCTTTTGTTTCCTTTGCCTTTGGAGACAGGTCTTGAAAGAAGTTGTTGTGGCCGATGTTGAAGAGATTACTGCCTATGTACTCCTTTAGGATTTTGACAGACTCCTGCTTCATGTTGAGGTCTTTTATCCATTTTGAGTTTATCTTTGTGTATGTGTAAGGGAATGGTCAAGTTTCATTCTTCTACACATAGCTGTCCAATTTTCCCAGCACCATTTATTGAAGAGACTGTCTTTTTTCCATTGGATATTTTTTCCTGCTTTGTCAATGATTAGTCGATCATAGAGTTGTGGGTCCATATCTGGGCCCTCTACTCTGTTCCACCAGTCTATGTGTCTGTTTTAGTGCCAGTATCATGCTGTTTTGGTGACTATGGCTTTGTAGTAAAGGTTGAAATCAGGGAATGTGATGCCCCCACTTTTGTTTTTCTTTTTCAACATTTCCTTAGCAATTCGGGGTCTTTTCTGGTTCCATACAAATTTTAGGATTGTTTGTTCCAGCTCTTTGAAAAATGCTGGTGGAATTTTGATCGGGATGGCATTGAAAGTATAGATTGTTCTAGGCAGTATAGACATTTTAACAATGTTTATTCTTTCAACCCATGAGCATGGAATGCTTTTCCAGTTTTTGATCTTCTTCAACTTCTTTCATGAGTGTTTTGTAGTTCCTTGAGAATGGATAGTACATCATTAGTTTTTGATGTAGTGTTCAGTGATTTATTATTTGTGTAGAACGCCCAGTGCTTATGACAACACATCCCCTCCTTAATACCCATCACTGCGCTAAACCATCCCCCCACCCTCTCCCCTCTGAAACCCTCAGATTGTTTCCCTGAGTCCATAGTCTCTCATGGATCATCTCCACCTACGATATCCTCTTCAGGTTTCCTTTCCTTCCCCTAATGTCTTCCATGCTATTCCTTATGTTGCACATATGAGTGAAACCATATAATTGTCTTTCTCTGCTTGACTTATTTCACTTAGCATAATCCCCTCCAGTGTCATCCATGTCAGTGCAAATGGTGAGTATTCTTCCTTTCTGATGGCTGAGTAATATTCCACTTATATATGAATCACTTCTTGTTCATCTGTTCATCTGTTGAAGGCATCTCAGCTCCTTCCACAGTTTGGCTGTTGTGGACATTCCTGCTATGAATATTGACTTCTTTTCACTACATCTGTATCTTTGGGGTAAATACCCAGTAGTGCAATTGTGGGGTCATAGGCTAGCTCAATTTTTAATTTTTTGAGGAACCTCCACACTGTTTTCCCAAGTGGCTTCTCCAACTTGCATTCCCACCAATAGTGTCAGATGGTTCCCCTTTCTCCACATCCTCTCCAAGATTTGTTGTTTCGTGCCTTGTTAATCTTTGCCATTCTAACTGATGTAAGGTCGTATCTCAATGTGGTTTTTTTTTAAAGATTTTATTTTTTTATTAGACACAGAGAGAGAGTTCACAAGTAGGCAGAGCAGGAGGCAGAGAGAGAGGGGAAGCAGGCTCCCTGCTGAGCAGAAATCCAGATGCAGGGCTCAATCCCAGCACCCTGAGATCATGACCTGAGCTGAAGTAAGAGGCTTAACCCAATGAGCCATCCAGGCACCCCTCAGTGTCGTTTTGGTATTTATTTCCCTGATGGCTAGCAATGTTGAACACTTTTTCATGTGTCTGTTAGCCATTTGGAGCAGTATTCAGCTACTCTTAACTGGGTTTGCTCATACATCATTGGTCATGTTGGGGAAATATAATTAAAAGGAAATCTCGGAGAAATCTCCTTCACACAGAAAGTAGGAAAGAAAACACTTTTATTATAGAATTAGATTTACCAAAATGTGATGTGTATCATAGACAATCTTTGAAGAGATGCAAAGACAAAGAAAATCACTCTTTTCCATAGCCATGCAGACACAGCTCATTACACATATGTTCTCAGGATAGATGGTTACTAGCTCTCCAGTAAGTGGACATGACAGCACCATCAGTCACAAACAGTTCACCCTAGATTTACATAGTAATAGGGTGACCATCTATGTTAGGTAGTTGACCTCATCCAGAAGAAAAACTAAGTCTCCCATTTTTATAACAGGAAGTGGTTTTACACAAGGACCTTGGTGCCCACAGAGGTTTGGCTCGTACCCTGGCACAGGAAGGAGGAGAGATGGCTGTTGTTTTCCTTGAGTGAGTGGTTCAACGAGAAGGCTCCCAACTTTTGAGAAAGATATTCTGGATCACAAAGCTGGCAAAAGGCCTATCCATGTTTTTCAATGGACTTATGTACCTTTCAAAGAGGAGAGAAAGCACCCACAGTCACAAGCACCCACTTCACAATTAATGATGGGGGGGAAAAAAAAAAGGAAGGGACTTTTCCCTTGTTTTCAACAGGGACAATTAGCCTCTTTGCCTTAATTTTTATTTGTCCTGACAGTGGACCTTGGCTGGGTTTTCTCACATGGGTGTTGTTTAGCTGGCTCTTGGCTGGTCTAGGACAACTTAGCTAGGAAGGCAGTGCTAGCCTGAGCATGTCCTTTTCATGGGAGAGGGCAAGGCAAATGGCAAAAGCAGTTTCCAACCACTGCTGGAGTCATATTACCTGAACTCTCCAGTGGCTGAGTCAAGTCACCTGATGGAGCCTAGAAGCAGTGTGTGAAGGCACTAACAGTATGTGGCCGAGCGTGAGCTGGATGTAAGGAAGGCTGAAGGTTTGGAATGTTTTCTTCATCAGGCTATCAAAGATGGGACCAAGTATGAACCTGTTCAGGATTTGAGTTTGAAGCATCTGTGAGGAATTCAGGCAGAAGTAACCGTCAGGGATGTGGGTATTAGGGAGGATGCTCAGGAGGTAGTTAGATTTTTTGAAGGTGAATGGATGTACCAAGTGGCAGTGGGTGTGCAGATGACCTGGAGAGTGTGTGAGGTGAGAAGAGAAGAGAAGGATGGAATCTGAGAGCAAATTCCTCCTTCTGTCACTCTGGACAATGGACTTCCCACCCTCATGTGTGGGGGGAAGGGCCTGCCTTCTTTGCCTACCGTAATTCCCCATGCTCCTTCTGTTTGTTTTCTGTGGTAAGAAGCCTGCTTTGTTCCCTGCCATGATCACTCACCACTGGAGCCCTCAGAATGCAATGCTTTGCACAGGAAGGTGTGCCCAGGAAGGCTTTGCTTGCATCCCTGGGCTCTGGGAGACCTCCCTGTACTCTCCAGCTTCTCTCTTTCAGGTATGGGCTCTGCCCCTCAAGTGTACCTCATAGGGTTAGAGGAGGACGGGTTCCAAGTGGTGTGTAAGGGTCAGGGTGGTTCCCAAAGCCCCAGGTGCGGTGGAGAGCCCTCAAGAGAGAGAAGTTCCTGACATTCTCTCAGACCCATGCCCAAAATATTGAAGGGCTCTTCAGTGTGGAGGTCTGCACTGCTGGTGACATGTTGCTCTTCAGAGAATGTGAACTGCTCCCTTCTTAACCCAATCCTGAGTCAAAAGAAGGCAATAGTCATTTTAATCCCAGGTCTGTTCTGTTTCCCTCTCCCAGAAGGGCCATAGAGAGGGACTGGGAGTCCCTGGGTGTGCTGGGTGGACTCTTCTGGGCTGTGCCTCTGACTGTTTTTTGGCCGAACACAGAGGACTTCTTTCCCTGGACTTCTCCCTAGATGTTAGCTTTCATGGTGATCCTGACCTTGCTGATATTCTTACTCTTTGGGACTGCTTACTATACCAAGAGAGAACAAACTGCTAAGTGCCAGGAGATGAAGGAATGGGAGAAACTCCATAGGGAAAAGGACGAGAACCAGTGGGCAAAGGAGGAGGCACTGAAAGCCAGAGGTAAGGGAGGGCAGTGGTCACAGTCTGTGAGTATGACAGCTGGTGCAGAGAAAAAGTGTACAGAGGGCCCTTGCCTGGGGCAAGTGGCTGAGGAGGTCCAGGGAGGACATGGAGCTATGGAGGCTTGATGGATCTGGAGCTATATAACTTCTAGGATACTGACATGTGCACTTGTGGGTTTGTCAGGTGAAATCTTTGCTGTTCTTAGAGATGGGGCTTCTTGCTTATTTCTTACTCTCTTTCAGATGAACTCCAAGGAGATCTCAGTAAGTTCTGCTTTTTCTGTAGAAGTTTCTTTGTCCTCTTTGGAGGAGACATTCTAGTTCTTAGCTCACCTGTTTCCTGTGTTGCCTTTCAGACTGGAGGAAATCTGTTTACCTGACTCGTGAGTGACTGTCCAGGTCTTTGGGTCTTTGTTCCACCTAAGTCAAAGGTGTCCCTTCTCCTTGTTTCAGGCAGAAACATGTGGACCCTTCTCTGGGGCAGAAGCAGAAGCTGGTGGGAGGAAGAACCCTGTTTCATGAGCTTTCTCCATTCTAGGCCACTGTTCCCACCCAGTTCTTGGGAACCTGGGGGTGATGGTGGTTCCTGGAGTCTGTCATGCATCTTGGGGTTATTCCAATGCTGACCTGTGTGCCATACTGCTAGCTCTTTAGCCTTCAGTGCAACTAGTTCTGTCAGCACTTGGAATCCAAAAGCCAGCTGCTCTGAGACTTCAGGAAGAGAATTATATAAGTTAATGGGGTCAGTAAGATTAGGAGTGTGATCTTAGCTTCATAATACCAACCAGGGAGAGTGTGTTTTCTCCAGTTCCTGGAGAAATTGATGGGTAGAGGACTGGACAGACTATGTGTGAGAATGTGGTGGAATGAGCTGTCAGTGCACCCAGATAGTGATTGTGTTATCTGACAAGGATTGGCCACTGTTACCCTAGAGTTCACCTCACATCCTTGCCTGAAATTATCTCTCCTTTTGGGTTATTTCTCAATGATCTCTGTGTTCAACATCATCAGGTGTAGTAATGATGTTTTTATAATTATGGAATTTTATATATTTTATCCCTGTAATTTTTTAATACAGTGTATGTCAGCACATGGCAGGTTATTTCCTTTCCAGCCTCTCCCCACTCTGCAGTTAGTGTTACCTGTAGCCCAGAGGGCTGGCAAGGGTCAGTAGATGAATGCTGAGCAGGCTTGTTCTGACTGAGGTCTCACCAGCATGTGTTCCTTTCATACATCTGTGTGCAGGTAAGCTACTCAGTTTCCTGTTACCTTATCTCCCCAGGTTCAACTCAGCCACCTTCTATGTCACAGACCGTACACCAGGATGGGGTTGGTGTCCATGTTCCCCTTGTCACTTTTGTCTTTTTTCTCTTAACACTGTAAGGACTGTCTTTGGGAACACAGATCTGCCTCCATTCTGACCCATTCTCTACTGCAGGTCACTGTTAGGGTTACCAACACCCTCTGAACCTACTGCTCAATTCATATGTTTAATTGGTGCAATGACAACAGGACATTTATAAGGAGAGTCTGGAACAGGACAGTGACTTTATAAATTAGAAACTGTTGTGTGTAGAGGATTTCAGAAATCAAGCTTGCCTGCTTAGGACTCAGGTCTTCCTAGGTGGATTCTTGGTTCTGAATCCCGTTTCCCCTGAAATTACTACTTTTTTTGTCTCTGGTTTTGATTTTCCTGTTTCTTGCTAGACCTCTGGCATGTTGGTCTTTATTTTGCTTCCTCATTCTCTGACTCCCTGTCGGAACTGGGTTTCTTCCTTTAAGCCTCCTTAGGTGTTGAGGAATTAAATACTTTAGAGCAGGTGATCTGAATCTGAGAGGCAGAGCCACCAGGATATTTGTGGATTCCTGGAGGTGGGGTCTGTGAACCACCTGCAATTATATACAATATCTTTTGTATATTGTTGCATAAGAAGTTCAATAACTTATATATGTTATAATCATATTATTTAATATATATTATATATTAAATATTTAACATTATGATGTATAATGTGTATGTGTTTTTAAAAATAGCTACTGACAATTTTTCACAACCATTATCTTTCCTTTTAGGAGAATATTGCTCTTACCTGATGGGCTTAACTTGGTTGGGTTTATTGGTGGCAATGTGTGAAGATGCAAAAGGAGAAATCTAGAAGAATTAAAACTTTTTACTAGGGATAAGTGGAGTTCAAATCAGGAAAGAAAAATGTGTTAGGAAAAGAGGAGGAGTGGAGAAGGAAAATGTAAAGCCTGATATTCCTCTGGAGAGATTATGGGCACATAAGAGTGGTAGAAGTGAGACCACACCCACAATTTGCATTGACAATTTAAAACTTTTTTTTAAAACTTCTTTTAAAACTTTTAAAACTTTTTTAAAAGATTAAAACTTCTAGAGAAAAAGCAGTGGAACCTGGGCATAGATTCTTCTTTTCAGGTTGTTATACAGCCTCTCAGTGGTGTTAAGCTTTATGGCACAAGTCTGTGGTCTCACTTCTACCACAGTAGATGTATACAAGAGGCAGTATACAAAAGGGTGTGCAAGTTATTTGCATTATGAAAAGTAATAAACTCCTGATACCTGTTTGAGAGATTTCTGAGAGGACTTATACTTGTTTTAAGCTGTTTTTCTTCGAATGTATGTGAAAAATGATGATCAAATAATCATATTTAGCATTTCCCCTTCTCTGCTGAATTGATGTGCAATGATATAATTATTTATAAAATATTTTTTCCCATGAAACATACTAGTAAAATATTTTTATTATGTTATGTTAGTCATCATACAGTACATCATTAGTTTAGTGTTCCATGATTCATTATCTGCATTTAACACCCAGTACTCATCACAACACATCCCTTCCTTAATACCTATTACCAGGCTATCCCATCCTCCCGCCCCCACCCTTCTGAAATGCTCAGATAGTTTCTTGCTGTCCATAGTCTCTCATAGTTTATCTCCCTCTCTTATTCCCCCCACTCTTCAGTTTTCCCTTCCTTCCCCTAATGTCTCCCATACTATTCCTTACGTTGCACATATGAGTGAAACCATATGATCTTTGTCTGCTTGACTTATTTCAGTTAGCATAATCCCCTCCAGTTCCATCCAGGTCAATGCAAATTGTGGGTATTCATCCTTTCTGATGGCCGAATAATATTTCATTGTATATATGAACCATATCTGCTTTATATATTCATCTGTTGAAGGACATGTTGGCTACTTTCACAGTTTGGCTATTTTTTTCTTGAATTAAAAAAAAAAAAGATTGTAGGGGCTCCTGGGTTGCTCAGTTTCTTAAGCAGCTGCCTTTGGGTCAGGTCATGACCCCAGGGTCCTTCTGTTGAGCCCCACATTGGGCTCCCTACTCAGTGGGGACACTGCTCCCTCTACTCCCTGCTCTTGCTGTCTCTCACTATCTCTTTCTCTCTCTCAAATATATAGAATCTTTAAAAAAAAAAAGATTTTTTAAATTTATTTATGTATTTAGAGCCATTGGAGCAGATGGAGGGTTGAAAATCTCAAGCAGATTCCATGCTGAATCTGGAGCCTGATAGGGATCTGGATCCAACCACTCTGAGATTATGACCTGAGCCCAAATCAGGAGCCAGATGCTTAACTGACTGTTGCAGATGTCATTACTTTAAAGTATGTGTTTTATTTATTTTTTTCCTTTTCTTTTCTTTTTTTTTTTTTTTTTTTAATTTCTTTTCAGCATAACAGTATTCATTGTTTTTGCACCACACCCAATGCACTATGCAATACGTGTCCTCCTTAATGCCCACCACCTGGCTCCCCCAACCTCCCCCCTCCCCCCCCCCCGCCCCTTCAAAGCCCTCAGGTTGTTTTTCAGAGTCCATAGTCTCTCGTGGTTCACCTCCGCTTCCAATTTCCCTCAACTCCCTTATGTGTTTTAAAGTATGCCTTGTGTACTTGTATTTTGATCTCCCCCATTCTTTTTAAGAAAACCTAGCTTTGATGATGGATATGTGGCTAAGGATTGAGAAAACATAATTTGAGTGGAACCTGGGCATAGATTCTTCTTTTCAGGTTGTTATACAGCCTCTCAGTGGTGTTAAGCTTTATGGCTTGGCTTTTATGGGAAGGCTATATAGCATGATGGCCGTGTGGTGTGTGTGTGTGTATAAGTGGGTGGGTGGGTGGGTGTGTGCGTGTGTGTGTGTGAGAGAGAGAGAGAGAGAAATGCATCAGGGAATGTTTCCAAAAGATATTTTCCTGTAACTCCTGCATCAGTGTATTTCAGAAGACTAGATATAGACACCAATGTGTTCAGACTTCTCAAAGCCTTAACAAGAAACATGTAGTTCTTTTGTAGATTGGTGGAAGGAGACATTCCTGCCTTGTGAGTTACTTTGAGTTCTTTCTGGGTCCTCCTGCTGCTCCAGGGTGGCTTACCTCTCCTCAGCTTGCTGTGGTGACACAGATGTTGGCCCTGTCAGTGGTGGCAGATGCAGATGGGGTGGTGAAAGTCACGTAGGTGGGTTGGTGGATGTGGATGATTTCAGATGCTAAAGAGATACCCTTCAGTGTTGGAGTCCAGTCTTGTCCTCCCGGATCAGTCTTTAGTTACTTCTCCTGGTTGGTGGGGTGTGTGCTTGAGTCACAAAATTCTAATCTCAGGAGGTTTAACCCTACCCACATGCATCTAGGGGTCTGGTGGTGGGGGTGGTTGATGTGTGCTTTATTATAGGGAAAGGGGAGACCTCAAATGATTGGCAATTCTCTCTGCAGTGTCTGTCACTCTGGATCCAGGGTCTACAGATCCAAACCTGGCTGTTTCTGATGAAAAGTCTTGTGTGACCTGGAAGTATACAACTAAGGACCCAGAAAAACAGTGTAGCATCTTAGTTCAGGAGGGCATCAATCAGGGCGCTGTTACTGGGTGGTGGAGATCAGGAATGGAGAAGTGAGTGGGCTCTGGGGGTCTGTAGGAGAGATGTGGAGAGGAAGGGCTCATACAAGGAATCCCCAGAAAAGGGGTTCTGGGTTGTGGGGATATATGAACATAAACTCCATTCCCTGCCTGATAATTCAGGACTCCTTGTGCCAATTCCCCACAGGGTAGGGGTTTTCCTGGACCTGAAGGAAGGGGCTATCTCATTCTACAACATGACTGATGGCTCCCACATTTTCTCCTTCCCACTAGCGTCTGGGACTCTGTTTCCATACTTCAGGTTGAGGTCAGGAGATGTATCCCTGCCCATCTGCTCTGGGGTGGGCAGGCCTGTGCAGACCCCTGTACCCCTTAACAACCCTCTTTGTTCCTCAGAGTAGCCTGTGAGCCTCTCAGAGCAGGGGTTCAGTTCAGGTGTTGATGGTGCTCTCCCAGGGGCTGAATCCTCATTACTCCCCTGCGGGCATAAAGCTATGTCCCCATAGGTTCCCAAAAGGGTTCCAGATTCCTCATGGTTGCTCTTCTTGGAGCTGCAGAATCCCTGAGGTTATAGGCTCTGAAGTTAGTCCTGGAAGACCTGGTGTCTTGCCCTTCTCTTCTGGGTGTAGACTGCTGGGGTGTGGTTATGAGAATAGTCAGTTCATGCCTATGCTCAGGTATCAAAAGATAAATGTTGAGTGTTTGAGCTAATACCGGATAGGCTGAATTTTGCTACTGGAAGTCATGATTCTTTTAGTCAGGAAAATTACTTCATGGAATTTTTGCATTGTCTTGATATGAAATGCGATGAGGTCTGAATTACTCTGAAGAATTAAATGTTGTTTATTTTATGCAGTATGTGTTGTGCAGATGAACCCAGAGGGTATGAGTGAGTCACAAGCTTTTATTTTAGGAAATGTGCAGTCTGACTAGAGATGTTGTCTATCTAAACATTTCTGAAGAAATGTGTGGCTGATGTACTTTGAGAGGAGTGGAGAGTAATATTCTTTTGTATATCTTTCCTATTCTGGGATGGAGGACACCTACTTATCTTTTTTTTTTTTTTTTTTTTTTTTTTTTTTTTTTTTTAAGAGAGCATGTGTCAGAAGAGGAGCAGAGGGAGAGGGAGAAGCAGGTCTGCCACTGAGCAGGAAGTCCAATGTGGGTCTCAGTCCCAGGACCGGGGGATCATGACCTGAGCCGGAGGCAGACGCCCAACCAACTGAGCCACTCAGGCACCACGAGACCTACTTATCTTAATGAACCTTAGTAAATATCTGTTCTTTCTGAAATACTAGTGCTGCATTAATTCAGGGATAGGAAGATGAAAATTTGGGTTCCCTTATGAGTCAACAGCAGTTGGATAGAACAGAACTGCTACCAGAATAAAGAGGTAAATGAAGATGAGTGTTTTCAGAACCTGGATGAATTGTAGAAAGCTTTGACCATGAGCACAGTTCCAGGATTTATGTACGGCTTCTCAGTACTTCTAGTCCAATTTTTTTTTTTTAAGATTTTTTTTTTGAAGATTTTTTTTTATTTCTTTGACAGAGACAGATCAGAAATAGGCAGAGAGAGGAAGAAGCAGGCTCCCTGTTGAGCAGAGAGCCCGATGTGGGACTCGATCCCAGGACCCTGAGATCATGACCTGAGCTGAAGGCAGAGGCTTTAACCCACTGAGCCACCCACTTCTAGTCAATTGTAAAGGTGGATGGAACCCACAGGAAACACAAGGAAGCCAAACTTTTGAGGACGCAGACCTTTAGGAATGAATGTGTGTCCACTTCCAAGGTACAGAACTCTGACCTGCTGTGTTTCTGGGAGAGATGAGAATACACAGAATCAGACATAGAAGAAGGAAGTCACAGATCTCGGTTCCTGCCTGTAACCAAAAGTAGGAGAAGGACTGTGGTAGTTTTGTATATTTTTTGTTTCTTGTCATGTCGTTTGTATTAAGTATTTTCTTTCTTCCTTCTTCCTACCAGTGTGATTTTATGCAAGTTGTCCATGACAATATTTCAAATATAATCTCTAGGTAACAGAATAGTCAAATGATTGTGGCTGGACTGAAGAAACTAAATATAAATGTTCAATTCAATGCTTGGGACTGCCTGTCTTTTCCATTTTGGGGAAAGAGTGAAAAGCTTTTCATTTGTAGGTGTAGCCATGTAGATGGGTGAAAAGATGGAGTTGTTGTGTTGTTATATGGAAGTTCCAATATGAGTAAAATGGTGTATAGGGAAGCTCAGGATCTAGAGGTGTGAAATCTGCCCATTACCCATTCTTTGCTTTTTGATTAAAATCTACCCTCTATGTGCCCTTCTTGTTGACACTGGATGTCATAAACGTTTCATTTCTGCTATGTGGCACACTTGGCACAGCCTTTGTCAGTCAGTGCACTGTGAGGTTTGGCTGGCAAACCCGAGATGGCGAATAAAAAGATTACTCCAGACACCTTTGTAGGAGAAAAGAGAGGCATGGTGATTAGTGGTAGGGCCAATTTAATGTTAAAACCTGTTTAACTATTAGGGCCTGCTTAGCCAGAGCAACTCCATATTGCCTAGGTAGCCATATTGTTGTTTATATCCATGGACTTCATTCCGGGAATAAACACCCCAGTAGTTCCTGGTATGGTTTCGGGTATCGATTCTGGGAGTAAACGCCTTAACAATAGAAGCCACGTACCTTGGGTCTGCGGGTATGCCGTATAAAACCAGCCTGTGAGATCAGGAGGGGGTCACTCTCTTCAGATGCGGCCCTGGCTGGTCAGTTTGACTTCTAATGCTTGGCATAGAATAAAGCTTCACATAACTTTCACTTTGTCTCAGTCTTGTTCCTCTGGCCGGTCAGTCTAACTTCTAATGCTTGGCATAGAATAAGGCTTTGCATAACTTTCACTTTGTCTCAGTCTCATTCCTTTGATAACGGACCCCAACAATTAGAAGCTACAGTGGTAAAAGGCCGCGTGCCAAGCTTTGTCCCCACTTTCATTGGGTTCATATCAATACACCAAGCAGAAGCACAAAGCAAGGAGGAAAGTGTAGCCTTAATGGTCAGGATAGTAATAAGTGGGGCCGTGTGTGGTAAGGGCAAGGAGTCTAGGAGTTTATGAAGTACATGAGCACCACATGTCCCTGTTTGTCCTTGAAATTTAAACATTTACTCCCTACATGAGAACCTTGAGCTGTAGTAAGAATCTGGCCTCTTTCAGTCAGGGATCTTCAAAGGAGGCCAGTGTTCTGGCCTCCTTTGTTTTTCAGTTGGTTTCACCCACGGAGGCATATACAAGTCAGATTTTGTCTGTCTCAGCACTGTGAATTCCTAGAGGGCACCAGAGGGAATACAGCAAGACATAGCTGGGGGAAAAGCTTTCTTCTTCTTTTGCTGTGTTTTCAAAGAGATTTTATTTATTTACTTGTCAGAGACAGAGAGAGAGAGTGAGCAAGCATAAGCAGGGGGAGTGGCAGGCAGAGGGAAAAGCAGGCTCCCCACTGAGCAAGGAGCCCCATGCGGGATTTGCTCCCAGGACTCTGGGATCCTGACCTGAGTCAAAGTCAGATGCTTAACCCACTGAGCCACCCAGATGTCCCACTTTCAGTGTTTTTAACCCTTGATCTTACAATGCTACTGCCAGTGGCCTGGAGAAGACCTAGCTTCTCTCACCTTTAAGTAAATGGGTATGGCATTGTAGCAGGCTACAACTGTATATTGTAGCAGTTATAGAAGGCTGCCTCCCAGGGAATCTCGCCAGTTCTCTAGTGAGAGTTTTCCTGCCCAGTAGCCTTGGTCTGCGGCATGTTGGTGAACTTCTTTCCCTACCTGAGGACCCCAGTTCCACCTTCTCTAATAACAGAGCATCAGACTTATTCTCTCAGATGTCTTCTGTTTTTAGGGGTAGCGTCTACTTCTTTATCTCCTACTTCTGGTTTCCTTAGAGATTTTTTTTTACTTCTTTCATAGTTAAAACCTTTGCTTAATAATTCTTTATATCACATTTTTCATGTTAAAATGAGTGATGTGGTTTCTGCCTCCTGACTGGACACTGAGTGATACAAACATCTAAACTGAACTTTATCTTGGAAGAGGGCACCACACTGCTCACAGTACATGGGAAACGTTAATATAGGAATTCTCAAATTTATCAAAATGTTTACCCCAACAATAAAGTCATAAATATACTATTTGGGATCTTTGTATACATTTTAAATATTCTGTATGTTAATATAATATCTGACATTTTCATCTCCTCCTTCAGTATACCTTGTGGTTTTATGACACTGGATTCCTTTTAGATGGGCTATGGGTATATTTCCTTTGAAATGGAGAGGAAAGGATGGTATGGATATGAAAGGAATTATCCACACAAAAAAGTGGAATCTTTTGAAACTAGTGGACCAGCTGCCCATGTGATTCCAGAAAGAATGGTTAAAACCATCATTCTTGGGAGGAGTGAGGTCAACATCATGGCGGGAGGAGTGAGGTCAGCATCATGGCAGAATGAGTTCTTAGATTTGTCTCCCTCTTTCCGTTTAAAACTAGTAGGATTCCAAAACCCAAAAAAAGATTCCCCTGCACAGCACACCAGATGCCAAAGAGATCCATTCATAATTACATCTGAGAGGGTATGTATTGGTTTTCAGGGAGACCAGAGCCCAGGCAGCTTGGTGGGGCCTGTTACCCTGGCTTTTATAGTGGTGGTAACGCTCACCTGTGACTCCTGGGGCCAAGAAGGTGGGGGTGGAAAGCGGTCAGTGAAAGGCTACTTGGCCCTGTGGACTGTGGCTGGAGGACCCCCTACCTATGAAGCCACAGAGCAGGATCCTCTGAGGTAAGACATCTGTGACCAGGCAGGGACAGTGGCGGTGGGGGGGGGGGGAGGAAAAGGCAAGGGAAGGAGGCAGAGTAGAAGAAACACTTTATGCAGTGTCTGCCCCAAGAGTTCAGCAAGAGAACTCTGAGCTCCATGGGACTCTAGAGCTTGAGGATCATCCTCCTGAAGTGTGGGGCACGCCCTAAGCCCAGGGTCTTCCTATATCCCGCCCCTAGTCAGTTGCCAGCCCACTACTTGTTTTTGCTATGGAGCCTGGCCTAAACCATCCTGGCTGCTCTGGGAAGAGAAACCAAAAACTTGTGCTCTTCTGCCACCTGCTGTAATACTAAGGAAGGGTCTCTAACTGCCCATCTATGAACTGTTAGAATTCAAGTTAATAAATCTTGACCTACATGGAAAAGGTGTTGGCTACTTCAAATGATCTGGCAGAGGAACATCTCATTAAAGAGCATGAAAAATCGTGGTGACATGATCTTGGTAAAAGAAAATGACTGTTCTCCAGCCACCAAACCTAAATTAAATTTTGTTTGTTTGGATGTTTGTCATAAGTGGGTTTAATCCTTTCCTCCAACTGACACATTATGAAATCAAACTTCATTTTACCGTAGTCCACGTTTTATGGAATGTTTTCTGGAACTGCTCAAAAGAACTTGAACTAAACTAACTTGAACTAAACATAAGATGTATTATATGGCTGTGGAAGTAGAAAGTATAATATTAATCCTATTTCCATCAGCATAATTTATTTTGAGGAAGAAAAATCATTCATGGACAATGAACAGTGTTTGTGGATAAAGCAGCTGGAATTTGAGCCTGCTGAGCAGGGTGAGGGCAGTGAAGCCCGCTGTTTGGTATTCTTCCTGGAGAGTCTTCAGGTGTTCTTCCAGAGTCATTCGGGAAAACCTTCCCTGTGCTTTGTCATTCCTTCCCCTCCCATCCCTTCTCCTCCCAACAGGGGATCCAGGGGTTGCATTCAGGGGAGATAAGCTTTCTGGCCCAATCATGCTGGGCCAGGTCTGAGTCCAAGGTCCCCTTCCTGTTCCTCTTTCACCCTGAGTTGTGTGGAGCTGGGGCTGGCTTGGGCTTGAGGGCTGGGGCATGTGAGGGAGGGTGTGGGGAGCCGTGTCCCTGCAGCTCCAGCCCTCCATCTTCCGGGAAGTTCCTGGATGAAAGGTAACTAGATGGCAGAACTCCTGTCTTCCTTCATCTCTGCATGTGTGAGAATGAAGTGTCAGAAGTACAACTTGTGTAGTCCAGTTCCTGGAGCTTAGTAGGTGCTCAATAAAATTTGGCTTTCTTCCCTCTGACTTTACACAAAATGCCACTATGTTCTCAGGCCTTGAGGAATCTCCGCATTGGGCAGAGATTGGTGGTGGCAGTGGAGGGTGGACCTGGAGGATGGTATTGGCTCTTGTCTGTTTTTTCTTCACTGTGTTGAGGGAGCAAGAAGAGGCTGGCTGAGGACAAAGCAAAAGCTGGCACCTTGCATCCTCTCTCCACCCGCTCCCCTTGGTAATGTGTGTGACTGTGTGACATTCCTCAGGCACCCTTGACTGCCCTAAAAGAAAAACAAATAGGTAACTTGCAGAGATCACAATCCTGCAAGACAAAGTCTCCCTTGGTTTACCAATGTCCTAGAGATTTACAACAAAGAAGCTATCTAACAACAGCACAATTTCCAGAGGAAATAACTCAGTTCCTCAAACCCTAAATAAAGTTAAATTTCTTCTAAACCCAAATCTCACTAACAAGGACACTTGATAGGAGAAATGTGAAACTTTATCTCTAGATCTACAAGATAGTGTCGAGAATCATTCCCAAGCATACGGCCCACTGATAATACATCTAAAGGGTCTCACAAGAAGATTTTTACTACTAGTAATGAATAACCTTTCTCCCAACAATAGCTAGTCCCTCCAGGTCCTGGAGACCTTGATTCCAAAATTCCTTAGAGACTAACATCACCCTCTTTGTCCTTACCTACCCCATTCCTGTGTATATAATCAGCCACTCCTCAGGATAACTGCGCAGCATCTCCGTCTGCCCATGGGTCCTGTCCCCATGCTCTAATAAACCACCTTTTTGCACCAAAGATGTCTTAAGAATTCTTTCTTAGCCGTCGGCTCCGAACCTCACCCCCTTGAACCTCACCTAGGTTCAAGAACTTCATCATTTGGTGACCATGAAGGGACTGTGAGTCTTTACATTTGGACTCTGAGCTTCGGTGCAAAATTGGTGAGTACTTTCTCTCCTTTTCCTTTACTCTCATTTCAGGGCTTTTCAAGGAGTATGGTCTTACTGGAACACTTGCATGTCAATTGGTCAGGCTGTAGTCCTCTAGCTCATGGCTACTCTACGGGGAAGAGAGAGTCTGCCTCTTGGCTGTAAGTTAGTACCCTGGCCAGAATGGCAATAAGACCCAGAAATTGATACCCTTTCTTTATTTCTGTTCTGATATAAAGTTTTCTCTCTTGGGCACAGGGCAGCCACCTAAGTCACTGGGACGGCTGCCAATCTTAAGACTCCCCCGTGTGAGGTTTCCTCCTGATTGATCTAAGGTGATCCCCTCCACATCCCTGGTCTAGCCACTTCTGGCCGAGGGATCTCCGCTGGGAGCTGGATGAAACCAGTACCCAATTGAATTAAAACACAACCGGAGGCCGTTTCCTAGGGAAGTTGGCTGTAAGGACCACATGTGTTGGAATGTCACTTAGACCATGATGGATTTCAGTCTTTACTGTTGTCAGTGTTTTCTGCTAACTACTTAAAGCTACGAAATTGTGTAATTTCTCCTTGTCAAACTTTTCTGATATTTCCATGGGTTAAAATGGGAAAACAGTATGCAGTCTTCAGGACAGACGATGGCATGGCATGGCACAAGTGTTTTGGTCCATTCACCAGGCACCCATCGGCAGCCTAGGATGCGATGGGGAAGGGGAGGGACGCTGGCACCCCTCCAGGGCCTTTTATGGCAGGAATGCCTTCTCGGGGAAGGCAGGATGGTGATCAATAGCGATGGCTTGTGTGAGAGATGCCTCTGGTCACTTTTGACACACGGGAACCTCTGACATATCCTGCGTGGGATGCCACCCAGGAGTCGGGGGGGATTTGGTAATGGACCTTCTTTACTTTTCTGGGAGCACGCCTCAGTAGGCTTCTTCGGTTCCCAAGGACTCTACCTTAAGGTGCCTTTTAACCCACTGGAAATAATTTGGATTGCAAAACTTAGGAAAGGACTGAGCTCCTGTAACACTGCATGGCCTCAGTGGGAACTATCAGTTAGATCTCCTCTGCGGGAAACAGGGCAAATGGACCTAGGATACCTTCATTGCTCATACCTAGGCCTTCATTGTTCTGCACCAGGACCCCGAACTAAGGGGCTTTTGCAGAATGTGTTTGCCCAAATGAGTCAGCTAGTAAACTTCCTCCTGACATATTGGATGATAATTACGTAAATAAGCCGCCTTCTAGTAAACCCAGGTTGCTGGGCTATCCCTAGCAAAGGGGACTCTGGCTTTATTTCTCTGTTTCTCCTAATAGATGTGGAGGCTTCTTCCTCACTCACTTCCTGTGTTAACGGATATAACTGGAGCCAACTGGGGTTAGTCTAACTCGAGACAGAGACCGTAAGGAATATTCCCAAGCAGCTGCCGAAACTCTCTTTGTTTCGGGGAAGTTTCCCTGTCTTCTCTGGCCCGACTTGGACTGCTTAACCCCTCTCCCATTGCTGGTGGGAAAGCATGGCGTCTGCTCCTCTGTTGGGGCTTATGAGCTCTAAAACCAGGAATCCTTTCTCTGCCTCCTGGCAGCACTTTGTTTCCTGTTTCCCCCTTCTCGTGTTTCCGCACCAGTGTGCGTGCGGCCTGCATGACTAGCCTCTAGATCATGCACCATGGCTGCTTCTCTCTTCACTGTCAAGGAGCAAGAAGAACAGCCCCTGGACCTAACACCCCCCCACTCCGGACCTTCCCACCCGTATCTCAGGTAAACATTCAAAGTGGAGTGGGCCCAGGTGGAAAGTAAATCAGTATTGGAATTAAGTTTGTTGGTTTAATTAAGATAGACATGTCTTTGAAGTTGTCAGCAGTAAATGTGAAGCTTCAAGGTTTGCTAAGGTTAAATAAGCTTGGGTTGTTTGTGGGGATTTGTTGGCAAAGAGGTGACTAACCTGGTGGTTAATTGTCTGTCTCAGAGTTTTGGTGGATGGTTGCTGGGATAGCTTTCGGAGTCTTTGGTGGCCTGAGGGTTTGAAGTTTTGCTTGGATGACAAATGGAATTAAATTATGGACATCTGGGTCTTAACCAAATGGCATAAAATGCTAGAGCGCTGGTTGCTGGAACTAAGTTTGTGCTTTTGAAATCTGTTGGTAAGCATGTTTTATGCTTGACTGATTGATAGATTTGCCATCTCAGGAGTTCTGTTGTGGCGGTTCGCAGTGGGTTGATAACTGGCTGGAGGTTGAGGTGTAAGAGTGCAAAATGCTAAGTGTAACTAGGACTGGTGGGAATGGGGGAAGCAACTCTGTGGAGAGGTGGATGATATGTAAGAAATATTTAACAGAACCTGAAAGCAAAGGAAAGTTGTAGAAGGTTTATGAAGGAAAACCTTTAGAAAAGGAGAAAAAGACCAGATGCCTGATCCTGTTTAAATAAAAAAGAAAGAAAAACAGCCCCCAAGATGACTTAACACTCTCCTAACATACCTCCACATAGATTATACTTCCAAGTAAAAGGGCCATTTGGTCTTGAGAGATTAAGAAAGTGGCCTGACCTTGAGGGACTGCGAAAATACCCTGTTACCATCCCCCATTGCCTGTAACCATAGAAGCTCACTCTTATTCATAGAGACTAAAAGGGGAGACTGATTGCCTCCCATTAGCCTGGGATATCCAAAGGGGAAGGTGTCCAACCTGTTTGAATCTGAAGAGTGCCTGACTGTGTGAATGTGTCCGTATGGCTCCACCGCTTCGGCTACGGAGTCTGAGTGGGATGCACCCTGAGTCTCACGGGGTGTCATATGGCATAACGGTCATCTACTCCACGGAGTAGCCTGGTCCAGGGTTTATACGGACAGACCTTAGCTAAGACGCTCCTAAGTTCCCGCGAGGGACGTGAGCAGGACAGCATCTGAAAGATTCCCCTCCCTTTGTCTGACACATCATTCACTCATTCACAATGGGAGAGAAACCTAGTAAACCCATTATTTTAAAGACTGCATACTTAAGAAAAAAGAAAAAAAGGAAAAGACACTGTTAATAGAGAAGCTGGTTTTCTCTGTTTAAAAGGACAAAATTTTCTTAGGTTAATTGAAATGTAAATGGTTTTCTCTTTGCCTGCCCAGAAAAACCAGTTTCTATGTTTTATTTTATCAGATCTTTAACATCCCTTATCCTATCTAAGCAGGTGCTTTAAAAAGTTTTAACAAACTTCCCCAAGATTTAAATCTTGAACTAAGTCTTGATTCTCTTGTAAAAGTTTTATCTTCAAGGAGATTCATATAAAGTACTTACAGGACAAATACAGGTATTCAATATATTAAACTAAATGGGTAAGAATTTCCAAAACTAAAGCTGCATTCGCCAGATTTAGTAACATGGGACTAAATGAACTAAAAGATTATAGTGTTGTATCTCTTAATGTTTTGTCTTATTTTAGACATTGCTGGTTCTCCAATGTTTGCTCTTCCAGACTAAGGAAATTTTTTTCTTAAAATGTCTGTGACTTACAGAAATGTAAAATTATTTATTTGCAAACAAACCAAAGCATTCAAATTTTCTATCCGAAACCTCTGAAACCAAAAGGGCTCAATAAGTATTCTTTCTTCCTTGGCAATCAGTCATTTGCATAAGTTCAATAAGAATCTGTTCTCCTTGTAACAGGACAGCATTGGAAACTGGTTATTTTACCAAGGCTTTGACTGGAATGTCATATTTGAAAAGACTCAGATATGACCAGACAGCTTTAAGGAACTAAGGTTGACTTTATGAAACCTGGAGCCATAAAGACCCTTGGAACTGTTGGCCTGATACCTTGCTTAGAGTTCCCAGCAGCCTCACCAGGTGAGTAAAGAATGTCACTCCTTGGTAGGTGCAGAGCCTCAGAAAGAAGAATTTGCCCAAGTCGACAGGTATTGCAGGCATGTCTGATGGCAAGTATATGGCTTGGCTTCTGGCCCAGAGAGGCTACTAAAAGTTCAACCTAGAAATTCCTTATAAAAAGTTCTAGCAAAGCAGATTCTAAAAGATCTATATGATTACTTAACTGTTCTTGCTGAACTTATGTAAATAATTAGGCCAAATTTGTTAAAACTGGACTTGCTTTTCAAGTGAATTAGTCCTGATTTGGCTATCTCCGGAAATGAGGGTTATTTTAGAGAGAAAAATTATGTTTTTAATATCCCACCTTTATGGGTGTTAAATCCTAAAGTTGATTGTTTTCAAATGGTTGTTTACCTAAACTAGACAGCCTAAGGTAAACTTCAGAAAAGTTGCACAATAGCTCATTTATACGATCTTCTTGCTTTTTTATTTCATGGGGATAATAACAAGACCCCATGGCACGTGATTAAACAACTGGAAAAATGGGATTGATTCCCCAACAATTGTATAACTTAACTAACACCTTGTGTGTGGCTGGGATAATGAAATTGCCTAAAAGCCAGCATACCACACTCCATAGGATTAACTATGGACTTGTGGAGATAATGGATGACCCCACTTTCTTTATGATTGGATTGGATGATGTATGTGGGACTCCCCCTATCTCTTGACAAGTTTTCTCCCACTTGCCAGTGATCCTCTGTATTCAGGATATTGTTAAGCCTGGACTACTCAAAGGGCTACTTAACGGTTTCACCCCTTAGTCGTATTTATCCTAGAAGCCACCTCTGTTGAGATACAATTGCAAACAGATGCTTTAGCGAAGCATAGAACAGCTCTCCTCATAAAAGGAGCCTCAAAGCTCACTATGGGACAGTCCCTGACTGTAATGACTTCACATCAGGTCCAGATTTGTCTTAGAAGCCAAAAGCCACCAATGAATGGTGGAGGCCGACTTATTAAATACTGGGCCATACTTACAGATATGCCAGAAATAATACTTAAAACTTGTCAAACTTTAAACCTAGTTACTGTATGCCTGAACCTGACCACTGTACTTTTTTCTCTATAGAGCAAAAACTGTTCAGAAGTTATTGATCTTGCTTACTCTGTTTGGCCAGATTTAAGATGCCCCTGTTAAAAATACAAATGACAGTTGGTTTACTGATGACAGTAGTTTTCATAAAAAGAATAAGAAAAGCTAGGTATGCTATATTGCTCACTAGCACTTTGCAATTGCCAATGCCTAAAAATAAACATTAACCCTGACTCCAAATATGCCATCCTGGTACTACATGCCCATGGAACTATTTGGAAGGAAAGGGGATTGGTGTCAAGCCATAACTCCCCAATCAAATATGGCCCTAAGTTCCAAAACCCTACTTATCGCTATACTGAGGATGACATATATCAAATCTGGGATACATATTTGTGGCTCACACCCACTATTGGACAGCTCAGTCAAAAGGCAGTTTTATGCTGGGAACAAAGAAGTCATACATATGATACTTGGGCAAATAACACACGATATCTAGGATGGCTATCGTTAGAAATGTGTTCCCAAGTAATAGTATTCCAGGCTACTGACTGGTTTGCTACTGATTGGGTAAGGCGATCTGGCATTAGATGGTCAGCTCCAAACGGAACCCACGGATATGTGGAACTAACCTGTGGCCCTGCCTTCCTCCAGGGTGGATAGGTCGTTGTACTTAAGGATTTGCCTGGATTCATGGGCACATTACTAAAACCATCACCACTCCAGCTAATCTCCCCAATTTAAAGCAAAGATGGACATGATCTGCTTTTAAATGATATGATCACTTAGCATCCATTTTTGTTCCCTCTGCGGGACTAGAAGGTGTCATGTGGCATGTAGAAGCCCTTAATAAATACACTACAAAGGCACTCAGTGATTCACTAAATAGCATCTCCCTACTTAATACTAAAGTCTCACAGATACGCAAGGCAGTCCTACAAAATAGGATAGCCTTAGATGTCCTGACAGCAGCACAGGGTGGCACATGCGCAATTATCAAAACAGAATGTTGTGTGTACATCCCAGACTATCACAAAAATGTCACAGGACTAATAAAAGATATGAATACCCAGATTAAGGCTCTACAAGATCCTTTTCTCTCTCTCTGTCAGTGAATGGTTAAGTTCCTGGTTTGAAGGAGGACTACGGCCAACAATTAGAAATCTCCTTTTCAGGCTTCTCATTTTTATCACCTTATTAATCTTAATATGTTGCTTTGTTCGGTGTTCTCTACTTGGTGCCGAGACTCCATTGCTGCAATGAGTTCACCATGACAGATGATCCTTACCACGTGCAAAGACACTTCTTCACTGTCAGCGCTGGATACAGCTGCCTCCGCCTTTCGTAACTCCCCTATACATTCCTCAACTAATCAATATTGACCCGAGTAGGTAGGGACAACTCTATGCCCCTATTCAGCAGGAATAAGTTAAAGAATATGAGACCTTCCACCTTCAACTACCTTAAAGATTTAAGGGTCAAATTGTTCAGCGGGGAATGATGAGGGAGCAGGAGGCTGGCTGAGGACAAAGCAAAAGCTGGCACCTTGCATCCTCTCTCCACCCGCTCCCCTTGGTAATGTTTGTGACATTCCTCAGGCACCCCTGACTGCCCTAAAAGAAAAACAAATAGGTAACTTGCAGAGATCACAATCCTGCAAGACAGAGTCTCCCTTGGTTTACGAATGTCCTAGAGATTTACAACAAAGAAGCTATCTAACAACAGCACAATTTCCAGAGGCAAATAACTCAGTTCCTCAAACCCTAAATAAAGTTAAATTTCTTCTAAACCCAAATCTCACTAACAAGGACACTTGATAGGAGAAATGTGAAACTTTATCTCTAGATCTACAAGATAGTGTCGAGAATCATTCCCAAGCATATGGCCCACTGATAATACATCTAAAGGGTCTCACAAGAAGATTTTTACTACTAGTAATGAATAACCTTTCTCCCAACAATAGCTAGTCCCTCCAGGTCCTGGAGACCTTGATTCCAAAATTCCTTAGAGACTAACATTACCCTCTTTGTCCTTACCTACCCCATTCCTGTGTATATAATCAGCCACTCCTCAGGATAACTGCGCAGCATCTCCGTCTGCCCACGGGTCCTGTCCCCGTGCTCTAATAAACCACCTTTTTGCACCAAAGATGTCTTAAGAATTCTTTCTTAGCCATCGGCTCTGAATCTCACCCCATTGAACCTCACCTAGGTTCAAGAACTTCAACTGGAGATGGATTTTCCAAATATTCCCGAGTCTAAGGGGATATTGGCAGAATAGACCTTTGGGGATGATAACGTGGGATGTATTCAGGTATATGTGGAAGCCCCGGGTTTGCCCAGAGTTTAATATCTCAGACTAGACATCTGGGTGGAAACCAAGCACTCCCATGCACCAACAGGTCCATCAGTCCTTGCTTCATGAAAACAGAACAATTGAGAGTGAACACAGGCTGCGAGAGGCTTTGCTGGGTGCGTGGTTGTGGAACTCTGAGACATTGGTTTCCTCACCCATAGAATTAAGACAATAATGACAACAACCTGGCAGAAGTGGGGCCAGGGGGACTCTAGCCCAAACTGGTGTCTTAACACCAGTCGCCTAACACAAGAACACCCGAGCACTGGGCGGATTCAATGGAGCAAACAAGGTGGTTGAGTCTGACATATTTCTAGCCCAGTGATGCATATATGTTTGGGGTAGGAAAAACAAAAGAGCGGGGAAGTTGGTTCAGTTGTTGCATCCACCCAGCGGCTTACTTGTGTAGGTCAGAATTAAGTCTTCCTGTTTCTTAGTGGACTAAAGTGTTTTCCAAATTGGACAGAGAAGCCAACGTGTTGCTGAGGTGACTTCTCTGCGCATGAGCTCAGGCACAGTTTCCTGAGTGTTTGCTGTGTGCTGGACACGTGACCAGGGCACACAGTGCCTCCCTTTGTGGATGCCACAGACATTCCACAGAAGATCACAGGTCAGGGCTGTGGAGGAGGACAGGGCACCACTAAACCCCAACAAGCATGTGTATGGGGCTCAGACAGGGATAATCAGGTTGGCAAAGGCCACTCTGAGGGAGGTCACCTTAGGTGAGACTGATTCCAGTCTCCATTCGGTGACCAGTTTGGGGGATGAGAGAGAAGAGGAACATCCAGGGGCTTGTGAGAAGGCCTGAGTCTGGGAAAGCTCTATGAAGTGGAGGAACGCTGCCAGGCCAGGAGGGAGCACTGGGAGCAGTGGAATGAGATCAGAGAGGAAGCTGGGGCCCCGGAGCCACAGACAAGTGGTTTAGCAGGGGGATCCCTGGAAGGGGTGAAGCAGAGCTGATATAAGATGATTTGAGAGGTTATAACCTTGGATGGAAAACGAATTTGATAGGGCGAAGCTAGAGGTGGGCAGGGGACGCCCATGGGGAAGCAGGGACACCATGTTTGGGTGAGGGGGGAAATGAGTTGGGTGTAGAACTAGAAGGTAGCCCTGGATATGGATTAGAGAAAAGTCTTGAACTTTCTGGTGCACTGGCAGCAGACAGGGTGGGAAAGTGTCATGTGCCTGAAACTGGCAGGCATAACTGGGTGAACCCAGGTGTCCTTTACTGAGATGGTGAACTGCAGTAAGGGAGAGGCTGGAAAGGAAGCCCTAGTGCTCCACGGTGTTCCTTCAGAGACCAGGGAACCCACTTTTCCTGGTGCACACTGGTGGGGAGGGGCTGAATGGTCCACCCAGGCCTTGTGTGATAGTAAAGTATTAAGAAGCCACAAGGTGCTGTCCATTCAGCTGGGGCAGGGCCAGTGTCCTGGAGTTGGTCCTGGAAGATTCTGTGATGCTCAGGCTTAACCCCTCCTTTGCCACACTGTGGGGAGCACCTGGGTCATCTCCCGGTGAAGAAAAGTAGCTGCACTGGGTCTTATCAAAGGCTCCTGCCACATAGCATTCACCAGCTGACAGGATTCACCAACCAACAGAATAGTTTTGGTAGTGAACAGAAAGTACAAGTAGCCCCAAGCATAGGGCTTTTTTAATCTTGGCTGTGCCACACACACTCCTTGCTCCTGGTCTAGAAGCTAACCAGCCTGGAGGGTGGCAGTTGTTCAACAAAGGATTATGGAATCTGCATCTCTGTGTGTCCGCATGCAGAGTGGGTCTGTGTATCTGTACCTGCCCTGTTTCTTTGGCTCTGATCATGCTGTTTCCTTCCTGATAACTAGGGTGCACTGTCTAGTGGGCAGGGCAGTCTGCTATGCCACTTCCAGTCGGCGAACGGGATTAGAATTAGGCACAAACAAGTCAGCTGCAAGAGATTGGGATCAGGGGACAACAGTCGAAAAGACTGCTGCCCGGAGTAACTCCATAGCCTCGCTTTTATTAGATAGAAATAGTAACCAACAGAAGAGTCGATGAAGGTCAAACAGTCATATGCCTTGTAGATAAGCAAGAAGGAGGGCAGAATATGTCTGTACAAGTAGTATAAAGTTTATAGTTGAACAAGCACATTCAAAGGATTTATCTAAGTAGCCACAGGTGCTCTTTGGGGGGAAAGGGGCGATAACGGAAAAATGTAGCAGGCGGCGTTCCACCCTGAGCGAGCCGGGCATCCCCAGCTGCTCAGCTTCAAGGCCATATATTGTCCTCTTCCCCCAGAGGCCTGTTGCAGTATCTGTTTTTCTTAAGGCTGTATCTAAATGTACTTGGTAACTAGTAAAATTTCCCGGGGGTATATTTTAAGTAATACATTGTTCTGAGGGGCAGTTGCACTGCTAGGGTTTCATTTTGTAAGCTTTCACATTCCAAGGGTGGAAGGGGTCAGCACAGGAATCTTCTGTCTGGGAGTGCTGAGTGCCCCAGGTCCCTGTTTCAGCTGAGATCTCTGCAACCTGTGCCCAGCTGTGCTTCTCCAACTCTCCGGGAACCAGATGCCAGACAAGAGGAGCCTGTGGCACCAATGTTGGATCTGGAAGCAGGGTTTGGGGCTTGAGCAGTGAACTGCATGTGCAATCTCTGAGAGCTCATTTGGGGCTGGCTGAGGTTTCACAATACTGAGTTAGAGACACTCCAGAAGCCCCAAGTTTTCAAGCAGGTGAGTGGGTTCAGAAGACGCTTGCTGGACAAGAAGAGGAAAGTGGGGAGCAGATGATTGGGAGGAGGACGCTGAGATCCTGGTGGGGATAGGGGGCTGGTGTGAATAATAATGAGGCTCTGAGAGGACCCAGGACAACTACAGTGGGGGCTGAACTTTATTCATTTACTTAAAGATGTTTGTGTAGTGTTCCTAGGACCAGGCACTGTTCTAATGTGCACTGACTCTCCATATATAAGTTCATAGGATATTTCTTATACCATGGGATGAGATCTTATTACTCTCTCCATATTGCAGATAGGACCTGGGGCAGAGGAGGTCAAGAAACTTGCCTCAGGTGATTCCCACAACGGGTGGCTTAGTATGGAGGTTAGCAGTCAGCCCCAGAATCTGTCCTTCCCAGGACCACTGGGGCCTCAGAGTCAATGGTTTGAAGCCCTTCTTTTTGACCAGGTCTCATTTTATCCTGTGCTTCCCACTGATCTGCTGGGATCCCTTATCCTGAGGCAGAAACTCCTCAAAGATAGAGAAGACAAGGATTAACCATTTTGGGGAATTGTCTGGCTTCAGCTATGAGTAATTCCATGTCCTTGATCCTGAGCAGAAAAGGGCTGCAGGAGGCAGGAGCTGAAATCAGGGTGAATTCACCTATCAAAGGACCCCAGAATAACGTGCATGTGGTGGGAGCCACAGTGTCCTTGAGGAGGATGCAGTCTGTCATGCTTTTCATGGTCATAATTAGGGGGCAGCAGAAGAACAGCACATAGGAGCTGGTGTGTCCTTCATGGGGAGGGCCCTGAGTCTACACCTTGTGTCCCTGGACGTCTGTGGTGTCCTGTGTCCTGTGACTTATGCAGACATGGAGGTGTCCCGTGACTCATGCAGACATGAAGGAGGCCACTGTGCTGAGCTGGAAAGGGTCTGGTCCTGTGGGCAGAGCAGGCTGGGAAAGTTTCCAAAGGGCTGGGCGGGCTTTCCTGGCATCAGGGTTGTGGGGCCCCCAACCCCATCAGCATACGGAGCAGTAGGAAAGGCTGTGCTCCTGCTAGGGACAGTTGCCAGCCCTGAGCCCTGCTGTCTTCTCTGAGGCCCAGAGCTGTGGGATGGCCCTGCCTCCTCTCTGGAGGTGTTTACCTGCCTCCTGCCCTGTGTCTCCCCAGCTCTGAGGAAATGGAGGATTACTGCAGGGGCTCTTTGCTCTCCCATCTCCCCTCCCTGCTCTTCCTCTTCCAGCTGCCTGCTGGGGGCTCTGCAGGTGAGTGTGTCCTCTCCCCCTCCCTGTGTCTCCTGGGAGTGGGTGAGAGCCCCTGGAGCTCTGCTGGAGCCTCCATCAGGACACATGGTTATTGGTGGAGTCCCTGGCTCTAGACAGATTCTGGAGATCCCCAACTGCTATTTGAAATTAAACACATAGAGGGGGGAGACAGGATGGCGGGGAAGTAGGAGGAGGCACCGTTTCAACCTCTACCCTAAAGTGAGCTGATTACCTACCAAAGAACTCCAATCACCCATGAAATCAGTTGAGATCAGAATTGCACATGTCTGGATCTCTACGGGGGCAGAATATGCCAGTGGGTAGGTAAAGTAAGTGGAAAGTAGGACTGATACTGGAAGATAAACAAAAGGGGGAGGGAGCCGCCAGAGGTGACCGATTGGAAAGTACTATCCCAATACAAGAGTGCCCTGCATCTGGGGACCAGCATAACTTGGAGTCTGGTTGAAAGCACTCAAAAAGAGCAAAGGACCATGGGGGGAAATTGTGGGCATGGGGGCAGTTAGGGACAGGGTCTTAAGTCCCAGGACCCAGGACAGCCACCCCTGGCGCTAAGCCAGAGAGAGTGCAGCGGAGAAACCAGGTGTTGGTCCCTGAGCCGCCAGCACGCCAGAGAACGGGTGGTGTCAGGCTCCTGTGAGGGGCTGGGAGCCTTGCCAGATGGCAAAACGCGGTGCTGTGCTATCAGAGCTTGAGACGCGAGTGCCCCACACCCTCCCCTGAGAGAGGTGCTTTCAAGCCCTGTTCGCTCAGACCAGGAAAGACCAGGCACTCCTAGCCTGGGTTAGCAGGAAAATCTGTGTGTGATTGCTGCTTGGAACCTCTCTGGTGGTCTGGAGCTGCCCAGACAGCCATCGCTGCTGTGGTTTTGGGTACAAGCAGGAGATCCTGCATCTCCAGGGACCATGACTCAGAACCTGCTCTGCCAGCGGCCCAGGGGAAACTTAATGTGCTCTGGAAACCCAGAGGGGAACAGACTGAGGCTTCTCTCTGAGAGGGAGGTCCGGGTGCAGTTTGCTTTCCTCTAAACCTCCAAAATCCATCAAAAGCTGTCAAGGCGAGACAAAACAAATGAACAAATATGAAAACCTCCAGAGAACAAAAGCCTGAAAAACCAGTTTCCTCAGAGCCCACACCCTTGAGGGGGCCGGGAGAATTTAACTCAGGGAACATTAGTGACTGAAAACCCACTTGGCAAGCCCCTCCCCCCAGAAAACCAACCAGGAAAGAAAAAAAAAAAGATGACAAGAGAATAACCACCACTACATCATAGATAGAACTATTATTTTTAACTCGTTTCCACTACTCTGGTTCATTTTTTTAAATATAGATAACTTTTTAACCTATTTACCATCACAGTGAGCTGTCCAATACATCAAATTCCATAATAACCTTCTAACATGAACTTTTTTTTTCTTCTTTCTTCTTTTTCTTTCTTTCTTTCTTTTTTTTTAAAAAATTTTTTTTTTTTCAGCGTAACAGTATTCATTGTTTTTTCACCACACCCAGTGCTCCTGCAATCCGTGGCCTCCCTAATACCCACCACCTAGTTCCTCCAACCTCCCACCCCCTGCCCCTTCAAAACCCTCAGGTTGTTTTTCAGAGTCCATAGTCTCTCATGGTTCACCTCCCCTTCCAATTTCCCTTAACTCCCTTCTCCTCTCCATCTCCCCTTGTCCTCCATGTTATTTGTTATGCTCCACAAATGAGTGCAAACATATGATAATTGGCTCTCTCTGCTTGACTTATTTCAGTCAGCATAAACTCTTCCAGTCCCATCCATGTTGCTACAAAAAGTGGGTATTCATCCTTTCTGATATAGGCATAATACTCCATAGTGTATATGGACCACATCTTCCTTATCCATTCGTCCGTTGAAGGGCATCTTGGTTCTTTCCACAGTTTGGCGACCATGTCCATTGCTGCTATAAACATTGGGGTACAGATGGCCCTTCTTTTCACTACATCTGTATCTTTGGGGTAAATACCCAGTAGTGCAATTGCAGGGTCCTAGGGAAGCTCTATTTTTAATTTCTTGAGGAATCTCCACACTATTTTCCAAAGTGGCTGTACTAATTTGCATTCCCACCAACAGTGTCAGAGGATTCCCCTTTCTCCACATCCTCTCCAACACACGTTGGTTCCTGTCTTGCTAATTTTGGCCATTCTAACTGGTGTAAGGTAGTATCTCAATGTGGTTTTAATTTGAATCTCCCTGATGGCTAGTGATGATGAACACTTTTTCATGTGTCTGATAGCCATTTGTATGTCTTCATTGGAAAAGTGTCTGTTCATATCTTCTGCCCATTTTTTGATAAGATTACCTGTTTTGTGTGGGTTGAGTTTGAGGTGTTCTTTTTAGATCCTGGACATCAGCCTTTTGTCTGTACTGTCATTTGCAAGTATCTTCTCCCATTCTGTGGGTTGCCTCTTTCTTTTCTTGATGGTTTCCTTTGCGTTCAGAAGCTTTTGATCTTGATGAAGTCCCAAAAGTTCATTTTCACTTTTGTTTCCTTTGCCTTTGGAGACATATCTTGAAAGAAGTTGCTGTGGCTGATATCGAAGAGGTTACTGCCTATGTTCTACTCTAGGATTCTGATGGATTCCTGTCTCACGTTGAGGTCTTTTATCTATTTCGAGTTTAACTTTATGTATAGTGTAAGAGAATGATCGAGTTTCATTCTTCTACATATAGCTGTCCAGTTTTCCCAGCACCCTTTATTGAAGAGACTGTCTTTTATCCACTGGATATTTTTTCCTGTTTTGTCAAAGATTACTTGACCATAGAGTTGAGGTTCCATATCTGGGCTCTCTACTCTGTTCCACTGGTCTATGTGTCTGTTTTTATGCCAGTACCGTGCTGTTTTGGTGATCACAGCTTTGTAGTAAAGCTTGAAATCAGGTAACGTGATGCCGCCAGTTTTATTTTTGTTTTTCAACATTTCCTTAGCGATTTGGGATTTCTTCTGATTCCATACAAATTTTAGGATTATTTGCTCCAGCTCTTTGAAAAATACCAGTGGATTTTAATCGGAATGCTATTAAAAGTATAGATTGCTCTAGGCAGTATAGACATTTTAACAAATTGTTAACCTGAACTTTTTGGTACATACACCCGTGTTTTTCTTTTGCTTTTCTATTTTTTAAATTTTTTTTAAATTTTAGTTTAGTTTAGTTTACTCTTTTTTTAATTTTTCTTTTCTAATATTCATATAGAGTTAAACTTCAAGATAATCCCCTTTCCCCAATCAATGCTACCCCTATAGGTAAACCAATTTTTAATCCCCTTTTATCTTAGGAAAGTTGAGTCCTTTAACAAAGATATCAGGATACATCCAGGAAGAATCAAAATAACCTTCTTCGCCCACACTGATAATTTATAACCACTCTCCCATCTTTTTCTTCCACCAGTGTTTCTGTGTATTTGTGTTTGTCTTGAGAGTATATAAATCTTATACTTGGGGTTCATTTTCATGAGGTTGTTCCTTTTTTTGCTTTTATATATATATATTTTTTTCTCTTGTTATATAATTTTATCAGTCTTTTTGTTTGTCTGTTTTTGTTTGTATACTTCATACATCTTACCTTGGGGCCCATTTGGGCTGAGCCTTCTCTTTTATCTTCCCTTTTTTCCCGGTCTCTCTCTCTCTTTTCCTTCTTTTTCTTTTCTTTTTTCTCTCATTTGGGTGGGGAATCCTGATTGCTCAGAAGCATTCCTGGGTGCACCTTGACTGCACCATGGTTGATACATACAGCTGCATCTGTTCTGTCATCTCTCACCAAAATGACTAGGAGGAGGAATGCCCAAAAGAAGAAAAATACAGAGGATGGGCCTTCTGCAACAGAGCTAATGGCTATCAACATAGACAATATGTTGGAAAGAGAATTCAGGCTAACAATTATCCAGGCAATAGCTAGGTTGGAGAAAGCCATGGACTACCAAACGGAATTGATTAGGGCAGAACTGAAAGCCACGAGGGATGAGGTTCACAATGTTAGGACAGATATGAAAGCCACTAGGGATGAGGTTCACAATGCTCTCAATGACTTCCAATCTAATCTAAATTCTCTAAAATGTATCTATCAATAATCACTCTCAATGTGAATGGCCTCAATGTGCCCATAAAATGACACAGGGTTGCAGATTGGATAAAACGACAGGACCCATCCATATGTTGTCTACAAGAGACCCATTTTGAATGTAAAGATACACCCAGACTGAAAGTGAAGGGATGGAGAAGCATCTTTCATGTCTATGGGCCTCAAAAGAAGGCCGGGGTAGTGATTCTCAGATCAGATAAATTAGATTTTAAACTAAAGACAGTAGTCAGAGATACAGAAGGACACTACATCATTCTTAAAGGGACTATCCACCAAGATGATCTAACAATTGTAAATATTTATGCCACCAATATGGGAGCAACCAATTACATAAGAAAACTATTAATCAAGATAAAGAGTCATATTGATATGAATACATTAATAGTAGGAGATCTTAACACTCCTCTCTCAGTAATAGACAGATCATCCAAGCAGAAAATCAATAAAGAAATGAGCATTGAATGACACATTGGACCAGATGGACCTCATAGATATATACAGAACATTCCACCCTAAAACAACAGAATACTCATTCTCCTCAAGTGCACATGGAACCTTCTCAAGAATAGACCACATACTGGGTCACAAATCAGAACTCAACGGATACCAAAAGACTGATATTATTCCCTGCATATTCTCAAACCACACTGCTTTGAAACTGGAGCTCAATCACAAGGAAAAGTTCGGAAAAAACTCAAACACCTGGAAGCTAAAGACCACCTTGCTTAAGAATGCTAGGATCAACCAGGAGATCAAAGAAGAACTTAAACAATTCATGGAAACCAATGAGAATGAAGACACTTTGGTCCAAAACCTATGGGATACAGCAAAGGCGGTCCTAAGGGAGAAATACATAGCCATCCAAGCCTCCCTCAAAAAAATTGAAAAAACAGAACACAGCAGCTGTCACTACACCTTATAGAACTGGAGAATCAACAACAAATCAAACCAACTCCACACATAAGAAGGGAAATAACCAAGATTAGAGCAGAGATCAATGAGGTAGAATCCAGAGATTCAGTAGAACATATCAATGAAACTAGAAGCTGGTTTTTTGAAAGAATCAATAAGACTGATAAGCCATTGGCCACACTAATCCAAAAGAAAAGAGAGAAAGCCCAAATTAATAAATTATTAATGAAAAGGGAGAGATCACAACTAACATGTAGGAAGTAGAAACAATCATCAGAAGTTATTATCAACAGTTATATGCCAATAAGCTAAGCATCCTAGATGAAATGGATTCATTCCTGGAAAACTATAAACTCCCAAAAGTGAACCAGGAAGAAACTGACAACCTGAATAGACTGATATTTGGTAATGAGATTGAAGCAGTGATCAAAAAACTCCCAAAAAACAAGAGTCTGGGACCTGACAGATTCCCTGCGGAATTCTACCAAACTTTCAAAGAAGAAATAACACCTATTCTCCTGAAGCTGTTTCAAAAAATTGAAGCAGAAGGAAAACTTTCAGACTCTTTTTATGAAGCCAGCATTACCCTGATCCCCAAACCAGGCAAAGACCCCACCAAAAACGAGAATTTCAGAACAATACCACTGATGAATATAGATGCAAAAATTCTCAACAAGATCCTAGCAAACAGGATCTAACAGCACATTAAAAAGTTTATCCACAATGACCAAGTGGGATTCATCCACAATGTTACAAGGATGGTTCAACATTCACAAGTCAATCAATGTGATAGAACAAATCAATAAGAGAAGAGAGAAGAACAACATGGTCCTCTCAATTGATGCAGAAAAAGCATTTGACAAAATCCAGCATCCATTACTGAGTAAAACACTTCAAAGTATAGGGATAGAGGGAACATTCCTGAACTTCGTAAAATCTATCTATGAAAGACCCACAGCAAATATCATCCTCAATGGGAAGAAGTTCACAGCCTTCCCGTTGAGATCAGGAACATGACAAGGATGCCCACTCTCACCACTCTTGTTCAACATAGTATTAGAAGTCCTAGCAACAGCAATCAGACAACAAGGAGAAATAAAAGGTATCCAAATTGGCAATGAAGAAGTCAAACTCTCTCTTTTCGCAGATGACATGATCCTTTATATGGGAAGCCCAAGAGACTCCATCCCCAAACTACTAGAACTCATACAGTAATTCAGTAATGTGGCAGGATACAAAGTCAATGTACATAAATCAGTGGCTTTCTTATACACTAACAATGAAAATACAGAAAGGGAAATTAGAGAATCGATTCCATTTACTATAGCACCAAGAACCATAAGATACCTGGGAATAAACCTTACTAAAGAGGTAAAGGATCTGTACCTGAGGAACTACAGAACACTCATGAAAGAAATTGAAGAAGACACAAAAAGATGGAAGGCCATTCCACGCTCATGGATCGGAAGAATAAACATTTTCAAAATGTCTATACTGCCTAGAGCAATCTATACTCTTCATTGCATTCTGCTCAAAATTCCACTGGTATTTTTCAAAGAGCTGGAGCAAATAATCCTAAAATTTGTATGGAATCAGAAGAAACCCCGAATCGCTAAGGTAATGTTGAAAAACAAAAATAAAACTGGGGGCATCATGTTACCTGATTTCAAGCTTTACTACAAAGCTGTGATCACCAAAACAGCATGGTACTGGCATAAAAACAGACACATAGACCAGTGGAACAGAGTAGAGAGCCCAGATATGGAACCTCAACTCTATGGTCAAGTAATCTTCGACAAAACAGGAAAAAATATCTAGTGGAAAAAAGACAGTCTCTTCAATAAATGGTGCTGGGAAAACTGGACAGCTGTATGTAGAAGAATGAAACTCGACCATTCTCTTACACTATACGCAAAGTTAAACTCGAAATAGATAAAAGATCTCAACGTGAGACAGGAATCCATCAGAATCCTAAAGTAGAACATAGGCAGTAACCTCTTCGATATCAGCCACAGCAACTTCTTTCAAGATATGTCTCCAAAGGCAAAGGAAACAAAAGTGAAAATGAACTTTTGGGACTTCATCAAGATCAAAAGCTTCTGAACGCAAAGGAAACCATCAAGAAAAGAAAGAGGCAACCCACAGAATGGGAGAAGATACTTGCAAATGACAGTACAGACAAAAGGCTGATGCCCAGGATCTAAAAAGAACACCTCAAACTCAACCCACACAAAACAGGTAATCTTATCAAAAAATGGGCAGAAGATATGAACAGACACTTTTCCAATGAAGACATACAAATGGCTATCAGACACATGAAAAAGTGTTCATCATCACTAGCCATCAGGGAGATTCAAATTAAAACCACATTGAGATACCACCTTACACCAGTTAGAATGGCCAAAATTAGCAAGACAGGAACCAACATGTGTTGGAGAGGATGTGGAGAAAGGGGAATCCTCTGACACTGTTGGTGGGAATGCAAGTTGGTGCAGCCACTTTGGAGAACAGTGTGGAGATTCCTCAAGAAATTAAAAATAGAGCTTCCCTAGGACCCTGCAATTGCACTACTGGGTATTTACCCCAAAGATACAGATGTAGTGAAAAGAAGGGCCATCTGTACCCCAATGTTTATAGCAGCAATGGACATGGTCGCCAAACTGTGGAAGGAACCAGGATTCCCTTCAACGGATGAATGGGTAAGAAAGAGGTGGTCCATATACACTATGGAGTATTATGCCTATATCAGAAAGGATGAATACCCAACTTTTGTAGCAACATGGACAGTACTGGAAGAGATTGTGCTGACTGAAATAAGTCAAGCAGAGAGAGTCAATTATCATATGTTTGCACTCATTTGTGGAGCATAACAAATAACATGGAGGACATAGGGAGATGGAGGGGAGAAGGGAGTTGAGGGAAATTGGAATGGGAGGTGAACCAGGAGAGAGTATAGACCCTGGAAAAACAACCTGATGGTTTTGAAGGGGCCGGGGTTGGGAAGTGGGGGGCACCAGGTGGTCGGTATTGGGGAGGGCACGTATTGCATGGAGCACTGGGTGTGGTGCAAAAACAATGAATGCTGTTACGCTGAAAATAAATAAAAACAAACAATCAAACAAACAAAAATAAATAAATAAAAAATTTTAAAAAATTTAAAAAAAAGAAATTAAACACATAAGAAGAATCCCAGAAGTGCAAAATAAGGGCAGGGGAGTATGAGAGTTCTTTAATGAGTTTATGTCTTATAATGTAAAAAATGTGAATTTCACTATGAAAAATATTAAAATAATTCTCTTTATTTTTTGTTTCCTGGTTTTATTGGTTTTTTCTTTCCTGGCTTTACTGGTACTTGTATTTCACAAATATTTATAGGGTACTGAGTACATGTTAGGTGCTACTCTGTGGACAAAGCAGTCAGTCTCTATTTTTACAGAGCTTACATTCTGGCAGGGACAGCGAGTTTGAAATACCACAATTGCATACAGTCTATGTCTGTTAGAGAAGTGGAGAGCATGGGACAAGGACATAGAGCAGGTGCAGCAGTCAGGGCTGTAGGATGTCAAGTGGCTGGCAGCAGTGCCCCATAAGGTGGTCACTGTATGCTGTGAGATTGCAACAAAGACTTGGAGGAGGTGGTAGGAGCCTGTCTGGATCCCATGGGAAGAAGTTCTCCACAGTGAGGAGTAGCCAGAGAAAGCTGTTGGTGTACCTGGGTGTTCAAGGAGAAGAGGAGGTGAGTGTTGGCCTGAGCAGAATGAATGATGGTGAGAGAAGCAGGAGTTGGGGATCAGAGAGCAGGGAGGGTCTTCCTTAATGGGCTTGGGATCACTTGGGCAACTGCAGAATCATTGAAGTGCTTTGGTAGAGGATGGACATGGTTTTGCTTACAGGTTTAAAGGTTCACAGGCATTGACTGGAGGGAGGATGTCACAGGGAGACTAGTAATTGTCATCCCCCTGGTGAGACAGATAGTGACTCAGCCAAATTTGAGTAGCACAGGAGCTGAGAAGTCAGTATTTGGTTGTAGGTGGGGTTTGTCCTGCCAAAGTGTCCTGCTGTGACATATCTACCAGGTCTCAGAAGACCAAGGCCTGCGAGGGGCTGGGGGCAGTGGGATGAACCTTCTTTGGACACAGTTTGTGATTTGCATCCTGTGAGCAGTGGAATGAAGGCAGGTTTTAATGGAAGTAACTGTGAGGTCTAGTGTCTAGCACACATATAATTCAGTAGAAGAAAAAGACATGGGCAAAAACAATAACTTTAGGAGTGGGGTAGGGAAGTTCCAGGTGTTATGCAATGAATAGGATGTTACCACTAGGCCACAGTAGTGCTCTTTGGTGAGTTTTCAGTCTTGTCCTTAGAGGAAGCAGGTTAGAGCAGTGGTTCTCAGAGTGTGGTCCCTGGAACATCAGTATAAGCTTCTCACCACCTCCTTAGAAATGCACATTCTTGGACCCACTCCAGACCTACTGAACCAGGAGGCCTTGGGGTAGAGCCCAGTTGTCTGTGTTTAAGAGGGCTTCCTGGTGATTGTGATGCCTGTGGAAGGTTGGACTTACAAAGTTAGAGAGTCCTTCACCGAAGGGCCTGGAGCCAGGACCACAGGCTGCTGAGGGGTCGCTTTGACACCATTTGTGTGTTTCAAAGTTGTAGGATAAAATTGTTCCATTACGAATTGTCACAGCTGAATCCCTAAGTCAGGGCCTCCCTCCTGACAGCGTGATCCCTTTCCTGTCCTGCATCTCTCCAGCTTTCTCACTCCTATGTCTGTGTCCACAGAGGAGTTTATGGTGATTGGCCCCTCGGAACCCATTTTGGCAGTGTTAGGTGCGGACATCACGCTGCCATGTCGTGTGTCCCTGGCCAGTGATATGGAGAATATGGAGCTGCGGTGGTTCCGCTCCAGGTTCTCAGAAGCAGTGTTCATCTATCAAAACCAACAGGAGCAGAGAGAAGAGCAGTTGGCTCAGCACAGAGGGCGAACCTCACTGGTGAAGGATTTCCTCACCCAGGGGGAGGCTGCTGTGCGCATCCACAATGTCCAGGCTTTTGACAATGGGCTGTATATCTGCTTCTTCTGAATGGGAATCTTCTATGAAGAGGCCGGTTTGGAACTGAAGGTGGCAGTTGGGTGCTGATCGATATTTAGAGACCTGCAGTATTGGAATTCGGAGCCACCTCAGGGTCTAAGTTAATAGCCCTCAATTTATAAAGAGGTAAAATGGGTCTTTCACTCTTCATTTATTCAGCTTAAATATATAGAACTCCTGGTATGTGATAGCTATTGTTCTCTGCACCTGGATATCTCAGTGTAACAAATAAAGGTCCTTGCCCTAGAGTTTATATGATACAGACAATAAATAGCCAAATAGATAGGTTATAGACACTGTTAGATGGTGGTGAGTAGAGATTTAGCCAAATAAATATTTTAGGGGTGAGAGTCCAAGCAGAAGAACAACCCACGTGAGACACCTGAGGGAGGAGTGTGGCTGGTGAGTCTGGGCAGAGAGAGAGGCCACATGATTGGTGTTGAGGTGAATAAGATGGTGGTGAGAAGTGACTATCCAGAATATAGAGGTGTTCCTGGTCCAGGTGCACAGAGAAGGGATTTATCAGGAGAAGCCCATGAGTAACGCACACTTACGCAGACATTTGAGTGAAGCAGACAGTGTTCTGAAATGGCCTTCTGGTTGATGGGTCTGTGTGGGGCATACACAGCATGGTGATTGTGGGTCTGAGCAGTCAACCCAATTGTCCTGGGAATGGAGTGTGTACTCCCTGAAGGGTGCAGATGGTGGTATTGGGGAGGAAGTGGATAGGAGTTTTGTTTGCGGGGTAGTGGGGGTGGTAATACCAGACCATCAAAGGCTTCATGTCCTCTTATGCTGTTTAGATGCACGGCTGAGGGAATTTTCAACAGAGCAGTGGAGCGAGGTGTGTGAGGGCAGGTTTGCTTTCGCAGCTGTGATGGAAGGTGTATGGAAGGTGAGCAAGGCTGGAGGCCTGGATGTAGTTATGGGGTGGAGAGGATAGCCTCCTGCATTCATGTAGGGGCAGTGTGGTGGGAAGGGAGCACTCCAGCATCAGAGAGTTTTGGAAAATAGACCCATCTGAGTGAGGAGATTTGGGGAGAAGCACAGTTTGGAGGCGTGGAGCGAAGAGACTTCAGGTACTCACAGGGTTTTTTTGTTTTTTAATTGATTGTTTAGTGGTAGAAATATTGCTTTTATGTGGAAGCTGCAGATTGCTCCTATAATGCTGTATAACACAGGCATAGAAATCTCAATGGCCTATAACAACAAGCATGTATTTAATCAGGCATTCAGGGAGTTCAGTTCATCTGGGCTGTGTTTGGCTAATCTTAACAGGTCTTACTCATAAATCTTCTGTCTTGTACGGGAAATATAATTAAAACTATAATCTTCCAACTCAGAATCTTGTCCCTAAGACAGTAGGAAGAAAGCTTCTTTTTATTATTAAATTAGCATTAACTACAATGTGCTGTGCATCACAGAGATTCTATCAAGAAATGCAGAGACAGAAGAAATCTCATCTCTTCCATATGCAGACAGAACTCATCCCATACATGTTCTCAGGATCAACAGTAATGAGCCCTCATGTAGGTGGACTTGCCAGCACTATTTGTCCTAGATGGTGCACCTTATATTTCTTGGAAATTGGGTCAGCATATAAGTTAGCTAATTGGCTTTATTCCGAGGAAAACCAAATTCTCCTTCCTTATATATAATAAAAAAAAATTCCATTGTAGTTAACATAGAGTGTTATATTCATTTCAGGTGTGCAATATAGTGATTCAACACTTTTATATATACTCTGGAAATTTCAATAGAAACTCTGCAGGCCAGAATGGAGTGGTGTGATATATTCAATGTGCTAAGAGGGGAAAAAAAAAAATATATATATATATATATATATAGCACCAAGAATTCAGCAAGGAAATAATTCAGAATAGGAGAGATGAAGACTTTCCCAGACAAATAAAAGTTACAGTAGTGTATTTTTTTTTTTTTAACCGATTCTCCCATCATGATGCCAGGTAGTGATTTTACACGTGGATCGTGGTGCCCTCAGAGGTTAGGCTCCTACCCTGGCAGAGAAGGGGAAGAAAGGGCTGCTGTCCTCCTTGGTGTGAACACTTCAAAGTGAGGGCTCCCAGGTCCTTGAGAAACACATTCTTGGATCACAGAACTGGCAAAAGACCTATTTGTTTTTTTTCTTTTTTTTTTTTTTTTAAAGTACTTATATACATTTCAAAGAGGAGAGAAAACACCGAAAACACCTCAAGTAAATGCTACAAGAAAAGGATGGGAAGGGGCTCTCTTTCCCTATTTTCAACAGGGATAATAAGCTTCTTACTTTTAATATATTTTGTCCTGCCACTGAACCTTGGCTGGCTTTGCTCAGCTGGTGTTGTCCAGGTGCCTATTGGTTGATCTGGGACAGCTTCAGCTGGAAAGGCTGCGCTAGCCTGAAGATGTCTGTCCTGTGGCAGAGGACAAGGCAATGGCACAAGCAGTTTCCAACCTCTGCTAGAGTCTCATTCCCTGAACTCTCAGGGGCTGAGTCAAGTCACAGGATGGAGCCCAGAAGCAGAGTGTGAAGGCATTAACAGTAGGTGGCAGAGGGCTGGCTGGATGTAAAGAAGAATGAAAGATTGGGGGTATATTCAACATTATCCTATCACAGATGGGGCCAAACATGAATTAGTTCAGGATTTGAGTCTGAAGCATCTGTGAGGAATCCTGGCACAGCTAAACCAGAGATGTGGATATTAGGGAGCAAGCTCAGGAGGTATGTAGGTTGGTGGAAGTGATGACCAAGTGGCAGTGGGTGTGCCCGCAGATGCCCTGCAGAGTGTGTGAGTTATGAAGAGGAGAGAAGGATGGATTCTGGAGCCAAATTCCTCCTTCTATCCCTCTGGGTGATGGAATTCCCACCCTCATGTTTGGGGAGAAGAGCCTACTCTCTGGGCCTGCCACAGGTCCCTATTTCCTTCCTTCTGTTCTCCATGGCAGGACCCCTTACATTAATCCTTGTAAGGACCACTCCCCCCAAAGAGCCCCCAAAATGCAGTGCTGTGCATGGAGTTGTGCACAGGAAGGTTCTGCTGGAATCCATGGGCTCTGGGTGGCCTCCCTGTGCTCTCAAGCTTCTCTCTTCAGGTGTGGCCTCTGCCCCTCAAGTGCACATCACAGGGCCAGAGGAGGATGGGGTCCGAGTTGTGTGCATGGCCTCGGGGTGGTTCCCAAAGCCCCAAGTGCAGTGGAGAGCTCTCAGTGGAGAGAAGTTCCCAACGTTCTCTGAGACCCAAGCGCAAGATGTTGAAGGGCTGTTCACCATAGAGGCCACTCTTGTGGTGAGGGACAGCTCTTCAGGGAATGTGTCCTGCTCAGTCCTCAACCCCATCCTAGGCCAGGAGAAGTCAATGGCCATTTTCATCCCAGGTAAGTACTACTTCCCACTCCTAGAAGGGTGGGATTATGTGGTTGGGGTCCCTGTGTGTGCTAGGCTGGGCCATACTGAGCAGTGCCCTGATGGGGTGTCTGGCTGGGCACAGAACCCTTCTTCCCTCAGAGTTCTCCTTGGAAGCTGGCTTTCATGGTGATCCTGACTGTGCTGATGCTCCTACTCCTTGGGGCTGTCTTCTACATCATGAGAGAACATACTGCAAAGCTCAAGGATATGCAGGAATGGGAGAAACTGCACACAGACAAGGAGAAGGACCAGCAGATAAAGGAGGAGGCACTGAAGGCCAGAAGTAAGGCAGGGCAGGGTCAAGACAGACAAGTGTGGAAGCTGGTGCAGAGGAGAAGCGGACAGTAGGCCCTTGGCCAGGAGCAGGGTCTGAAGAGGACCAGAGAGGACAGGTGGGGCTGTGGAGGCTCAAGGGGTCTGGAGTTAGATCTTCATGGAGACATATAGATGCTATTGTGTGTTTTCCAGGTACAGTCTTTTCTGCTCTTAGTGATGGGAGTTTATGTGTATTTTTCACTTTTTTTTTTCAGATGAACTCCAGGCCGATATTGGTACATTGTTTCCTTTTCCCAGAAGTTTCTGTGTCACATTTGTAGGAGACATTCTGGTTCTCAGCTCACCTGTTTCCTGTGTTGCCTTTCAGACGAGGAAATCTGTTTACCTGGCCGGTGAGTGACTGTCCGAATATCCTTGGGTCTCTTGCCCCCTAAGCCATAGTGTCCCCTCTCTGTTTCATGCAAAGACATGAGGACCCGTCCCTGGTGCAGAAGTGGAAACTGGCGGGAGGCAGAACTTGCTCCATGGGCTTTCCCCATCTGGGCTATTGTTTCGCACATGGTGCTTTGAAACCTGGAATGATGGTGGTCACTGGAGTCTGTTGTGCATCTTGGGTTATCTACCCACCTCCTTTGTAGCTTTTCAGCCTTCAGTGCAACTAGTTCTCAGTTATCCTGAATACTCTGGAATATTTTAGAGAAACTATATAAATAAATGTGGTCATTAAATTTAGGAGTGTGATTTCTTCACATAACACCATCGTGGGAGAGTCTTTCCTCCGCAGTTCCTGGAGGTACTGATCACAAAGTGTTGGGTAGAGGACTGGGCAGAGCTTTGGTGGGAATGTTGTGGGATAAATTGTCAGTGGTCCAGTGATGAGTTTTCTGAGAACGTTTGGCCACTTTTACCCTAGAGGTCACCTAACATCCCGGTCCACATTTCATCTCCCCTTTTGTGTTATTTCCCATATCTCTCTTTTCTGGAAATCATTGGATGTAATAATAACTTCTTACATTCCTGGAGTAATCTATACTTTATTCCATAAAACATTTTCTTACATTGTATGATTTTTGACCTTTAAAGCAAATTGAAAGCAGATGGAATAAACATTTTTTTAAGTGAAAATTTCTTTATTTTGGGATGCAATTGATATTTGTATTCATTTCACAAAAATTCTGTGGATGAAATTTGTTAGTAGTATGCATTTTCTTTTGGTAATCAAGAATGGTTGGACATAGTGTATTGTTCTTTGAAGGAATACCATTTTTTATTGAAAATTTATTGAAATGCACATTTTGACTTATTGCTGAATAACCCTGCATCCCTTAAAAAAGGAAGAAACAGATTTAGATGTTGACTGTATTTATGCTGAGTACCTCTCACACTGCTACCAATTTTTTTAAACATGAAATTTCTTTAGTTATTAAAATTCTTCTCCACTGGCCCCAGGATATCTACCTGACTTTTACGGGTTCAGTGTTTCCACAGACGTTGTGTCTCTTCTATTGTTTAGAAAATCAAATGCATATAGATAACTGGCCTTGCAATGCTGTGTGCATAAAATTGAATGAATAACTTAAGCGTTTTTTCACCTTAGAGATTCTTAATGTCATAATAAATCATTCAATTTTACATTACTTTCATTTGTCTCTTTGGACTCTTCTGAATTTATTTATTTATTTTTAAAATTTTGTCTCCTCTGGTTAAAATTGTTTTTCTTGGTTGACCCTTTAGTCTAGTTGTCTATAGGAGAATAGAAGTTTAATAGTTAAAAGTTATTTTGATTTAAAAAAAATTTTATAAACATATAATGTAATTTTATCCTCAGGGGTACAGGTTTGTGAATCGCCAGGTTTACACACTTCAGAGTGCTCACCATAGCATATACCCTCCCCAATGTTCATAACCACACCCCCCTCTCCTGAACCCCCTCCCCCCAGCAACCCTCAGTTTGTTTTGTGAGATTAAGAGTCACTTATAGTTTGTCTCCCTCCTGATCTCATCTTGTTTTATTTATTCTTTTCCTTCCCCCTCGCAGGACTGCCTTTGCCCTGTCCCACAGATTTTGAATCATTGTGTTTTCATTATCATTTGTTTCCATGAATTTTTTCAATTCTTCTTTAATTTCCTGGTTGACCCATTCATTTTTTTAGAAGGATGCTGTTTAGTCTCCATGTATTTGGGCTCTTTCCAAATTTCCTCTTGTGATTGAGTTCTAGCTTCAGAGCATTGTGGTCTGAAAATATGCAGGGAATGATCCCAATCTTTTGATACCGGTTGAGACCTGATTTATGACCCAGGATGTGATCTGTTCTGGAGAATGTTCCATGTGCACTAGAGAAGAATGTGTATTCTGTTGCTTTGGGTGGAAATGTTCTAAATATATCTGTGATGTCCATTTGGCCCAGTGTGTTACTTAAGGCCTTTATTTCCTGTTGACCTTTTACTTGGATGATCTGTCCATTTCAGTGAGGGGAGTGTTAAAGTCCCCTACTATTATTGTATTATTGTTGATGTGTTTCTTTGATTTTGTTATTAATTGGTTTATATAGTTGGCTGCTCCCACGTTAGGGGCATAGATATTTAAAATTGTTAGATCTTCTTGTTGGACAGACCCTTTGAGTATGATATAGTGTCCTTCCTCATCTCTTATTATAGTCTTTGGCTTAAAATCTAATTGATCTGATATAAGGATTGCCACTCCTGCTTTCTTCTGATGTCCATTAGCATGGTAAATTGTTTTCCACCCCCTCCCTTTAAATCTGGAGGTGTCTTCGGGTCTAAAATGAGTTTCTTGTAGGCAACATATTGATGGGTTTTGTTTTTTTATCCATTCTGATACCCTGTGTCTTTTGATTGGGGCATTTAGCCCATTAACATTCAGGGTACCTATTGAGAGATATGAATTTAGTGCCATTGTATTGCCTGCAAGGTGACTGTTACTGTATATTGTCTCTGTTCCTTTCTGATCTACTACTTTTAGGCTCTCTCTTTGCTTAGAGGACCCCTTTCAATATTTCCTATAGAGCTGGTTTGGTGTTTGCAAATTCTTTCAGTTTTTGTTTGTCCTGGAAGCTTTTTATCTCTCCTTCTATTTTCAATGATAGCCTAGCTGGATATAGTATTCTTGGCTGCATGTTTTTCTCGTTTAGTGCTCTGAATATATCATGCCAGTTCTTTCTGGCCTGCCAGGTCTCTGTGGATAAGTCTGCTGCTGATCTAATATTTTTACCATTGTATGTTACAGACTTCTTTTCCCAGGCTGCTTTCAGGATTTTCTCTTTGTTGCTAAGACTTGTAAATTTTACTATTAGGTGATGGGGTGTGGACCTATTCTTGTTGATTTTGAAGGGGGTTCTCTGCACCTTCTGGATTTTGATGCTTGTTCTCTTTGCCATATTAGGGAAATTCTCTCCAATAATTCTCTCCAATATACCTTCTGCTCCCCTCTCTCTTTCTTCTTCTGGAATCCCAATTATTCTAATGTTGTTTCATCTTATGGTGTCATTTATATCTCGAATTCTCCCCTCGTGGTCCAGTAGCTGTTTGTCCCTCTTTTGCTCAGCTTCTTTATTATCTGTCATTTGGTCTTCTATATTATTAATTCTTTCTTCTGCCTCATTTAATCTAGCAGTAAGAGCCTCCATTTTTGATTGCATCTCATTAATAGCTTTTTTAATTTCAACTTGGTTAGATTTTAGTTCTTTTATTTCTCCAGAAAGGGCTTTTATATCTCCCAAGAGGGTTTTTCTAATATCTTCCATGCCTTTTTTGAGTCCAACTCAAACCTTGAGAATCACCATTCTGAACTCTAGATCTGACATATTATCAGTGGCTGTTTTGATTGGTCCCTAGCCTTTGGTACTGCCTCTTGTTCTTTTTTTTTTGTGGTGAGTTTTTCTGTCTTGTCATTTTGTCCAGATAAGAGTATATGAAGGAGCAAATAAAATACTAGAAGGGTGGCAAAGACCTGAGGAAAATGCGCTTTAACCAAATCAGAAGAGACCCCAAATCATGGGGGGTGGGGTGAAAGGTGATAAAAAGTTCAGAAAAAAAAATTTAATAAAAGAAAACAAATAATAAAAAAATACAAAAAAGAAAAAAATATATATTAGACTGGGGAGTAGAACAGGGTCACCCACTTAATTTTGGGAGTATTTTGGTCTCTCAGAAGAAACTACTTCCCAAAATTTTAAAGAATGAAAAACGTATATAAGTGTAAACAGTGAAGGGACGGAATATGCCTATAAAGACGAAAAAAAATTTTTTTTTAATTTCTAAAAAACGAGTTGATAAAGCAAGTTGTTTGGGAGAATAAAGAAAAAGAAAGTGGAGAGAAATTGCTCAGGCTTGAGAGTAGAACAAGCCCGGAGCTAGATTTAGGGTATATTTTGATCTACTAGAAGAAGTTGTACCCCAAATTTCTTAGCAGAAAAAACCCTATGTGTATACAAAAAAATAGAGTTAAATACAATGAAGGATAAAATATGAGTATAATAATGAAGGTTCAAAAAAGATTATTATTTTTTATGAAAGGTATTGTTAAGGTAAACTAGTTAAAAAACGTTAAAAAAGAAAAGGGTAAAAGTTAAAAAAAAATTAGTAGAAGAGAAAAAAAATTAACTGCAAGCCTAAAGAATCATGGGGAGAAAGCCATGAGTTCCGTGCTTTGCTTTCTCCTCCTCTGGAATTTCGCTGCTCTCCTTGGTAAGTGAACTTGGTCTTGGCTGGATTTCTTGTTGATCTTCTGGGGGAGGGGCCTGTTGTAGTGATTCTCAACTCTCTTTGCCCCAGACAGAATTGCACTGCCCTTACCAGGGGCCAGGCTAAGTAATCCACTCAGGTTCGCTTTTGGGAGCTTTTGTTCCCTGAAGGCTTTCCATAGAGTTCCAGAGGACGGGAATGAAAATGGAGACCTCCCAATCTCTGGCCTGGAGGAGCCGAGAGCTCAGGGCCCCACTCTTTAGTGCGCCCTCAGAGAAAAGTTCTCAATTACTCCCGTATCCCTGGCCTCCGGCTACGCTCCTAGATCACCCAGCCTGCGACCAGTTCAAGGTAACCCCGAGCTGAGAGCTCACTCCTCAGCTCTGTTTCTGTAGCCGGCTTCCCCACTCTAATACCTGCGAGCTCTGAGACACTCAGACTCCCCCGATCCTTCTGTGACCTTGCGGGACCTGGGGCCACACTGACCCCGCGTGGGCTTCACTCCGGTTTAGCCTCTGTAGCGATGTCCCTCAGTGGAGCAGACTTTTAAAAGTCCTGATTTAGTGCTCCGTTGTTCCACCCCTTGCCGGGAGCCGGCCCCTCCCCCCACGGTTTATCTTCCCGTTGCTTTGGATTCACTTCTCCGCTGGTCCTACCTTTCAGAAAGTGGTCAATTTTCTGTTCCTAGAATTGCTGTTCTTCTTCTCTTCGATCTCCCATTGGATTTGTAGGTGTTCAGAATGGTTTGATAAGCTATCTAGCTGATCTCCTGCTACCTGATGTAGTCTCAGCCTGCTACTTCTCCGCCATCTTGACTCCTCTCAAAAGTTCTTTTGATTTTTATTTTAACTGTCATTTTGATGGTTTTGCTATTCAACTACATTTTCTTTCTTTTTTTTTTTTTAATTTCTTTTCAGTGTTCCAGAATTCATTGTTTATGCACCACACCCAGTTCCATGCAGTATGTGCCCTCCATAATACCCACCACCAGGCTCACCCAACCTCCTACCCCTCTCTCCTTCAAAACCCTCAGTTTGTTTCTCAGTGTTTTTATTTTTAATGTTGTGGTTTTTAAGACTCAGGACAATAACTTGGCAAAGGTCATACAGTAGCAACAGGCAGGCATGGAACTCAGCCTGCAATGCCTGCTCTCTGAGCTGCGGTCCAGGGAATTTCCCAAAACATCCTATTGTTTGCCCATGTCAGAAGGGTATCTTCTCTCTAGCCTCTTTCCTTACTCTGTTATAGTGTCACCTGTAGCACAGAGAGGATTCAAGTGCCAGTAGATCAATACTATTCAGACTTGTTCTGGCTCATGTGTCACCAGGGTGTCTTCCCTTTCAGCCCTGAAGAAGGCACAACTGTCTGCAGGTAAGTGACTCAGTTTCCTGTGGCTTTACCTCCCCAGCCTCCACTGTTCCACCTTCTCTGTCATTGGACCACACACCAGGATGGGGTTGTTGTCCCTGATCTCCTTGTTATGTTTGTTGTGTCCTTCTGAATACTGCAGGGACTGTCCATGGGAACACAGATCCGCCTCTATTCTGACCCATCCTCTACTGTAGGTTGCTGTTAGAATTAGCAACACCCTCTGGACACACCTTGTTCAACAGAGAGTTTTGTTGGTGCCGTGACAACAGAGTGGTCATTTGTAAGGGCAGTTGGACCATGGCATTGACAATGTACTTCAGAAGTTGCTGTCTCTGGAAGATTTCAGAAATCAAGCTTGCCTGCTTAGGACTCAGGTCTTCCTTAAGGGATCCTTTTTTCTGAATCCATTTAACCCTGAAATTCCTACCTCTTTTTGGATCTTGCTTTGGTTTTCCTGGTTTTTTTTTTTTTTTTTTTTTTTTTTTTTGTTGTTGTTGTTGTTTTTTTGCTGTTTCTCTGGAGTGATGGTTTTCATTTTACTTCTGCATGCTCTGACTCCTGTCCAAGCCAGGTATCTTCCTCCTAACCTTCATGGTTGTTTTGGAAATAGTTATCTTTAGCTTAGCTGTTCTGATTCTCAGATCCAGAGCCTCCAGGATATTTAGGGAGTCCTGGTAGTAGGTTTGTGAGATACTGGTCATTATATACAAAATCCTATGTACATGTTTGTATTACAGCGTTAAGAAATTAATTTTTTTAATTTATTTATTTGACAGAGAGAGATCACAAGTAGACGGAGAGGCAGGCAGAGAGAGAGAGAGAGAGGGAAGCAGGCTCCCTGCTGAGCAGAGAGCCCGATGTGGGACTCGATCCCAGGACCCTGAGATCATGACCTGAGCCGAAGGCAGCGGCTTAACCCACTGAGCCACCCAGGCACCCCAAGAAATTAATTTTTTAAAGGACAGTAACATATAATTGTTCGCAACCATTATCTCTCCTTTTAAGAGAATTCTGGATTTACCTGATGGGCTCAGTACTGGTTAGATTTATTAGGGGCAATATGTGAGGATTTCAATAGGAGAAGCTCAGAGGAGTGAAAATTGTTTACCAGAGAACATTTGGGCGTAAATCAGGGATAGAAAAGGTGATTGGAGATGAGAGGAGGAGATGAGAAGGAAAGTAGAGAGCCTGTGATTCCTCTCAGAGACATTTTGGGTGGCTGAGACTGGAAGAGACACTTTGGGTGGCTTTGGGTAGAAGACAGACCACAAATGACAGCCATGGTGGTTAGAGTGGGAAGTACACAGAGGACATGCAAGTTATTGGGTGTGGAAAAAATAAAAAACTCCTTGGTATATGTTTCAGAGATTTCTGAAAAGACTTATATTTATTTTAAAGTGTTTGGAAGTAATTTTCTAACTAAGTTCACTTCACATAATGAGGCCATCTCACCGTTCCAGTTGTAATTGGGGGAGGAGTGTGATCCTTGGGTTGCTAATGCTATGAAAGGTTATCCAGAGCACCCTCTAGCAATGGGGTGGGTTATGAATCTGGGCCTTTTGAATCCATAACATGTGCCTTTTCTGTCCTGACTCCTTGTATTTATAATCAGGGACACAGTCGGTGAGAATAGAAAAGGGGGAGCCAGGGGTGTAAGAGTCTATGGGGACCAGATGTGTGAGGAAAATTCTTTAGAGAGACTCACTGAATCTTGGGACTTACCTGTTAAAATGTGGATTAAATAGTCTTCTTTAAGCATCACCCCATTCTCTACTGGATTGAAATGTCTGTGTTTTAAAGTGTACCTTACATGTGTTCTTTTTATTTTGTAAGGACAGACATACTTAGAGTAGAATCATCACTTTCATGTTGGTGCGCTCATAATGTGATGGGAACAAATATCTAATCTGATCTTATTAATGAAATTGGAAGAATAATTTCTAATGAGCAGCTTGCTCTGGAAATGAGGTGAAGAATGTGCTTGGATCACAGAAGTGCACAGCATAGCTCTAGGTTCACTGTAGAGTCTCAGAATGGAACACCAACTCCCTTTCTCCTCTTCCTTCTTTTCCTCCTCCTGATTCCTCTTCTTTGCTAATCTGTGTCAGTTGTCATACAGAAATATAGAGTTTGCTGTCAGCTAATGTCTTAGTGAAGAACAAGTAAAGTTCCCTTTTCTCAAAATGTGACATGTCCACCCACTTCATGTGATCTGTAGGTATAAGCAAATCATCAGAGCTGGACATACTACTTTACTGAATAAACCTGTGGGAGAATAGGGGTCCCATGTTGTCAGCAAATATTCAAGAAAGTGTCCCATTCTTGTTTTATACTCGTTCTAATTTTGTTCTGGAGTCTTTGTCCTATTGAAGGTAACAGCTTTACCATGTAGACTTTTCAGGGTCTTATGACAGATAAACATTTGCTGGGATCAGTTAACTTCTTTTCTTCTTCCCAAAAGGGAGTATGAAGGTTGGAGGAGTTTATGCTTTGTGTCACTGAGGGACAGGGTCCCCTATTCTTCTCTTGCTCATTTCAGGACCTCATTTTATAGAGGGTAGCTTGATATGGTCCTTAGGATAATTGGGTTTGAGGTTCCATCTAGGTTTCTGGAAAAATTGTTATTCTACCCCTGCCCCATTCATATCTCCAGTTCCTTAATCTTACATCTGTAAAGTCCTCTCTGCCAAAACATATTCACAGTTTCTGGGGCATAGGACACAGCCATACTTGGGGGCTGATCATGTGTGGTGTCTCCTGCTGCTTTTGATCTCTCTAGGTGATTATAGGGAGAATGCAGATGACTAGACCAATGTTTTTGGGTTTCCCCTTACACACAGGGATGTTTTTCCTTGTAATACTCTATGATATAGGGAAGCAAATTCATTACTTTCTTTCACTAGATGTAAGTCTTTCTTGCTTTGAACTTTTCTCTCTCCTTCCTTGAATCTTCTCCATTACCTCTTGATGGGGCAAGATTTCTCTGGTGCCATGTCCTGAACTCTCCTCACCCATGGCTGAGAGTCCTCCTCCAAGTGTAGTTCCTCCCAGTTGTATTGCTCTACCATGGTTTTGAATCAATCTGCAAGTTCAGTTCAGCCAGTTTGTTAAAAGTAAATGGAGGCCTCAGAAATTTTGATCTCCTCAGTTCTTTCTCAAGAAAACTTAGTTTTCAGGATGGATGTGTGGCTAGGGATTGAGAAAGAATATTTTGATAATGAAATCTGTGCAAAAAGTCTTCTTTTTAGGACAGTACCCAGGCCCTCAATGGTGTTAAGCTTTATGGCTTGGGTTGCATGGGAATACTGTAGCATGATGGCTGCGGATGTATGAGATAGAGTGTTAGCATGTGTGTGTGTGAGAGAGGAGAGAATGAGAGAGAGAGAGAGAAAGACTGAGTGAAAAATAAATTCATCAGGTGAATGCTTCCAAAACATTTTCCCCTATAACTCTTGGTTCAGTGTATTTCAGAGATAGGTATCAACGCTGGTCTCCTCAAGTCTCTGATTTGTTTTTCACATTTGTGCAATGTGGTTTTCTTGTAGATTGGTGGAAGGATAAATTCCAGGCCTGTGAGTTACTTCTGCTGTTTGGGTGCTGCTACGGCTATCCCATGGCTGCTGACATCTCCTTCAGCTTTTGGTGGTGATACAGATGCTGGCATCATCAATGGTGGTGGGGTGGGATGGGGTGGTGAAAGTCATGTAGCTGAGATTACTGGGTGTGGCTGATACTGGATATAAGTGGGTATTCTTTAGTGTTGGAGTCCTGTCTGGCCCTCAAGTGCCCTGTGACATGTCTAGCCCCCAGATCAGTCTTATGCTTACTTCTTCCTGTTGGAGGCTGTGTGCTTGAGGCAGAAGGCTCTTATCTCATGAGGTTTAGCCCTCCCTGCATGCAGCTAGGTGTCTGGGGGTGGGGTGGTGGTTGTGTGCCTTGTTATGTGGTAGGGCAAGTCCTTGAATGATTGGTAACTGTCTCTGCAGTGACTGTCAGTCTGGATCCAGAGTCTGCCCATTCCAGCCTTGCTATCTCTGATGACAACACGAGTGTGACATTCAAGAACTCATCCAAGGGCTCAGATGATGGGGTTTATAGTGTCTTGGGTCATGAAGGCATCACATCAGGGTGCTGTTACTGGGAAATGGAGATCAGGAATGCAGAAAGAAGTGAGTGGGGCCTGGGGGTCTGTAGGAGTGATGTGGAGAGGAAAGGCTGGTAACAGGAATCCCCAGAAAAGGGGTTCTGGGTTGTGGGGATGTATGAAAATAAATTCTGTTCCCTCCCTGCTAATGGAGAACACATTGTGCCAATTCCTCAGAGGGTAGGGGTTTTCCTGAACCTGAAGGAAGGGGAGTCTCATTCTACAACATGACTGATGGTTCCCACATTTTCTCCTTCTCTCTCGCTTCCTCCTCTGGGACTGTGTTTCCATACTTCAGGTTGAGGTCAGGAGATGTGTCCCTGACCATCTGCTCTAGGGTGGGTGGGCCTGTGCAGACCCCTTTACCCATTAACAACCCTCCTTGTTCTTCAGAGGAGGCTCTGAGCCTCTCAGGGAAGGGGTTCAGTTCAGGCTGTGGTGTTGATGGTGATCTCCCAGGGGCTGAATCTCCATTACTCCCTTGTGGTCCTGAAGCTATGTTCCCATAATGCTCCAACCCTGTCCCAGATTCCTCATGGTGGCTCCTCCTGGAGCTGCGGATTCCCAGGGGTACTAGCCTCTGAAGTTAGTCCTGAATGACCGGGTGTCTTGCCCTTCTTTTCTGGTATAGACTGCTGGGCTGAAGTTATGAGAATAGTTGGTTCATGCCTTACGCTCAGGTATTAGAAGATAAATGTTTACTTTTTCAGCTGTAATGGGGTTTGCTGAATTTTGGTATTGGTAGTCATGTTTCTTTTGATCATGAACATTATTTCATGGATTCTTTGTATTGTTTTGATATGAAATGAGGTGAGGTCTGAATTATTCTGAAGAATTAAATGGTTTTTATTTTATATAGTTTGAGTTGTGCAGATGAACCCAGAGACTATGGGTGGGTTACCAGCTCTATTTAGGAAATGTGCACTCTGACTAAAAAACATTGTCCATCTGAACATTTCTGAAGAAATGTATGGCTAATGGACTTGAAGAAGAGTGGAGTATAATATTCTATTGTACATGCTTCCTATTCTGGAATGGATGAGACATACTTATCTTAATGAACCTTAGTAAATATTTGTTTTTTTCTGAAATACTGGTGCTGCATTATTTCAGGGAATGGAAAAATGAGAGTTTGGGTTTCCTTGTGAGTCAACAGCAGTTGGAAAGAACAGAACTGCTACTAGAATAAAGAGATAAATGAAGAAGAGTGTTTTCAGACCCTGGGTGAATTGCAGAAAGCTTTGACCATGAGCACAGTTCCAGGATCTATGTACAGCTTCTCAGTACTTCTAGTCCAATTGTAAAGGTGGATGGAACCCACAGCAAACAGAAGGAAGCCAGACTGTTGAGGACGCAGACCTTAATGAATAAAGGTTTGTTGGCTCCTGAAGTAGAGAACACTGACCTGTTGTGGTTCTGGGAGAGATGAGGAAGACATGGAATTGGAAGTGGAAGAAGGAGGTCACAGATCTCAATTCCTGCCTGTGACCAAAAATAGGAAAAGGACTGGAGTCCCTTTGCATATTTTTCTATCTTGTCATGTAGATGTGTCATTTGTATTAATTATCTATTTTCCTTCTCCCTTCTTACCAGTGTGATTTTATGCAAGTTGTCCATGGTAATATTTCAAATGTAATCTCTAGGTAACAGAATAGTCAAATGAGTGTGGCTGAACTTAAGGAATAAATATAACTGATTCAATGCCTCAGACTGCCTGTTTGTTCCATTTTGGGGAAAGAGTGAGAACTTTTTCACTTTTAAGTGTAGCCCTGTAGATGGGTGAAAATGTGGAGTTGTTGTGTTGTTATATAGAAGTTCCAATGTGAGTAAATGGTGTATGTGGAAGCTGAGGAACTAAAAGTGTGAAATCTTCCCCTTATCAATTCATTGCCTTTTGATTCAGATCTACCCTGTATGTGCCCTACTTGTTGATACTGGAGGTCATAAACGTTTCCTTTTTGCCATGTGGCACATTTAGCACCGCCTTTGTCAGTTAGTGCACTGTTGGGTTTGGCCAGCAAACTCTGAGATGGCGAATGAACATATTACTCTAGACACCTTCATAGGAGAAAGGAGAGTCCTGGGGATCAGACACTCTAGCAGCAAAAGGCCTCGGGCCAAGCTTTATCTCCAGTTTCATTGGGGTCATATCAATACACAAAGCACAAGCACAAAGCAAGGAGGAAAGTGTAGTCTTAATTGTCAGGACAATAATATATGGGGCAGTGTGTGGTAAGGGCAAGGAGGCTAGGAGTTCATGAAGTACATGAGCACCACAGGTGCCTGTTTCTTCTTGAAATTTATGCATATACTCTCTAGATGAGAGCCTTGAGCCACAGTAAGAATGTGGCCCTCTTACACTGTTGGTGGGAATGCAAGTTGGTGCAGCCTCTTTGGAGAACAGTGTGGACATTCCTCAAGAAATTAAAAATAGAGCTTCCCTATGACCCTGCAATTGCACTACTGGGTATTTACCCCAAAGATACAGATGTAGTGAAAAGAAGGGCCATCTGTACCCCAATGTTTATAGCAGCAATGGCCACGGTTGCCAAACTGTGGAAAGAACCAAGATGCCCTTCAACGGACGAATGGATAAGGAAGATGTGGTCCATATACAGTATGGAGTATTATACCTCCATCAGAAAGGATGAATACCCAACTTTTGTAGCAACATGGACGGGACTGGAAGAGATTATGCTGAGTGAAATAAGTCAAGCAGAGAGAGCCAATTATCATATGGTTTCACTTATTTGTGGAGCATAACAAATAGCATGGAGGACGTGGGGAGTTAGGAGAAGGCAGTTGTGGAAAATTGGAAGGGGAGGTGAACAATGAGAGACTATGGACTCTGAAAAACAATCTGAAGGGTTTGAAGAGGTGGGGGGGTGGGAGGTTGGGGGAACCAGGTGGTGCGTATTAGAGAGGGCATGGACTGCATGGAGCACTGGGTGTGGTACAAAAACAATGAATACTGTTATGCTGAAAATAAATTTAAAAAACGATTAAAAAATAATAATAATAGAATTTATAAATTTAAAATAAAATAAATAAAAGGGTGACTTGTGGTATATGGAAAAAAAAAGAATGTGGCCGCTTTCAGACAAAAAATTTCAATGGAGGCATAATATTCTGGGCCATCCTCCTTTGTTTTTCAATTAGTCTTATCCAGGGAGGTGTATACAAGTCAGATTTTGTCTATGTAGACACTGAATTCCTACAGGGCACCAGAGGGAACACAGCAAGATGTAGTAGGAGTAAAACCTTTTTTTTTTTTTAAAGATTTTATTTATGTATTTGTCAGAGACAGATTGAGTGAGCACAAGCAGGGAGAGTGGCAGGCAGAGAGAGAAGCATACTCCCAGCTGAGCAGAGAACTCAATGCAGGACTCCATCCTAGGACCCTGGGATCATGACCTGAGCTGAAGGAAGACATCTAACTGAGTGAGCCACCTATGTGTCCCACTTTTGGTGTTGTTTATCCCTTGATCTTACGATGCTACTGACATGACCTGGAGAAGACTTAGCTTCCCTTGCCTTTGGGTGAATGAGTATAGCATTGTAGCAGGTTGTGTTCTAGAGGGCTGCCTCCTAGGGAATCTTGCCAGTTCTCTAGTGAGAGTTTTCCTGCCCAACAGACTTCATCTGCAGCTTGTTGGTGAATTTCTTTCACTGGACAAGGTGGGACAAGCTGTCCCACCTTGTCCAATAAACAGAATGTCAGTCTTATTCTTTCAATGTTATTCCGTCTTTTGGATGCTCTACCTCAGCCCTAGATGTAATGTCTGCTTCCTATATCTTCTACTTCTGGTTTCCATAGAGCTTTCTTTTATTTCTTTCATAACTAAATACCTCTTTCTTAATAATTCTTTATATCAGATTTTCCCAGTTAACATGAGTGATGTGGTTTCTGCCTCCTGACTGGACACTGAGTGATACAAACATCTAAACTAAACTCTATCTTGGAGGAGGGCATTTCACTGCTCACAGTATGTGAGAAAGGGTAGTGGAGGAATTTTTAAATTTATCAAAATGTTTACCCCAACAATAAAGTCATAAATATACTCTTTGGGATCTTTGTATGTATTTTAAATACTCTATGTGTTAATATATTATCTGACTTCATCTCCTCCTATAGTATACTTTGTGGCTTTATGACCCTGGATTACTTTTAGATGGGTTATGGGTATATTTCCTTTGAAATGGAGAGTAAAGGAAGATATGGATGTGATATGAATTATCCGCATAAAAAAGAGAAATCTTTTGAAACTAGTGGACCAGCTGCCCATGTAATTCCAGAAAGAATGGTTAAAACCATCATTCCTGGGAGAAGTGAGGTCAGCATCATCACAGAATGAGTCCTTCTATTTGTCTCCCCCTTTCTGTTTACGACTACTAGGATTCCAAAACCCAACAAAGGTTCCTCTGCACAGCACACCAGATGCCAAAGAGATCCATCAGTGTGGATTGTGTGTCATGAAGAGAGCCCAGGCAGCATGGTAGGTAGGGCCTGTTACCCTGGCTTTTACAGTAGTGGTAACACTCACTGTGACTCCTGTGGCCAAGAAGGTGGGGGTGAAAAGGGGTGAATAAAAGGCTACTTGGCCCTGTGGACTATGGCTGTAGGACCCCAAAGCTATGAAACCACAGAGCAGGGTCCTCTGAGGTAGGACATCTGTGACCAGGAGGGGGCAGTGTGGGGGTGAGGAAAAGGCAAGGGAGGGAGGCAGAGAAGAAACACTTTGAGTACTGTCTGCCCTGAGAGTTCAGCAAGAGAACTCTGAGCTCCGTGGGCCTTGGAACTTGAAGGTCCTCCTCCTGGAGTGTGGGGCATGCCCCAACCAAAGGGGTTTAGTACATACAGGGCCCTCCAGAGTTGCCAGCCTTTTTTTTTTTTTTTTTTTTTTTGCTTTGAGCATGGTCTATACAGCCAGTAGGGTTACTCTGGAAAGAGAAACCAAAAACTTGTGCTCTTCTGGCACCTGCTGTTGTACAAAGGAAGGGCCTCTAACCTCCCACCCATGAACTGGTAGAATCAAAGTTAATAAATTTCCACCTACATACAAAATGTGCTAGCTACTTCAAACTACTTGGCAGAGGAAAATCTCATTAAAGAGAATGAAAAATCATGGCAATATGGTTTTGCTAAAAGAAAATGACAAGCCTACATTTACAGAAGATTGTGATCTAAGTAATAGAGAATTCAAAATAGCTATCAGAACAGAATTCAACAGAATACAAGAGAATCAGGCAATTCAATGAACTCAGTAATAAAATGAATGGATAGAAGAAGTACTTTACCCAAGAGACTGAATTTCTAAAAAAGCACCAAACAGAAAATTCTGGAGCTGAACTCAGTAAATGAGATGAATGCATTAGAAACATTGGAAATAGAGCATATCAGGTGGAAGGGAGAATACATGATCTGAAAGGTGGAATCTAGAAATGATTCAGGTGGAAGTGAAGAGAACTAAGGTTTATTTTTTTTTTTTTTAAGTGAAGAAACCCTGGGGTGCCTGGCTGCTTCAGCTAGTGGAGCATCGGACTCTTGATCTTTGGGTTGTGACCTGGAGCCCTACGTTGCATGTAGAGATTACGTAAAAGGAAAACAAGCTTAGAAAATGAAGAAATCTTGCAAGAGCTACCAGTCTCCATTAGGAAAGCCGGTTAAGAATAGTGGGTATACCAAAAGGAGAACAGAAGGAGAAGAGGGGCAGAGTTGTTACTACAAGAGTGTTGACTGAGAGCTTCCCAATCCTGGGGAAAGAAATGGACATAGAAGTCTGTGAAGTTAATATATAACCTTATTATCTCAATACAAAAATATCATCTCCAAGACGCTTTCCGATGACACTGTCAAATGTCATTGATAAAGAAGGAATCTTGAAAGGATAGAAGAAAGTAACCTAAAAAGGAGCCCCCATAATAGAGAACATCAGCAGATTTCTCAGCAGAAACTCTGTGGGCCAGGAGAGTGGAATAACATATTCATAGTATTGACAAATAAATATTGCTAGACAAGAAATCTGTATCCAGGATTTATCTTTCAGACATGAAGGAGAAATAAAGATTTTCCCACACAAAGAAAACTTGAGGGAATTCCCCCCCACTAGTCCTGCCTCCAAGATATATTGAGCAGAACTTTAATACCGTAATGAAAAGATGAAGGTACAGATACTCTGAGTAAGCTGGCAGACAGATTGAGAAACTGTAACCTTATTTTAGAATAGGGCATTAAACACTTAATGATAACAGCAATGGCTAAAGTTATTAAAAATAACTAAATCTAAAAAAAAAAGCTAAAGTAAAAATGAACAAGAGGAAACAGTAGACCTAAAAATATGTGGGAAAGAGATGACAAAATTTTAAACAACTGAGTTGAGACACCTGGTTCTTGGACTATTCTTGAAAGCTTATGCAGAACTATATTGTATTAGTTGCATTATTACCTTAGCTGCATGTCATGTTTTATTCCCTACTAAGGACATTTTTGCATCTCGTAACCTCATGCATGATCAATCATTTACTTTGCTTTTTACCCCTACTCCCTGTTTACCCACTGATTATAGGAACCTAATGGGGAGTGGAAAGAAACATTTGTCTCAAAATTATCTGACTTACCTGATTATTCCAGGTCCCGAATGGGGTGCCTTATTTTCTGGAAGAATATAGAGCTCCAGATTGTTTCAAGGCACACCCTCTCAAGCTTTCCAGAAACACCTCATCCTCCTCTCATACATTCACCTCCTTCCCCAAACAAGTAGTGGCGTCCCTTTTCCTCCAGAGAGCAATGCAGCTTTGTGAATGATAGCCAGTCTTCTCACTGGACTTTCCTTGTGATAATGAAGATTTCTTTGCCTCAAAACCCATGTCTCAGACATTAGCTTACTGGGCATTAGGTTATCAGCTTGTCTGAGTTTGTAACACAATCAATAGATCAAAGAGGAAATCAAAAGGGAAATAAATAATGGTCTCAAACAAGTGAAAATGAAAATATATCAAATTTTGTGGGTTGCATTAAAAGCAGTTCTGAGAGGAAGTTGAGAGCAACAGAAAATGAGAGCTATCTCAAATAAACAATCTACTTTTACCCTTCAATGACTAGAAAAAGAGGAACAAATTAATCACGAAGTTAACAAAAAGAAAGAAATAATAAAATCAGAGCAGAAGTGAAGGAACTAGAGGCCAGAAAAACAATTGAAAGGATCAATGAAACTAAAAGCTGATTCTAGAAGATGATGAACACAAACTGGCAAAATGTTAGTCAGTCTAAGAAAAAAAGTGACATAGTACTCTACGGTGACTAATATAATAAAAAGAGGAAGAAATAAAAGAGGGTTATTACAATGGATAGAACAGGAATATGTAGAATCATGAAATACTATGAATAATTGTATACCAACAAATTATATATCTAAAGGAAATGGGTCCATTCCTAGAAACACACAACTGACCAAGACTGACTTAGGAAGATGTAGACAACCTGAACAGTCCAGTCTAGTCATCTGAGAGGCACAGGTGGAGGCTGAAGGGCAGGACGACAGGCTTGTAGTGGAGGCACAGACACCAGAGAGCCTGGGGTTGAGGAACACATGGGGCTAACAGGCCCCCACATTGCGACTGGTATACACAAGGAGCTCTCCTTATGGCCGTTCTCTGCCCACTGATAACCAGATAAGCCCTGACCCGGCTGAGTTCCAAGAGAACCCTCAACTTGCTTCTGTATTCATTGTGGAGCCCTGGGCACCAGGAGCTTTGGAACAGTTACAGAGATTCCAGAAAAACGGTGTTCCCACTCCACCACTATCCCTGCATGAAGACAGCTCTCCTTGGGGTCTTGCCTATTTGTCTCTTCCCCCAGAGCCCAGCCGGTGGAGGATGTGCCCTGGGACAATGTCCCTTCAGAGAAGGGGCAGGTCTTTCTACTACTATCTGACTAAATAGGACAAGTACTGACTCCGCCTTCACACCAGTGTGAGGAACCTCAGCCCTCAGGACACTTACCCAGGCCATGCCCCTCCTAGCAACCTGCACAGCCACCATGGAGGTTTTCTGAATGGTAAAGTGCACTCCAAAGTCCCTATTATTGAAGCGAACTTGTTAGTGGACAAAGATTTGTTGAAACCACGCCATGCTTGGAAGCTGTCCTTATGTTCTTCCTGATCTTAGTTCTCTGAACTCCCTGCAATGAACACCTTTTTGATGTTAATCAGAGCACCATGTGCTCCCTGACCAGCCTGCCAATGTGCATGTCCTTCCACCAGCCATGAACACAGGAAGCTCCCTACCTGATCCTATCGACCTGCACTTTCCCCTGGCATTTCCCACCTACCCCAGCCTGAGTGAGGGCATCAGTACCTCCAAATTAAGACACAGCATGATCCACCTCAACCACCACTCCAGCCAGTGCCTGGACCAAGCTTGGACTTTACTCCCTGTTCAACTACCCATCCTGTGGTCTTCCCTGAGCAATTGCAACCCCTAGGCTTCCTGAAGCAGTCCCCACCCTCATGTTCAGGGCTCTGATAGCCAGCCCTCACTGTCAGCCTCCTACCTGGGCCACCTGTCACTCAGTGCTCTGGCTCTCTCATCCTCCAATTCCTCCACCTTTGCTTCCTCTCCTGTGCTGGGTACCCCCCTTACCCAGCTGCTTCCACTGGAATCCCTTCCTGCCGCCACCATGTGCCCCTCAGCCTCCTGAGTCTGTCCAAGGGCACAGCTGACACCCAAGAGCAGCTCCCCCAAAAGTTTGTGACAACAATGTCATTGCTTTGTCCTGCATCACTCGGGGTGTCCCCCTGGATACCAGCAAACCGTCCGCTGACCAGAGGCTGCCTCCATACCCATACAGCCCCCTAAATTTGGTTCTGCCCACCCAGCCACCTACCCCAAAGCCTCTACAGCACCCAGCAATGTCCTCTCTGGCCTGCTCAAAGCAACCTTCAGGTGGGCAGCCTTGGGGCAGCCCACCATACTGTGGGACACTATATCCACCCAGCTCAATGGCATGAGCAAGCATTTTACCATCAGCCATTGAGGGACTTCAGCCTGGGAAACCGGTTTCCTCACAGAGTGTTCTTTGATGACTGGTGCTCTGACTTGTTTGTCCCCTGGCGTGCACACACTCTGTCTCAGCAGCAGGAACAGTTTAGCATGGAAGCCCATCAACCAGCCTGGTGTTGGACACCCCAGCTTTTCCGAGGGGCCTTTATTTTTAGGGGACAAGGGGCCAATTATTGGCCTACAGGACCCCATGCCCTCAACCACCAGAACTTGACTCTCTGTTCCTGCCATGGCTCAGGGCCCAACTTCATCCTCCCAGGAGAGTCCTACTGGAGATTGTGGCAGCCCAGGCTGGAGTGATTGCAGATGCTAGCGAGGATGTGGAGAAAGGGGAACCCTCCTAAACTGTGGGTGGGAATGCTAGCTGGTACAACTACTCTGGAAAACAGCATGGAGATTCCTCAAAAAGTTGAAAATAGAGCTACCTTACGACCCAGCAATTGCACACTGGGTATTTACCCTAAGGATACAAACATAGTGATCCAAAGGCTCACATGCACCTGAATGTTTATAGCAGCAATGTCCCCAAAAGCCAAACTATGGGAAGAACCTAGCTGTCCATCAACAGATGAATGGATAAAAAAGAAGTGGTATATATACACAATGGAATACTATGCAGCCATCAAAAGAAATGAAATCTTGCTATTTGTGATGATGTGGTGGAACTAGAGGGTATTATGCTTAGTGAAATAAGTCAATCAGAGAAAGACAACTATCATATGATCTCCCTGATATGAGGAAGTGGAGATGCAATGTGGAGGGTTTGGGGGGTAGGAAAAGAATAAATGAAACAAGATGGGATCAGGAGGGAGACAAACCATAAGAGACTCTTAATCTCATAAAACAAACTGGGGGTTGCTGGGGGGAAGGGGGCAGGGAGAGAGTGGTGGGGTTATGGACATTGGGGAGTGCTGTGAAGTGTGTAAACCTGGTGACTCACAGACCCGTACTCCTGGGGCTAATAATATATTATATGTTTATTAAAAAATGTAAAAAAATTGATAACAAAACAAAAAAACCCCAAAACTCCCAAAAGAAAACCTCGTGGTCAAATGGCTTCACTAGTGAATTCTAATGAACATGCAGTGGAAAATTAATACCAATACTCCTCAAACTCCTCCAGAATGTTAAGAAGAGGCAACAATTTCAAATTCATTCTACAAAGTCAGTATTATTTGTATAGCAAACCAGATAAGGATAACACCAGATCAAAAAAGCAATAAACCAGTATCCTTGAATACAGATAGAAAAATTCTCAGTAAAATGTTATCAAACTGAGTTCATACATTAAACAAATTAGACACCATGGCTAAATGGGATTTATCTGTTGGATGCAAGGGTAGTTGAACCTACAAAGATCAATAAATGTAATTCAGTACACCAAGAAAATGAAAGATAAAAATCACATGATCATCTCAAAAGTTGCCCAAAGAAATTAGACAAAATATATCATTCTTTTATGATAAAAACTCTTAACAGATTGGGTATAGAAGGAGCATACCTCTACATCATAAAGGCCACCTACAGGAATCCCACAGCAAACATCCTACTCAATGAAGAACAATTGAAAGCATTTCCTCTAAGAACAGGAACATAACAAGGAAGGACACTCTCACCACCTCTATTCAATATAGTAGCAGAAGACCTAGATAGAGCAATTAGGCAAGAGAAAGAAATAAAAGCCTTCCACATCAGGAAGGAAGAAGTGAAAATGTCACTCTTTGTAAATATCATCTTACATACAGAAAAATCTGCAGAGTTAATAAAAAAATCTGTTGAAAGTAATCAATGATTCCATAAAGTGACATATTAGAAATTGACTTACAAAAATCAGTGACATCTTTTACACTAACAGTGAAGCATCAGAAAAGGAAAATAGCATCATAAGCAATAAAATAGGAATATAAGTAACCAGGGCAGTGAAGGTCCTGTACAATGAAAACTACAAGACTTTCCTGAAAGAAATTGAAGACACAAACAAATGGAAACACATCCCATGTTTATGATTTGAAGAATTAATACTGTTGAAATGACCATATTACACAAAGCCATTACAGAGTCAATGTGATCTCAATCAAAATACCAAAGACGTTTCTTATAGAAACAGAAGAAATAATTCTGAAATTTGTGTGGAAACATAGGAAGCTCCAAATAGCCAAAGGAATCCTGCAAAAAGAGAGCAATGCTGGAGGTAGCACATTTCCTCATTTCAAACCATACCTCAAGGCCATAGTAACAGAATACAACATGGTAATGGCACAAAAAGCAACATATTAACCAATAAAACAGAATAGAGAGTCCAGAATTAAATCCCAACACATGTGGTCAACCAATACTAGGTAAGGAAGCCAAGAACACCCAATGAAAAGGATAGTCCCTTCAAGAAATAGTGCTGGGAACACTGGAGAAACACAAGCAGAACAATGAACTCTTTGGATCATCTACTCCTTTCAGAACATATTTTCAATGTGCAGCTAATAAATATGCACAGACATTATACAGATTATAAAAAGAAATTCAAGCAACATGTTAAGAGAGTTAAGTTCAAAGCTTTCTAATAGAAGTTCTCTTTATTATAGTAGAAGTTCTAATATGATTTCTGTCTCCCCTCCTGCCTGTCTGATCTCTGGAGCACTCCTATTGCTGGTGCTCCCAATCTGATGCCCTCTGTTTAGAGTTCATCTGAGCCAGGTGGATCTGACTCCTGTAGGATTTGGCCACACAACCAAATGACCCTTGACACGTGCTCTCCTACTGTTGAGCTTCTGTCTCTCAAATTTAAAATGAGGAAAAGACTCTCCTCTGAGGATTAAATTATTTATTGAAATAAAGTACATAATGTTCAGAGTGAAATGGCACCTGGTAAACGGTGGGCCTGATTATTTGGTAAAGGTCAGCAGAGAGCAGGATCCTGGCCTCATGGTTTCAGCTTACAGACCAGCCTGTGCAGATAAGTTTCTCTGACGGAGACTCTGACACAGGTTGATTCCAATCAGCCTCTCAGGGTTGGTCAGGGTCTCCCTTGCTTTTTCTGCCCCAGGCCTCTCTCCCTTGATGCTTTCAAGTTGAAAGCCAAAGTGCCAGTTCTCCAGGTCTTTTCCCACAGCTTGGCACTCACATCACTCCCCACAGGATTTGCCCATTTCAGCCTTGACCTTGGATGGGCCTGACCTACATGGGACTGAGAGAGTGAGTACATTTTTCCAGGTCACATGTAATCTCTGCAAATGATTCACTGACATTGCAGGGACTGAGGAATGTGATTGAGACACTGGGCATTTCTGTGAATATGTACTGAGTAAAGTCTTTCAACGACGGACCAAAATGCATAGTGTCCTTTATTTTTGTACCTTACTCTCAATACGCTCTGAAGTAAACCATAACACATAAATGGATGTGCAACAGGTTCAAATATCTCAAATATCTTTCCTGCTGCCTGTAGATTGCTTTTAAAAATTACAGTCTCAAAAAAAAATTACAGTTCCATTAACTGGAGGTAGGTTAATCATACAGGGAATTATTACTAATTGCTCAATAATACTTGAAACCATCTTTAAAACAGTATCTTCAGGCAGAATAATAGTGAGTTCTTCAACAGAAGGTAGCTCATTAAGGAGTAACTAATCCTTTGTTTTAAGAGGAAAATTCTTATTTTCCTTCTCAATTTGTCAATCATCTTCTCCACCTGACAGTAGCGGAGAAAGTGATATACAAGAGGAAGATGATGAGAATGAGGAGGTGCTTGAACTATCTGAATCTGTTGCACTGTTCAAGTCCGAATCTGAGTCCGAAGTCTCTAGAGAGTCAGGGGTCCCTGCCAGCTCTCCTGCACCTGGGGCAGTGACGCAGTTCCCTCTGGGTGGAGGTCCTGGCCTTGACTGTGGCGTGAATTCAGTTGGCTGCTCCTTGGCAGGCTGAACCTCGGCGGCCTGTCTGCTGTCCGGGGATCTCTCATCCGACTGCAGTGTCCTCCATGACCCTGGGACAGGTATACAGCCCCGAGACTGCACCGCCTGACCTTGGCCATCCCCCAAACCAGTGCCATTAAATTTCAGAGTTTCCCACTGAGCCGCGGTGGCCTCAACTAGTTCCACGGTGTCGCGCCAGAGGGCCCTCAGACAGGCACACTGCTCGCTAGGAAAAAGAACTGTGCGGGTTGTAACCGCATGTGCGCCAGATTTCCCGCGTTTCTAGGGTAACAGCGCGGGGAACCTGCCTGGAGACTCGCCCTTGCTGCTTACACAGCAGCAATTCTGGGGAGCCTACTGTGCGCTTGCTTTTCTTTTAATTTCTTATTTACTCATTGTTAATTAATGAGTATAATAAAATTTCTCCAAGTGTCTATAAAAATGTATTTTTCCTTATGTGTGAGTCCTTTGCCTTTATATAGCTCAGGGCTTTGGTGGGAGTGATGCCTCCTCACTTTCCTTGGAATCTCAGACATTACAAATAGAGTGGATCGCCTACTCAGAGGGTGCTGGGGCAGGTACCCACTGTCACATGCACTGTGCAGCTGACCTCAGGGTGGACATCAGCATGCTCCAAACCCTGCGAGTTCCTTAAGGAATTCTCAGAAGCACCATTTTTTTTTTTTTTTTTTTGGATGCTTCGGTTATGGGATGACAATCTATTGGGAGGGGCTGGGCTCACCAGAGGGGCAGATGTGTGGGCTCAGAGGATGGTGAACATTCGTGCTGTACCCTTTGACGTCTCATAGCAGGCTGCCAGGGCAAAATTCAGCCCACCAGCTAGAGTAATGCTAGTTAGAGGAGGAAGGAAAATTTTGAAAGGCCAAAGGAATACTATCACTATGTGTGTGCTTGTGTGTGTGTGTGTGTGTGTGTGTGTGTGTATGTGTGCTCTCATATTCCACATCTTTCCAGGTAGCAAACAGGCAAAAAACTTTACCCCGCAGTAGAAGATAACCCAGTGAACCCTTCATCTTAACAGTGTCAAAATAAATGAAGCTCTCTGCAAGCCAGAATGAGTGGCGTTATATATGCAAAGTGCTGAAAGGAAGAAGAACTACAACCAAGAAGAATGTACTTGACAAGACTATTGTTCAGATTTGAAAGAGAGATCAACATCTTCCTAGAGAAACCAAAGCTAAAGGAGTTTATCACCACCAAACCAGCCTTACAATAAATGTGAAACTGACTTTTTAAAATGGAAAATGAGTGGTCAGAAATTGCATGAGTATATTATGAGTAAAGAGATGTAAAATACAAAAAATATGTAAATATGATAGCATGTACATAAAATTTGGAAGAGATAAGGAAAAAGGAAGAGTTTTTTTTTTTAATGAATATGTTAACTGTTTCCTCTGCTGTGCAGAAGTTTTTGATCTTGATGAAGTCCCAAAAGTTCATTTTCGCTTTTCTTTCCTTTGCCTTTGGAGACATACCTTGAAAGAAGTTGCTGTGGGTGATAACGAAGAGGTTACTGCCTATGTTCTCCTCTAGGATTCTGATGGATTCCTGTCTCATGTTGAGGTCTTTTGTCCATTTCGAGTTTATTTTTGTGTACGGTGTAAGGGAATGGTCGAGTTTCATTCTCCTACATATAGCTGTCCAGTTTTCCCAGCACCATTTATTGAAGAGACTGCCTTTTTTACACTGTATATTTTTCCTGCTTTGTTGAAGATTATTTGACCATAGAGTTGAGGTTCCATATCTGGGCTCTCTACTCTGTTCCACTGGTTTATGTGTCTGTTTTTATGCCAGTACCATGCTGTTTTGGTGATCACAGCTTTGTAGTAAAGCTTGAAATCAGGTAACACGATGCCCCCAGTTTTATTTTTGTTTTTCAACATTTCCTTAGCAATTCAGGGTCTCTTCTGTTCCATACAAATTTTAGGATTATTTGCTCCAGCTCTTTGAAAAATACCAGTGGAATTTTGAGCGGAATGGCATTAAAAGTATAGATTGCTCTAGGCAGTATAGACATTTTAGCAATGTTTATTCTTCCGATCCAAGAGCATGGAATGGTTTTCCATCTTTTTGTGTCTTCTTCAGTTTCTTTCATGAGTGTTCTGTAGTTCCTCAGGTACAGATCCTTTACCTCTTTGGTAAGGTTTATTCCCAGGTATCTTTTGGTTCTTGCTGGTATAGTAAGTGGAATTGATTCTCTAATTTCCCTTTCTGTATTTTCATTGTTAGTGTATAAGAAAGCCACTGATTTCTGTACATTGACTTTGTATCCTGCCACGTTACTGAATTGCTGTATGAGTTCTAGTAGTTTGGGGTGGAGTCTTTTGGGTTTTCCATATAAAGAATCACGTCATCTGCGAAGAGAGAGAGTTTGACTTCTTCCTTGCCAATTTGGATACCTTTTATTTCTCTTTGTTGTCTGATTGTTGTTGCTAGGACTTCTAATACTATGTTGAACAAGAATGGTGAGAGTGGGCATCCTTGTCGTGTTCCTGATCTCGACGGGAAGGCTGCAAGGTTTTTCCCATTGAGGATTATATTTGCTGTGGGTCTTTCATAGATAGATTTTATGAAGTTCACGAATGTTCCTTCTATCCCTATACTTTGAAGCGTTTTAATGAGGAACGGATGCTGGCTTTTGTCAAATACTTTTTCTGCATCAGTTGAGAGGACCACGTGGATCTTCTCTCTTCTCTTATTGATTTGTTCAATCCATTGATTGATTTGCAAATGTTGAACCATCCTTGTAACCCAGGGATGAATCCCACCTGGTCATGGTGGATAATCTTTTTAATGTGCTGTTGGATCCTGTTTGCTAGGATCTTGTTGAGAATCTTAGCATCCATATTCATCAGAGACATTGGTCTGAAATTCTCCTTTTTGGTGGGGTCTTTGTCTGGTTTGGGGATCAGGGTAATGCTGGCTTCATAAAAAGAGTCTGGAAGTTTTCCTTTTGCTTCAATTTTTTGAAACAGCTTCAGGAGAATAGGTGTTATTTCTTCTTTGAAAGTTTGGTAGAATTCCCCAGGGAATCTGTCAGGTCCCGGACTCTTGTTTTTTGGGAGTTTTTTGATCACTGCTTCAATCTCATTACTAGATATCATTCTATTCAGGTTGTCAGTTTCTTCCTGGTTCACTTTTGGGAGTTTATAGTTTTCCAGGAATGCATCCATTTCATCTAGGTTGCTTAGCTTATTGGCATATAACTGTTGATAATAACTTCTGATGATTGTTTCTACTTCCTACATGTTAGTTGTGATCTCTCCCTTTTCATTCATGATTTATTAATTTGGGCTCTCTCTCTTTTCTTTTGGAATAGTGTGGCCAATGGTTTATCAGTCTTATTGATTCTTTCAAAAAACCAGCTTCTAGTTTCATTGATATGTTCTACTGTATCTCTAGTTTCTACCTCATTGATCTCTGCTCTAATCCTGGTTATTTCCTTTCTTATGTGTGGAGTTGGTTTGATCTGTTGTTGATTCTTTAAGTTCTTTAAGGTGTAGAGACAACTGGTGTATTCTGGATTTTTCAATTTTTTTGAGGGAGGCTTGGATGGCTATGTATTTCTCCCTTAGGACCGCCTTTGCTGTATCCCATAGGTTTTGGACCAAAGTGTCTTCATTCTCATTGGTTTCCATGAATTGTTTAAGTTCTTCTTTGATCTCCTGGTTGATCCTAGCATTCTTAAGCAAGGTGGTCTTTAGCTTCCAGGTGTTTGAGTTTTTTTCCGAACTTTTCCTTGTGATTGAGCTCCAGTTTCAAAGCAGTGTGGTTTGAGAATATGCAGGGAATAATATCAGTCTTTTGGTATCCGTTGAGTCCTGATTTATGACCCAGTATGTGGTCTGTTCTTGAGCAGGTTCCATGTGCACTTGAGGAGAATGAGTATTCTGTTGTTTTAGGGTGGAATATTCTGTATATATTATCTACGATGTCCATCTGGTCCAATGTGTCATTCAATGCTCTTGTTTCTTTATTGATTTTCTGCTTGGATGATCTGTCTATTACTGAGAGAGGCGTGTTAAGATCTCCTACTATTAATGTATTCATATCAATATGACTCTTTATTTTGATTAATAGTTTTCTTATGTAATTGGTTGCTCCCATATTGGTGGCATAGATATTTACAATTGTTAGATCATCTTGGTGGATAGTCCCTTTAAGAATGATGTAGTGTCCTTCTGTATCTCTGACTACTGTCTTTAGTTTAAAATCTAATTTATCTGATCTGAGAATCACTACCCCAGCCTTCTTTTGAGGCCCATAGACATGAAAGATGCTTCTCCATCCCTTCACTTTCAGTCTGGGTGTATCATTAGGTTCGAAATGGGTCTCTTGTAGACAACATATGGATGGGTCCTGACGTTTTATCCAATCTGCAACCCTGTGTCATTTTATGGGCACATTTAGGCCATTCACATTGAGAATGATTATTGATAGATACGTTTTTATTGACATCGTGTTACCTTTGAAGTCTTTTTTTCTGTAGATTGTCTCTATATTTCTGTTCAATGATATTCTTAAGATTTTTCCTATTTTATAGAGCCCCCCCCCTTAATATTTCCTGTAGTGTCGGCTTGGTGATCGCATACTCTTTTGAGCATTGCCAGTCATGGAAACTCTTTATCTCTCCATCCATTTTGAATGTCAGTCTTGCTGGATAAAGTATTCTTGGCTGTGTGTTCTTCTCATTTAGTGCCCTGAATATGTCTTGCCAGCCCTTTCTGGCTTGCCAGGTTTCTGTGGACAGTTCTGACGTTATTCTGATGGGCTTGCCTCTGTATGTAAGGAGTGTCTTTGTCCTAGCTGCCTTCAAGAGGGCCTGCCTACAATTATAATTCTTCATTCTTGCTATTAGCTGTCTTGAGGTCTTTTGAGAATCTATAATCTTGGGGGGAGCCTGTTCTGCCTCTCGTACATGAACACTGGTTCCTTTTGCGAGATTGGGAAAATTTTCATGGAGAACTTGTTCCACTATATCTTCTAGATTTCTTTCTTTCTCCTCCCCTTCAGGGATTCCAATAATTTTGACATTGGAATGTTTCACGGCATCATTTATTTTCCTGATTCTGTTTCCGTGGCTTCTAAGCTGTTTGTTCCAGGTTTCCTCCTGATCCTTTTCTCTCTATCTGTCTATCCTCCAGGTCACTAATTCTATCTTCTGTCTCAGTTACCCTAGCTTTTAGAAAATTTAGATTAGATTGGAGCTCATTTAGAGCATAGTGAACATCATCCCTGGTGGCTTTCAGTTCTGTCCTAATCAATTACATTTGGTCATCCATGGCTTTTTCCAATCTAGCTATTGCCTGGATAATTGTTAGCCTGAATTCCCTTTCCAAGATATTGTCTATGTCGATAGCCATTAGCTCTGTTGTGGAAGGCCCATCCTCTGAATTTTTCTTCTGTTGGCCAACATTCCTCAATTTTATAAAAACCATTTATGAAAAGCCCACAAAGAATATCATTCTCAATGGGGAAAAGCTGAGATCCTTTCCCTTAAGATCAGGAGCACTGGAAGGATGCCCCTATCCCCACTGTTTTTCAACATAGTACTAGAAGTCCTAGCCTCAGCCATCAGACAACAAAAAGAAAGAAAAGGTATTGAAATTGGTAAAGAAGAAGTCAAATTTTCTCTCTTCACAGATGACATGATACTTTATATGGAAAACCCAAAAGACCCCACCCCCAAATTACTAGAACTCATACAGCAATTCAGTAATATGACAGAATACAAAATCAGTGCAGAGAAATCAGTTGCTTTGCTATGCACTAACAATGTAACTGTAGAAAGAGAATTTAAGGAATCGATTCCATTTACAATAGTACCGAAAACCTTAAGATACCTTGCAAAAAATGTAACCAAGGAGGTGAAGGAACTACAAAGAAGATATCTAAATGGACAAGAAACACATGAAGATATGCTGAACATCCCTTGGCATCAGGGAAATACAAATCTAAACCATAATGAGATACCACTTCATACCAGTCAAAATGACTAAAATAAACACTTCAGGAATCGACAGACATTGTCAAGGACATAGCAAAAGGGGAACCCTAACTACACTGTTGGTGGAAATGCGAACTGGTGCAGCCACTCTGGCTAACAGTATGGAGGTTCCTCAAAAAGTGGAAAATAGAGTTACCCTATGACCCAGCAATGGCACTACTGGGTTTTTACCACAAAGATACAAATGTAGTTAGCCAAAGGGGCACGTGCACTCCGATGTTTATAGCAGCAATGTCCACAATACCAAACTATGGAAAGGGTCTAAATGTCCATCAACAGATGAATGGATAAAGACGATGTGATTGATATATCTATATTTATATCTATATCATCTATCTGTATCTATATCATCTATATCAATATCTATCTATATCTGTATTCACACACACACATGGATATTATGCAACCATTAAAGAAAGAAATCTTGCCATTTACAATGACATGGCTGCAACTAGGAGGTATTATGCTAAGAGATATAAGTCAATCAGAGAAAGACAACTATCATATTATCTCGCTGATGTGTGGAATTTGAGAAACAAGGCAGAGGATCATGGGGGATGAGAGGAAAAAATGAAATGTGTTGAAACCAGACTGGGAAACAAACCATAAGAGACTTTTAATCTCAGGAAAATCCTGAGGGTTGCTGCAGTGGTGGGGGTGTGGGAGGGATAAGATGACTGGATAATGGACATTGGGGAGAGTATGTGCTATGGTGAGTGATGTGAATTGTGTAAGACTGATGAATCACAGGCCTGTACCCCTGAAACAAATAATACATTATATGTTCATAAAAAAAGACTTAAAGGATGTGAGGGCAATCTTGCTGCAGCATCTGTCACCTCATTGATCGCCAAGGTTGATTCGGTCGATCTGGCTGGCTAGGCAGGTGTGCCCTTCCTCCTTCACCACTCCATATACATCCCTCCCAAAGCCGCGCACTCGGTCGAAGAGGATGACCTTCCCCGATAGAGGAGAGGACCGTTCTTTGGTCAAGGGTGTACGAGTAGCTGCGCTCCCCTGCTAGAACCTCCAACCAAGCTCTCAAGGACCATTTGCGGGAGAATGTAGGGTAGTCAAACTTCAAAGACCCCAGACACACCCAAATGAGGCTCTGCATGTGGCAGTCTGCCTTAAAAAAAAAAAAAAAAAGATGAAAACAAAGAGTCAATAAAGTAAGAAACTAATTGAAAAGGAAATAAAAGAAAAAAGATAAGGAAAATTTTTAAATGAAAGATAAACATATCATGAGAAAAAACCCTTAAATTCTGTATATTTTTTTCCTCTAGTCCTAGAGTTTTTCAGTCCTGTGTGGTCTGTAAACTTGGTGTTCCCTGTTGTTTCATCTGGTCTTCTGGGGAAGGGGCCTGCTGAACTGAATCTCAGGTGCCTTTGCCTGGGAAGAGTTGCACAGCCCCTTGCCAGGGACCCAGACTTGGGCTGAGCTGCTAGATTGCTCTATGTCACTTTTGTTCCCCATAGGTGTTCTGCGTCTCTCTAGAGGATGAAAACAAGTAAGGCCTTGCCCGATCTTGAGTCCCGGTGCCAAGATATGGCAGTCCCCTCTCTTCACTAAACCCTCAGGGATAAGTGGTCTTCACTTTTGTGTGTGCCAAAGTCTAAAGACTCCTGTGGTGTGTGCTTGCACTGATCCTCCCAGCAGAATGCAAAAGCTCCCTGAATTTCTGTCCTTTGTATGGTCCCCACACAGAGAGTGGTCACCCAGTCATGCACTCCTCTATGCTGTCCTTCCTGGGGAAGGCATATGGCTACAAGTTTTCTGTCCTTTGCAGTACCCCTACACTCTGAGGGATTGCCCAATTGTGCACACTCCCGTGCCATCCCTGCTGGAGGAAGTCATTACTCTAGGGATGCACTTTTCTGTTCTTTGCAGGACACCTGCTGGAGTGCTGTCACCAGATCATGCTGCAGTTCGTAGTTTATAGCGAACCGAGTAGAGGTCCCTCTTCTGGGCTTGTTGACCCTCACTGCTTTCTTCACCCCAATGCTTAGGATCCCTGTCTGCTCATGCAATCCTGTTCTTTCTGTGACCCTGGAAATTCTAAGACCACACTGTCACACCTAGGATTCTGCCCTGCTTCCCCACCTGAGCACCTTTCAGGCAGAGATGTCTCTCATTGGAGCAGATTTATAAAGGTTCTAATAGTGGGCTCTGGGGCTATATCACTTTCTAGCAGCCAGTTTACAGAGGCTCCCTCCCTCCACTGATTATCTTCTGAGATATCCCCTCAGATTACCCAGACCTCCTACTTTACAAAAAGTGGTCACTTCAGTTTGTAGAATTCCAGCAATTTTTTCCTTACATCTCAGTTTGAATTCATAGGTGTTCAGAGTGATTAGATAATTATCTATCTAAATTCAGGGGACCAGATAAAACAAGGTCCCCTACTCTCTGCCATCTTGCTTCCCTCCCCAAAATGCAAATCCTATAATCCGTGCAAGAAGAGGAGGTGACTTCTATCATACATAATGAATTCAACAGATCTTGTTCAATATGTTTGGTGTCAACAGTGGAAGGACTCCATATACTCTAAAGCCTTGGGTCACCCATTGTGCAACACAGCTTTCCCTTCCCTATATTTCCATAAACTAAGTCACCATCCACCACACACAATTACTATCTTAGTGTTCATAAACACAAGTTTCCAATTTCACATCAGGTATTGGCAGTCCAACCAATCCAAACCTCTTTCAGCAACAAATAATGATTGATCAGAACTATCAAGATCTTAGGGCACCTGGGTTGCTCAGTTGGTTAAGCATCTGACTCTTGATTTCAACCCAGGTCATGATTCCCAGGTTGTGAGATTGAGTCCTGCGGTGGCTCCATGGTGGGTGTGGAAACAGCTTAGGATTCTCTCTCTCCCTCTGTCGCTCACTGCCTCCATGTTCCCTCTGTCTCAAAGCACCAAACCAAAACAAAACAAGAAAAAAAAATCACTGTTCTCAGCAGCAACTATTATGGGCACCCAAAGCACCTTCACACCACTGTGTAAGTGGATCCTCCAGCACGGGATTTTCTTCAGCTCTAACAATAAAGAAAAGCTCTAAAAATGCAGAGCATCACTTTTAGGAGAAAAGGTAGTTGCTGGAACTCACACTTCTATAGAGTCAGGAACTGGATGAGTTGTGGAAGGAGCAGCTTCCTAGTGAGATTTAATTCACTTTTGCACCTGGGAAACCAGGGTACTGGGAAGAGATCAGGGGGATACCTTAAAAGGAAGGCAGGTCAAAGGACTGTAAGTCTGCATTATTGCCATAACGTTGCTATAGACTTACTGATAAACATCATTCTTTTGACTCTCTGTATGTAATTCTGTGTAAAGCCACAACATTATTTTCCATACATGTCCGCTCCCTCACTGCATACTACAACAAAGGATGCTTCTGTTCAGAGACCCAACGGATTAGTGTGTAAGCATTTTGAGGCATAATTTGAAAACACCATAAAGGCTTACTCATCTCAACAAAGTATTCTGTCCCTCTGAAAATATAGGGACTATTTTCAGCCCCTTGCAGGTCTGGCATCTCAGATAATAGATCTTGCAGTGTGGACACTGGATCACAAAAGAGTGGCAGCTCTCTTCCTATCCATTCAACACCTCTAAGTACATGCTTGGAAAGGAGGAAAACATACATTTCCTTTGTCTTTCATCCACAGTAGAGCAGGTGTCGAAGGTAACAATTCTCCAGGATAGTTAGCATCCTCTTATAGCATCCAATAACTCATTATTTGCTGTTAAAACTTGAATGTAATAATACCTTGCTTTACTATCTACTTCTTGTCACTTGAAAAAAGAAGCAAAATTGAAATAAAACAAAAGCATTTATTTGGGGTCTTAGAATTGCAATTCAGGTATACAGATTCAGGTAGTAACCCAAATTGTGCCCCACTAGGGAACAAAAAAATTGAGGGTTTTTAAAACAACAGAGAATGCTTATATATGTTGTTTAAAAAATAGTTATGATTGGTGTTGGTGATCAAAAACTAATCTCACCTGAACAGAATTGGTTCTCTGATGGCTAGAGTCATCATTGAGCAAATGTCTGTTACTGCTGCAAGTTGCAGATGTTCCTGCAGAGCCCCTGGAATATTCCCGGATTGGTCCTGTTCAAAAGTTCATTTTTCCAACCAGTGAGGACATGTGTAAGAACCACCTCCTTAATGGCCTTGGGCTCCATTTTAAAACCTCTTAATATAAGTGACCCCAATTCTTTTTACCTCAAACACATTTCAACAGATGAGAAATCATATTTTCAGCATACATATATTTTTAATATAAAAAAGACCTAGGACACTTTCAACTACTAAAATTATATCCTACAGCTATCAAGTCATAAGCAATATTTATTTGTCTCTTCCCTAATGGTCCCTTAATGCTAAATTTTATTAACATCAGGTTATTGTTTATAATGCAAAAACAGGAATGAACAGAGCAGTAAAATTTTCTATTTCCTGTACCTCTTTCTGTAACATGTGTATTTAGAAGCTCAGGGTTACTGTATTATCATTGCTATTTTGAAATCAACTGGACAAAAATGGAATTGATGTTCTACTAACACAAGTTCTATAAAAAGATCATCCAAAAAAAAAAATCCTCCTAGCTTCACAACTAATACAGTCACATTTTAATTAAAATAACTAATTTGACCTAACCGAAAATGTTAGTAATTTTCTAGCTTAAATTCAATTAGTTTTAGTTACTGGTAGAAAGCCTAGATACCCAACTTGGCTGTTTAAAAAGTATAACAAGTATGCCTAGATGTCAGTATGCTCAGTGCCCGTCATGCTGACTGTTGATTCCATACAACAGGCACGGAGTAGATGTGTGTGGATGGGATGATGGAAGAGGAGATGAGGAGTGGACAGAACCAACAGAGCAGGCAAGGGGGAAGGAAAATCAGGAGGTGAGAAGGAAGACCCAGAGAGTCCCTAAATCCAAGCTGTACACATAATATAATACAGAGAATAAGTACGGAGACATGCAGATGATGGCCATTTAGGTCCATCTGGTAAAGATAGGAGAGGATTATGCTAAGTGAAATAAGTCAAACAGAGAAAGTCAATTATCATATGGTTTCACTTATTTGTGAAACATACAAGGAATAGCATGGAGGACATTAGGAGAAGGGAAAAAAGAAGGGGGAGAAATTGGAGTGGGAGATGAACCATGAGAGACTATGGATTCCGGGAAACACACTGAGGATTTTAGAGGGGAGGGGGGTAAGGGGAAGGGTGAGCCTGGTGATGGGTATTAAGGAGAGCAAGGATTGCATGGAGCACCGGGTGTACCATGCAAACAACGAATCTTGGAACACTACATCAAAAACTAATGGTGCACTGTATGGTGACTACCATAACACACTAGGAGAGGAAATGGGAGTTCAGTCAGCCCTTTAGATGCTAAAGCAGGAGAGACAAGCAGTGTGTTCTAAGAGGGTCTGTACTGTGTCAGCCAGCAACATTGGGCTGCTAGGACCTCCATGCCTGTTGGGCTTAGGCTGATTCCCAAACCTGAAGAGCCACCAGTGTGGACAAGGCTGACTCCTAGAAAATCTTTCTGGGGTGGCAGCTTTCAGCCAGCACAGTTACTCCCCACTTGGACTGGCTCCCTGATGAAGTTCTGGGCATTGTATAATCAAGACTTGCTGGTGTCTCCTATTGGAGAATATCTCAAATCATTCTGCACTGCCCTGCTCTGACAAGGCAGTCCAGAGCCCTCCAGGTGTGTCTTCAGGAGCAAGAATATCCACATTTGTGCACATTAGCTCTTGGAATGAGGCAGTGGCCAGGAACACTCAATAGTCCACTACTGGAACCCAGCCTCTCTCTACAGATACCCTGGTTCAAATTACAGATTCTTCTGAACTGTGTCACCCATGGATGTGTGGTCTTGTACTCCGTCAGTTGGCCTTTGGCTCTTGGGGACCCCAGGCCTGTCGGGCTCAGGCTGGACCCCAAAACTGCATAGCATCCAGGGTAGTCAGAGCCTACTCCCCCCAACATCTTCCTGAGGTGGTAATTTTAAACTGAGGACTGTCAGTCCCCATTGGGACTGGCTGCCTGATGGTGTCCTGGGCTCACCAGTAATCAAGTTTCTTATGAAGGATACTCTAGCCAGTTGACTGGGCTGATGCTGGGAAGGCAGGACAATTTCCTCCATCTCTGCCTCAGGGGGACTATACACGTTTGTGCAGAGTAGAGCTTGCAGTTAGGCATATTCTGGGTCCTGCAAGAGCTGAATCCTGTGACTGGGCTCTGCAGACCCTTGTCTTTCTGGATCCCTGACTGCACCAGTCTGCACAGCAGCACATGCCCAGCACACATACCTTCAGCAGATCATGGGTGTCAGGGCCCTCCAGGCCTGGGGAATTAGTGCCTTTCCCAAATGATGGTAGAGTCTAGAGGATAGTGGAAGCCCATCCCCCATAAATCATCCTGAAGCAGCAGTTGCAAACTGGTGAGTCAGTCCTCATTTGAAGCTGTTGCCTGTTTAGGATCCAGGCCTTCCAGGTTTCTCTTACTGGAGGAGTCCCTGGCCAGTAGTCTTGCCCCTTGTTGACTAGGAAGTCCACTATCCTCCAGATTTACCTGCAGGGGGAAAGGGCACACTCTTTATTATGTTAAAACTTGGTGCTTAAAAGTAGGTGTACCAGCTAGCCACCCAGTCCTGAGCTGGCTAGTCACAGCTGAGGTGGGAGATCCTGAACTTTCAGGTTAGAGAAGTGTTTCACGAGTTCACACAGGCCCATATTTGTGCCTCAGTCACATAGGAAGGATGAGCCCTACCTCAATAAAATAAAAGTGATCTCTCAGTTCCTGTGATGTCCGTGGATACCTTCACCTTCTTCTAGGCCATGGGAAAGGGCTGAAGACCTCAGTTCTAATCCTGAGCTTACCACTAACCAGCCACATGACTCTGGCTGGATCCTGTAAGGACCTATTTTAGCCAGAACATTTCCATCCAGGTTAAACAATAACTGTGTTGTTTAACCCTTAAACTGTCCCTGCCCCCCTTCCCCCAGGGGACTTACTCAAAACAAGTCCCAGAAACCAGTCCCAGGTAACAAAGCCCAAATATAAGGGTGGGTAGGCCAGGTGCAGACATCCGATCAGTGGCGGGGGGGTGTGCATACTGTCTCCCTAGTTACCAAGGAGTATGCCCCCCCCCTTTGGGAGCCTTTTGGGCGCCAATTCTGACCAAGGTGATAGACTAATTCAAATATCTACTAGGGTAAATTGTAATTCAATTGTTCACTTATGTATGACCTAGCATGACTATGCAGCTTTCTCTGTGTGTTACAATTTCATTGGCCACCTGTGCGTGGCCAGGCCCAACTGCTTGGCCTTTGCCCTTAAAGGCTAGTCTGTGAAACAGAGAGGGGTCACTTTGTATCAGTCTCGCTCCTTTAATCACAGACCCATTATTGGGGGACCTAACAGATCCCAGTCTCTGCAAGCCCCTGCCCCTCATCTGTAAGAGGTGGTACTAGACTTAGGACATCTCCAAGTTCCATGATGATGTGGCCCCTCCCTCTCCTCACTAAGTAAATGGGACATGGCCGAACAGGGGACTTTCCAGCGTGAAGTTCCCTCCTTCCTACAACAAGCTGTTTCTACATGTGCATGTTTCATATTAAGTTTTCTGTTCCTGGGAGGTCATAGAAGTCATAATTTTGCTCCAAAGTGAACTGGGGAGTGTACTGGTCCCTGAACAAAGAGTGGTGGGATCTGGCCACCTCGTGTGCAACAGCTCTGAGCAGGGCCATCACCAGCCCTGCTCATGGGGAACATTTGCTTCTAACTTGGTGGCACCAGTGGCTCCTCAGGATGGCAGTGCTTCCCCTCAGCTCATCCTCCTGACAGGCTCTCCCTGCGCCCTTGGCTCTGCCACAGTCCCGTGCTCAGTGCAGCTCAGGGAGCCCCCAGGAGGGCCAGATAATGGACTCTCACCTTGTAGTTTTGTCTCCCGGCGAAGTCAGTAAGGGCTCTGCTGAGCATCCTAGACTTGTGACCCTTGGCTACCAAGAGCCACATGAAAAGTGGAGTCAACAGAGCTGCTCGAAACAGCATGAAGAATGGGCTTTCCCCCATTTGTGCAGCTCCCAATCTGCTGCAGAGATGTGAGCCCATTCCTCCACACCTGCTAGAGGGTCAAGGGGCACCAGAGACATTGCCCATGAGGAGTGTTAAAATCAGAAAGCCTTTCCTGTGGTTAAGAGACATCGTCAGCCAAGGACAGCTTGGCCTGGCACTGAGCAAAACATGCATGGTTTGTAGAGGACCTCCTGACACTGCTTCCACATGGCCAGTGGCCTGGGAACTAACACCAGCCTTTTCTTGCCTCAGCATCTATCCTCAGCTGGTCAACCCAGGTTGAAAAAGCACACTGCTTCCTACAAATAGGGCACATGGTCCCAACACGAGAGTTCCTTGGCAGTTCTAAAGCACACAATGATGGACAGCAGTGCTCTGAGGGGCAGTGGGGCTCAGCCAGCCCTACTGCCAGATCCCCCACCTACCCTGAGCCGGCTCAGCTGGGCCTCCATCATGCTGGGTGTCAGTCTACGTTGCAGTATCTGAATGCTCTGAAGTCCATGGCTTCCCAGATACCATCTCATGCTTAGCCTACCACCTCCCATTTCGATTCCTTTATGATCTCCAAAGTGTGGTGACCTACTCTAAATATGCTGTCGTATTTTATCATCCTCACTCTTCTCTGGGGAACTGGAACCAGTGGCCAAACCAAGACCATTGAAAGTCCTGTGAAACCAAACCTGTGATCTCTTTCAAGTGGCACCTGAGAGGCTTAGCCTGTGTCTCATGTCACTGTAGAAAGTATGTGTATATAAATGAATGACCTGTATTCATTTGTGCTGCTATAGTGATGTATTGAAGCCAGCATAACTGGTGGACACGGTCAGTGAGAGGAAGTGAAGCATCTTGGTGTTGGCTATTGAAGCAAATGTGAATAAAAAGAGGCTCTTAGATGTGGGACCTTAGGACCAGCAGTGAGGATTATAGAAGCTGCTTCCTGGGCCCCACTCCCAAGCGATTTAGTTGATGTGAGGCCCTGGACTCTACAATTTTTAAAGAAACACCCCAAGTGATTGTAATATAGGTGGGCTGTGGACCACAGTTCCTAAAATATGCTTATATAACTTTGAGTTAAACAGATAAATAAAGTTTTTTTAAAAAAGATTTTATTTACCTATTTAGCAGACAGAGATCACAAGTAGGTAGAGAGGCAGGCAGAGAGGGGAGGAAGCAGGCTCCCTGCAAAGCAGAGAGCACGATGCAGGCCTTGATTCCAGGACCCTGGGATCATGACCTGAGCTGAAGGCAAAGGCTTTAGCCTACTGAGTCACCCAGGCACCCCATAAAGTTGTTTTAAAAGAAGAAACTTTATCAGGAAAATATATAAGTCATTTCATAAATGTTCACATGGTGATCTTAAAATATTCCTTAGGAAGTGTCCTTAGTTATGTTCCTTTGCCTTCCAGAGTTAAGTAAAGCTACTACTCCACAATTATTTCCTAGAAACAGTTTAAAAATTAAAGCAAATACCAAGAAAAAAAAATCCCACCACTGTTACCACCATCACCACCACTAGCAAAAGAATCCATCAACAAACTTATGTCTGAAGTGGAGACATACTCCTCTTTCCCAGTAGATGGAGTGGCCTCAGTGTTTGCTTTCACACTTGGTTAAATATTTGCATGAGTGCCTTTGGCTGTCAATACAGAGGCGATCGCTGGCAGAATTAGCAGAATGCATGAGAAGTCCCCAAACTAGTAACATGGAGAAAGTAGCAAAATGTAAGACTCTCTTGCCCTGTGGTTGTTCTAGCCTCCCTGTGATTCTTCCTTCATCTTTATGCTGCCAAGACTAGTGCATTGAGAAGATAATCAGTAATCAATGGAAGCTCAGATATTGCTCCTAAGAAATACATAACATTTATGAAAGTAACAGCATGTGATCTCATAAATCTCAGATCTGCTCTTTATGAATCATTGAAAATAGCTCTGTGCTTTAATAAAACTGTTTTAAAAAAAATGTACCTTTGAGAAAAAAAATTTGCCAATATTTAATTTTTTGTAAGTTATGTTCTTTCCATCTATGGGACAGAAACAGAGCCCATTGCTTAAAAAAAATCCATCTGTGTGACCACTGATGTTTTCCAATTTGCATTATTCACATAAAGACTATGTTGAGCTCTGTGCAGAAGAGGGGTACACATCCTATGGAGGAGAATGAGAAGGAAAAGGATGGCAGGGACCTAATGTAACACTAAAACATGTAAAGCTAGCTCTTGACCTGACTACCTAAGACTGACAAACTACAGAATTTATCCAGGGTTTATCGTCTCCCACAGATCTTATCACTGTGGAAGTGAGTGAGAGAGATAGGTGTATAGATTTCTACTGCTGACATGACAGGTTACCACAAACACAGTGGCTTCAAAGGACTCACTTTATTATCTCACAGTTCTATGGGCTAGGAGTCCAATCAGGATCTCCCTGGACTAAAATCAAGGTGTCAACGGGGCTGCCTTCCTTCTGGAGACTCTAGGGGACAATCTGTTTCTTTGACTTTTCCAGCTCTTATAGGTTCCCTGTATTTCTTGGCCATTGGACACTTCCCTCCATCTTCAGCACTAGAAACAGCAGGTAGAGTTCTTTCACATAGCATCATTCTGACCTCCTTTTCTCCCTCTTCCAATATTAAGGACCCCGCGTAATTCCATGGGATCACCTGTACAATCCCGGATAAAGTCCCCATCTCCAGGTCCTTAACATAAGCACATTGGCAAAGTTCCTTTTGCTCTGTGATTAGAATTCCAGGGATTATAATGGGGACCTGATAGGGAGGGGGCATTATTTTGCCCACCACCACAGTATTAACTCAGGAGTCAACTAGTATTGGAACTAAATATATATAAATAATTTTATGTATATCTACTTCCCAAATACGTATTTTTTTCCAATGTACATTTCCTAATTTGAACATTTCAGTAAAGTACAACACTACCTCATGGCATAATCAAGACAAAGGCTAATCAGAACTCTAGAAGTATTTCATTGATGACCATAGAATTGCCTAAGCACTAGTCTCTTTGGAGTAGTTGCTTTGCTTTGTTTTCTGGACATGGCTTTTTTGTCTCCAAGTGCTGACGTTGCAGAAATTTTATCCAAGGCACAGTGGTAGAGGAAAGGAATGAATGGCCATGACACCGTTGGTGCACCTAGGACCCACTCACTTTCTGCTGTGAACCCTCAACTGGGTCTATATAGGGCAGGTGGGATGAGATTGTTAGATAGAAGATCTAACAATAATAAATATCTTAGTCCCCAATATGGGAGCAGCCAACTACATAAGCCAACTGTTAATCAAAATAAAGAGACATATTGATAAAAATACATTAATTGTAGGGGATCTTCATATGCTACTCTCAGCAATAGACATATCACCTAAGCAGAAAATCAACAAAGAAGAGCTTTGAATGACACATTGGACCAGATGGACCTCATAGATATATACAGAACATTCCAGCCTAAAACAACAGAATACTCATTCTTCTCGAGTGCACATGGAACTTTCTGCAGAATAGACCACATACTGGGTGACAAATCAGGGCTCAACTGATACTAAAAGATTGAGATTATTCCCTGAATACTCTCAGACCACGATGCTTTGAAACTGGAACTCAACCACAAGAAAAAGTTTGGAAGGATTTCAAACACTTGGAAGCTAAAAAGACTATCCTGCTCAAGAATGTTTGGGTCAACCAGGAAATCAAAGAAGAACTTAAACAATTCATGGAAACCAATGAGAATGAAGACAAATCAGTCCAAAATCTATGGGATACATCAAAGGCAATGCTAAGGGAGAAATACATAGGCATCGAAGCTTCCTTAAAAAAAAAAAAAAATTGAAAAATTCAGAATTCACCAGCTCTTTTTACACCTTAGAGAACTGGAAAATCAATAACAAATTAAGCCAACCCCATGCACAGAGAAGGGAAATAATCAAGATTAGAGCAGAGATCAATGAGTTTGGACTAGAGGTATAGTAGAACACATCAATGAAACTAGAAGCTGGTTCTTTGAAAGAATTGTTAAGATCAATAAACCACTGCACAAACTAATCCAAAAGAAAAGAGAGAAGGCCCAATTTAATAAAATTACAAATGAAAGGGGAGAGATCATGACTAACACCAAGGAAATAGAAACAAACATCAGAAATTATTATCAACAGCTGCATGCCAAAGAGTTATGCAGCCTAGAAGAAATGGATGCATTCCTGGAAACCTATTAACTTTCAAGTCTGTAACAGGAAGAAATTGACAACTTGAATAGACCAATATCTACCAATGAGACTGAAGCAGTGATCAAAAACGTCCCAAGAAATAAAAGTCCAGGACCTGATGGATACCCTGGAGAATTTCAAAGACAAAATAATACCTATTTTCTTGAAGCTGTTTCAAAGAATAGGAACAGAAGAAAAACTTCCAGACTCATTCTGTGAGGCCAGCATTACCTTGACCCCCAAACCAGGCAAAGACTCTATCAAAAAGGAGAATTTCAGACCCATATTCCTGATGAATATAGATGCCAAGATTCTCAACAAGATCCTAGCTAATAGGATCCAACAGTACATTAAAAAGATTATCCAGCAGACCTCTTCGATAAGCCTCTTTGACAACGACTTCGACAGCAACTTCTTTCAAGACATGTCTCCAAAGGCAAAGGAAAGAAAAGCGAAAATGAACTTTGGGGACTTCATCAAGATCAAAAGCTTCTGCACAACAAAGGAAACAGTCAACAAAACAAAGAGGCAACCCACGGAATGGGAGAAGATATTTGCAAATGACAGTACAGACAAAGGCTGATATCCAGGATCTATGGAGAACTTCTCAAACTCAAAACACACAAAACAGATAATCATGTCAAAAAATGGGCAGTAGACATGAACAGACACTTCTCCAATGAAGACATACAAATGGCTATCAGACACATGAAAAAATGTTCATCATCACTAGCCATCAGGGAGATTCAAATTAAAACCACATTGAGATACCACCTTACACCAGTTAGAATGGCCAAAATTAGCAAGACAGGAAACAACGTGTGATGGAGAGGATGTGGAGAAAGCAGAACCCTTTTACACTGTTGGTGGGAATGCAAGTTGGTGCAGCCACTTTGGAGCACAGTGTGGAAATTCCTTAAGAAATTAAGAATAGAGCTTCCCTATGACCCTGCAACTGCACTACTGGGTATTTCCCCCATAGATACTGATGTAGTGAAAAGAAGTGCCATCTATACCCCAATGTTTTATAGCATCAAAAACCACAGTCGCCAGACTGTGGAAAGAACCAACATGCCCTTCAACGGAGGAATGGATAAGGAAGATGTGGTCCATATACACTATGGAGTATTATGCCTCCATCAGAAAGGATGAATACCCAACCTTTGTAGCAACATGGACGGGACTGGAAGAGATTATGCTGAGTGAAATAAATCAAGCAGAGAGAGCCAACTATCATATGGTTTCACTTATTTGTGGAGCATAACAAATAACATGGAGGACATAGGGAGATGGAGAGGAGAAGTTAGTTGAGGGAAATTGGATGGGGAGATGAACCATGAGAGACTATGGACTCTGAAAACAACCTGAGGGTTTTGAAGGGGTGGAGGGTGGGAGGTTGGGGGAGCCAGGTGGTGGGCATTATGGAGGGCATGTATTGCATGGAGCACTGGGTGTGGTGCATAAACAATGAATTCTGTTATGCTGAAAATAAATTAAAAAAAAAAGATTAAAAGCTTCTGCACAGTAAAGGAAACAGTCAACAAAACAAAGAGAGAACCCACAGAATGGGAGAAGATATTCGCAAATGACACTCCAGACAAAGGGCTAATATCCAAGATCTATAAAGAACTTCTCAAACTCAACACACACAAAACAGATAACCATGTCAAGAAATGGGCAGAAGACATGAACAGTCACTTCTCCAAGGAAATACAAATGGCTAGCAGACACATGAAAAAATGTTCATCATCACTAGCCATCAGGGAGATTCAAATCAAAACCACATTGAGATACCACCTTACACCAGTTAGAATGGCCTAAATTAAGAAGACAGGAAACAACGTGTTTGAGAGGATGTGGAGAAAAGGGAACCCTCTGACCTGTTGGTGGGAATGCAAGTTGGTGCAGCCATTTTGGAAAACAGTGTGGAGATTCTTTAAGAAATAAAAATAGAGATTCCCTGTGACCCTGCATTTACACTACAGGGAATTTACCCCAAAGATACTGATGTAGTGAAAAGAAGAACCATATGTACCCCAATGTTCATAGCACCCATGGCCACAGTCACCAAACTGTGGAAAGAGACAAGATGCCCTTCAATAGACGAATGGTTTAAGAAGACAGGGTCCATATATACAATGGAGTATTATGCCTCCATCAGAAAGGATGAATACCCATCTTTTGTATCAAAGGAGACTATGCTGAGTTAAATAAGTCAAGCAGGAAAGTCAATTATCATATGGTTTCACTTACTTTTGGAGCATAAGGAATAACATGGTGGACATTAGTAGAAGGAAAGAAAAAGTGAATTGGGATAAATCAGAGGGGGAGATGAAGCAGGAGAAACTGTGGGTTCTGAGAAATAAACTGAGGGTTTTGGAAGGGAGGGCAGTGGTGAGATGGGTAAGTCTGGTGGTGGGTATTAAGGAGGGCACGTATTGCATGGAGCACTGGGTGTGGTGCATAAACAATGAATCTTCCTGGGATACTGAAAAAAAAAAAAAAAGACATTTTCTCCAAATTTCCAATTTGCAAATTTTACTATCACATGCCTGGAGATCTCTGTACTCTCATTGATCTGGAGGGTATCCCCTCTGCCTGTAGGATATGAACACTTGTTCCATTCCCCAAATAGAGAAATTCTCAGCTAGGATTTGCTCAACCATATCTTCTAGTCCTCTCTCTGTCCACCTGCTCAGGGATCCCAACAATTCTGATATTGGAACATTTCATGGCATTATTTATTTCCCGAATTCTATTTTCATGGCTTCTAAGGTATTTGTTCTAGGCCTCCTGATCCTTCTTTCCTAGCAGTTTGTCTTTTAGGGACAGTATAACTTGGGAACTAAAATGGTGGTTTTCCTTGTGTCTCTGCAGTGTGGGTTGACCAGAATACTGGAACTTGTAGTAATAGAACTTTACTCAGGAAAAAGAAAAAAGAGAGAGAGAGAGAGAGAGAGAGAGAGAGAGAGAGAGAGAACTTTACTCAGGCTGCCATTCTCTTATTTGTGATTACATTTTTTTTTCCTGTTTGAAAATTTTAGTTATTGTGGTAAAAATACCAAAATATTAGTAGAGTCCTTCTAGAGAATTGCTGGTGATTTGACTTTGAGCAGATGGATAAGGGTGTGGAACTCTGTGCTCTGTAGTTAGCCACTATTTTACTTTAAAACATTTGAGTTTCATCTTTTCTCAGAGAATTAGTTATACAACCATGGTGACTCCTATTGGACTGAAAGCAAAACCAGTGACTTCTCCGAGGTTCTCTTCTTGCAGGAAAATGCAGCGTTGATAAAAATCCAGGGCTCTGGGGCATTTCAATTTTTTATTACAATTTACTCGATGCACACAATTATTATGTATGCTAAGCCTTTTTCTTCCTGTGGAAATAAAGTGTCATTTTGTGTTGCTGTATATTCTACTACCCTTCAGAAAAGACTCCAGAGAGCAGTTGTAGAAGTCCCTGGTGTGGGACTGGCAGTTCTGGTGGTAAATGAATTCAGCCAAGGCAGGACACAGGAAATACAAGTTTATGGAATATGGTGCAAGGGAGCAGCTGGCAGGACAGCAATGGAGATACTGTCAGCCAGGGGGTAGTGCTAGTGGGGCTACAGGGAAATGGGGGAGTGAGGAGGTATGGAAATGTATGGAATTTTTCTCTTTTGGTACCTGTGCCCAGCCATAAGTAGCCCATTGGTCAGAAGCTGGGGCTTCTGGCTGTTTGGAGATGGGTTTCCTGATGTCCCTGTTTGCCCTCAGGCTGGCGGTCACCAAGGGCCCTTCTTCCTTACTCAGAGTTCCAGGGCTCAAGCCTGGTGCCTGAAAGCGCCCTCTACACCAGGTTTTAAAATACGTGAAAGTGTACAAAAATGAATTTATAAATAATTACTGTTTGTACAATTCTTCACAACAAACTGTGGAGATAAACAATAGTAGAGCTTCCAGCATGGACATCTGTGTAACTTTCAGGGATCCACTGGAGACTTTGACGGGGAATGAAAATTGAAGGAGAAATGATTGAGAAACAGTCCATGCTGACAAGATGGGAACAAAATGTGGACATGTCCAGGAAATAGTATTTTCTGTGCCAGTTAGACCATGGATTGATTTAATGTCAAGTCATTCTACAAACAGACATTACCGTGGACCAGACAGAAAGTGGGATTTTTGTCACCTGTATCTGAAAAGGCATTAACTTGCAAAGATGCCATTGCTGCCAACCAAAAATCAAGAGTATTTGAGAATGATTTTGAAAAGAGACCCTGAGACCTTATGGTGCCCTTGTAAAATCTAAACATTGCAGAAATACCTGCCTTGTATTAAAATTAAAGAGTATAAACTAATGTTTTTGAAGAGTTTGCCTACAGCTAATTTCCACACCTGAAATTCTTGGCCTCTGTTAGTAGCATACATGGAAATTAAAAGTTTGAGTTCTCCCTTTGCTTCAATTTAATATTTGGCACTCCTTGGATTGAATTTAATATGTTGAATGTTTTCAATTTGATTTGTGGTAGAGGTTTTAGCATTTTCTACTTCTATGCAGATTTCTTAAAGCAGAATTATTTGCATGTTTTTCTGCCTTCACAGAAGGCAAAGTTTCTTTTCTTTTCTTTCCTTTCCTTTTTTTTTTTTGTTTATGTTTATCACAGGGAAGAAAACTAAAAAGAGCAAAGCTATAGTGGTCAAACATGAAAGGAAGTCCTTGAGGGAGCTGTAGAAGTGTTGTAATCTGTAAGCCTGTAACCTATGAGCCACAGCAAATTCTAGACTTTGTTCTGTTTTCTCTCATCAAATATTTACCCAAAGATAATGAAAATATGAGTTTGTTAAGGCATAAACACCCCCATATTTACTGTAACAGTATTTATAATAGCAAAGATATGGAAGCCATCTACCAGTCCATTGACAGATGGACAAGGGGGAGGTAGTATGTATAAACAATAGAATTACATACAGCCAGAACAAAGAATGAGATTGTGTTATTTGTGATAATATGGATGGATATAGAAGGTTTTATACTAAGTGAAAGAAGTCAGACTGGAGAAGACAAATATTGCATGATTTTACTCATATGTGGAACACAAACAAACCAAATAAATAAGCAAACAAATGAAAGGCAGAATCAGACCTGTGAGCACAGAGCACAAACCCATGCTTGCCAGAGGGGAGATGGAGTGCGGTGTGGGCCAAAGAGGGTGAAGAGAATGGGAGATAGGCTCCCAGTTAGATGATTGGTACACTTTTGAAGAGCACAGAATAATGTTTAACTTGTTGAATCAGCATGTTTCCATCTGAGAATTAACATAATATTGTCTGTCAATTACACTCAGATAAAGATGAGTCATAAAAAATTAAAATAAATTAAGCTTTACCTTATTAGAGGTTTTTAAAAAGTGTGTGTAATGGGGTGCCTGGGTGGCTCAGTGGGTTAAAGCCTCTGCCTTCCGGCTCAGGTCATGATCCTAGGGTCCTGATCCTAGGGTCCTGGGATTGAGCCCCACATCGGGCCTTCTGCTCAGCAGGGAGCCTGCTTCCCTTTCTCTCTCTCTGCCTGCCTCTCTGCCTACTTGTGATCTCTGCCTGTCAAAATAAATAAATAAATAAAATCTTTAAAAAAAAAAAGTGGGTGTAATACTTTCTACCAACTGGCACATTAGAAATTCATAATTATTTTTACCTTCGCCAATGTTTTAAAGCCTCGGCGTTTATCTGGAAGTGTTTCAAAAGCACTTGAAGCTATTATATGCTATTATATTATATGCTATCAGCTGTTATATGGCTGTTCAAGTAGAAAGTGCAATCTTAACACCCCACTAGATAATTTATTTTGAGCAAGAAAAAAATCATTCATGGCCAGTGAATAGTGTTTATTAACAAATAGCTGGACCGTGAGCCTGATGACCTGGCAGTGTGTGGGTGGGGGGAGTGAAATTTGCTGTTTGGTGTCTTTCCTGCAATGTGTCCAGGTGTCTTTCCAGTGTCTTTCAAGAAAATCTTCCCTGTGCTTTGTCATTCCTTCCCCTCCTCTTCCAACATGGGATCCAAGGGCCAGCATTCAAGGGAGATAAGCTTTCTGGCCCAATCATGCTGGGCCATTGTTGAATCCAAGGTCCCCTTCCTTCTCCTCTTTCATCCTGAGTTGTGTGGGGCTGGGGGCTGGGCTGGGCTTGAGGACTGGGGTGTGTGTGGGGGGCAGTGCTGGTGCAGCTCCGGCACTCCTACTTCTAGAAAGTTCCTGGAATAAGTATTATTAGATGGCAGGGCTCATGTCTTCCTTCATCTCTGTTGCATGTGTGAGAATGAAGTGTCATAAGAACAACTTCTGTAGCCCAGGTCCTGGCACATACTAGGTACTCAATAATTTTTTTTCCCCTCTGTTCTTGTATAAAATTCCCCTAATGTCTCCCAGGCCTTGAGGAGTCTCCCTGTTGGGCAGAGAAAGTTGGTGGCAGTGGGGGATGGACCTGGAGGTTAATATTGGTCCTTGTTCATTCATTATTTTTCAGTTAAGATGGGTTTTCCCAATACTGCTGACTCTAAGTGGATATTGGCAGAAATGCACATTTGGGGATAATAGCATGGGATGTGTTCAGGTATATCCAGAAGTCCTGGGTTTGCCCAGAGTTTTAATATGTCCGATGAGACATCTGGGCAGAAACTCCCATGCATTGATGGGTCAGTCTTTCTTTCATTAAAACAAATGTAACATATCATTCAGAACAATCAAGAGTGAACACAGGCTGAAAGAGGCTTTGCTGGGAGCTAGGCCAGGGTGTTGGTCCCAAGCAGGAAAACGCTGGGGAGCAGCAGGACAGGATGTGTGTGGTGGGATCCACAGTGTCCTTTAGGAGAATGTAATCTGACTCTTATGCTTCTCAGTGATTTCCTGGTCATATTGAGGAATCAGGAGAAGAAAAGCATGCAGAAGCTGGCATGTCATTCAGGGGAGGGGCCTGAGTCTGGGCCCTGTGTCCCTGGGCCTCCATGGTAGCCTGTGACTCATGCAGACATGGAGGAGGGCCCTGTGCTGAGGTGGGAAAGGTCTAGTCCTGTGGGCAGAGCAGGCTGGGAAAGTTTCCAAAGGGCTGGGAGGACTTTCCTTCAACAGGTTTGTGTGACCCCCAACCTCATCAGCATACTAAGCAGTAGGAAAGGCTGTGCTCCTGGGGGAGACAGTTGCCAGCCCTGAGCCCTGCTGTCTGCTCTAAGGCCCAGACCTGTGGGATTGCCCTGCCTCCTCTCTGGAGGTGTTCATCTGCTTCCTGCCCTGTTTCTCCCTAGCTCTAAGGAAATGGAGGATTACTTCAGGGGCTCTTTGCTCTCCCATCTCCCCTCCCTGCTTCTCCTCTTCCAGCTGCCTGCTGGGGACTCTGCAGGTGAGTGTGTCCCCTCCCCTTCCCTGTGTCTCCCTGGGGTGGGTGAGAACACCAGGGAGCTCTGCTGGCATCTCCATCAGGACAGATGGCTATTGGTGGAGGCCCTGGCTCTAGAAAGATTCTTGTGATCTTTCAATGGCTAGTAGTTGAAATAGATATTAGTATCTAAATTTTGAAATGATTCCCAAAATGTAAACAAGGACCAGGGACCATGACGCTTGTCTAATGGGGACTTTATGTCTTAAAAAATGAAAAACGTGAATTTCATCATGAAAAGTGTGAAAGTAAATTTGCCTCGATTTCTTGTTTCCTGGCTTTGTTGGTATCTAAGCAGTTATTCTCCAATGAATTCAATGCACCCACAGCTATTTACAGGGTATGGAGTATGTGTTAGGTAGTAGTCTATGTACAAAGCTGACAGAATCCCTATCTTCACAGAGTTTACATTCTGTCAGGAGACAGCAAACCACATGCCATATAATTAATATCTGTTAGAGGTGTGAAGAGCATGGGACAAGGAAGTAGAGGAGATGAGGCAGTTGAGGGAGTTGTGGGAGCAGGAGTTGCTGTGGACAGGCAGCAGTGCTCCATAAGGTGACCAGTGTAGGCAGTGAGATAGGAACGAAGATGTGGAGGAGGTGGGGTACCAGCCTGTGAGGATCCCAATGGAAAGAGTGTCTCCACAGGGAAGAAAATCCTGGGCAAAGCTGGCAGAGTACTTGGATCATCAAGGAGCCCAGAAGGCAAGTATTGGCTGGAGCAGACTGAATGAGAAGGAGAGAAGCAGGATTTGAGAGTCGGAGAGCTCTGTGAGGTCTTCCTCTTGGGATTTCAGACCAGTGGGGAACTGGGGAGCCATTGCAGGGCTTGAGCCAAGTAAGGACATGGTTTTACTTACAGGTTAAAAGGGTCACATACATGGGGTTGGGGAGAGGATAGTCCCAGGGAGACTAGTCACTGTCATCCCCTAGGTGAGACTGATAACTCAGCCACATTTGAGTAGCACAGGAGATGATAAATCACTCTTCAGAGGTCCAGCAGGGCTGGTCCTGCAGAATATTGTTTCATGGCTTGTCACCCATCCTCAGAAGGCCAAGGGCTGTCAGGAGGTGGTGGAGGAGTGAACCTTGTTTTGTAGCTAGTACTGCTTTGGTGCCTGTGACCTACAGAATAGGGGAAGATTTTAATGGAAGTAGCTGTGGGCTCCAGTTTTTAGTGCACATGGAATTCACCAGAGGAGAAACACATGTACAGAAATATTAAACTTAGGAGCAGGTGTGGGAAGTTGCTGGGTGTGGACCCATGAGCAGAGAGTTCCCACCTAGGCCACAGTAGTGCTCTTTGGTGCGCTTTCAGTCCCGTCCTAAGAGAAGGCAGGTTAGAGCTGTGGTTCTCAGAGTGTGTTCCCTGGAACATCAGTATCAGCATTTCCCACCACCTCCTTAGAAATGCACATTCTTGGACCCACTCGACCTACTGAGCCAGGAGTTCTGGGGGTGGAGCCCAGCAGTCTGTGTTTCACAGGCCTTCCTGGTGATTTGATGCCTGTGGAAAGTTAGAACCACTAGTTAGAGAGTCCTTCATGGAAGGACCTGGAGCCAGGAACACAGGCTGTGGAGGGAGTCACATTGACACCATTTCGGGGTCTCAAAATTGTGGTAAGATGGTCTTGTTCTGATTCAGAATGGTCAGAGCTGAGTCCTCTGGTCAAGGCCTCCTGCCTGACACTTACCTCCTTCTGCCTGGGACTCCCAACTGACAGTGTGTTCCCTGCCCCTGGCCTTTCTCACTCCTATGACTGTGTCCACAAAGGAGTTCATGGCCTCACCGGTGAAGACCTTCCTCACCTGGGAGGAGGCAATCCCTCACATCCATAATGTCCAGGCTTTCAACAACAGGCTGTATGCCTGCTTCTTCAGACAAGGAAGCTTCTGTGAATCTGTCTGTTCGGAAGTGAAGGTGACAGATGGGTGGTTGACCTATATTAGGTCCTGCAGTATTAGAGTTAGGAGCCATATCCGAGCCAAGTAAATCAGCCCCTTATTTTTCAGTTGAAGGAAAGAAGTCTTTCACTTATTCAGATTCAGTTATTCAGTATAAATATATAGAACCCATACTAAGTACCAGGTTCCCTTTTAGATACCTGGACACACCAGTGAACCAAAGAAAGATCCCTGCACTGCAGCATTTATATTCTAGAGGCAAAAAATAGATAGATGAATGGGGGCTAGAGGAAGTTAGATGTTAGTGAGTAGGCATTTTGAAGAGAGGATATCTGGGGGTGAGATTTCCAAGAAGAGGAGCATGCATGTGAAACACTTGAGGAAGGAGTGTGGCTTGTGAGTCTGGGCACACAGGGAATCCACATAGTTGGTGAGAGAGGTGAATGGAAGGGTGGGGAGACATGACAATCCTGGAATAAAGAGGTGGTCCTGGTCCATGGGCATAGAGAGGAGATTGATTATGAAAAACTCATGAGGAGGACACACTTGAGCAGGTACCTGAGTGAAGCACATAGTGTGTCAAATAGTCCTGCAGGTTGATGGACTGGACCATCAGGGCACAGAGCATGGTTACTGTGGTTATGACAGTTAACCAAATAGTCCAGAGACTGGAATGTGTGTGCTCTGTGGGGCACAGGTATGGAATTTGGGCTGGAAGTGGATGGGGATTTTGTGGGGGAGTGGAGGCAGATGTCAGCATAGAGAAGTCTTTGTGTGCTGTGTGATGGAGTTTGGATGCAGACCTAAGGAAATTTTAAACAGAACTGTGCAGGGGTTTGATTTAACAGCATGAAGGATGGAGACTGGAGGCATGTTTGGAATGCCTCCAGGAAGTTTGGCTGTCTGACTCTATGTAGGGGCAGCTGGGTGGAAGGGGAGGCATCTGGCTTCAGAGAGTTTTGGAAAGTAGACTCTGCTGAGTGTGTAGATTTGGGGACAGAGTTTAAAGGTGGGACAGAAGACTACAGAGAGTCCCAGGGTTTCTTTTTGGTTATTTGTTTAATAGTAGTAGAAATATTGATAATGATGTATTATTTGCCAATTGTTGTCATGATGCTGTGTAACACACAGACACAGAAATCTTGGTGGCATATAGCCATTTATTTAATTTGGGTATTTAGGCAGTTTAGCTCATCTAGGCTGTTTTAACTGGGCTTCCTTACACATCTTTGTTCATTTCGGGAAAATGTCACTAAACTCACATCTCCCAAACCAGAAATCTTCTCCACAAAGATAGTAGGAAAAGAAATAATTTTTATTATTTCTATTTTTTATTTATTAGCATTAACTACAATGTGATGTGCCTCATAGAGATTCTTTCAAGAGATGTGGAGACAAATAGATCTCACCCTTTCCATGACCATGCTGCTGTCACAACTCATTACATACATGTTCTCAGGATAGACAGTTACTAGCTCTGAAGTCAGCCGACTTGACAGCACCATTTGTCACAAGCAGTTCATGCTATGTTTACTTGGCAATCAGGGTGATCATTATGTTAGCCAACTGGCTTTATCTGGAAGGCAACAAAATTCTCCCATCTTTATGACAGAAGGTGATTTTACATGTGGTCCTGGTGCCCACAATATTTAGTTTCCTACCCTGGCATAGAAAGGGGGAGAGAAGGGTGCTGTCTTCCTTGGTGTTAACAGTTCAAAGAGAAGTTTCCCAGGTCCTTGAGAAAGACATTCCAGGATCACAAAGCTAGAAAAAGTCCTGTGTAGTTTTTACATTTCAAAAAGGATAGAAAGCACCCACAATCACAAGTTTCCTCAAGTAAATACTGTAAGAAAAGTATGGGAAGGGACTGTCTGTCCTTATTTTCAATATGGACAGTGAGTTCATACCTTCAATTTTTATTTGTCCTGACAATGGATCTTGGCTGGGGTGGTTACATGGGTGTTGTCTAGTTGGCTGGTGGCTGGTCTAGAACAGCTTCAGCTGAAAGGCTGTGTTAGCCTGAGCACATGCCACCTGTGGAAAAGGGCAAGGCAATGACACAAGCAGTTTCCAACCTCTGCTAGAGTCACATTCCCTGAACTCTCAGTGGCTGAGTCAAGTCACAGTTTGGATCCCAGAAGGAGAGTGTGAAGGCATTAACAATATGTGTCAGAGGACTCACTGGATGCAAAGAAGGCTGAAGGATTGGGGATATTTTAATCATCGTCCTATCACAGATGAGTCCAAACACGAATTAGTTCAGGATTTGAGTTTGAAGTATCTGTGAAGAATGGCAGAGCTAACCCCCAGGGATGTGGATATTAGGGAAGGAGCTCAGGAGGTATGTAGGGTTGTCAATGGTGGAAATGATGACCAAGTTACAGTAGGTGTGTAAGCAGATGCCCTAGAGGGTATGTGAGGTGAGAAGAGCAGAGAAGGATGGATGCTGGGACCAAATTCCTTCTTCTGTCACTCTGGGAGATGGACCTCTACCCTCATGGTTGGGGAAAAGAGCCCTGCACTCTGTGCCTGCAGCAGTCCCTGTGCTCTTTCCTTCTGTTCCCTGAGGTATGGCTACTGTTTTGCTCCCTGTAGAGGCCACTTCTCAAAGAGATCCCAGAATGCAATGCTGTCCCTGGAGTTGTGCAGAGGAAGACTCTGCCGGGATTCCTGGATTCTCCAGCTTCTCTCTTGCAGGTATGGGCTCTACTCCTCAAGTGCACATCCAAGACCCAGAGGAGGATGGGGTCCAAGTTCTGTGCATGGCCTTGGGGTGGTTCCTGAAACCTCAGGTATAATGGAGAGCTCTCAGAGGGGAGAAGTTCCTGGTATTCTCTGAGATACATGCCCAAGACAGTGGGAGGCTGTTTAGTGTGGAGGCTGCTCAGTGTGGAGGCTGCTCTGGTGGGTGAGGATCCGCTTTTCAGGCAGTGTGATCTACCATGTCTTCTACCTCATCCTGGGCCAGGGGAAGGCAATAGCTCTTTTCATTTAAAGTCAGTGCTCTTTCTGGGAGGGAGGGGCAGGTGTTCCTGGGTGTACTTGGCTGGTCTGTTCTGGTCCGTGTCCCTGACAGGGTCTCTGGCTGGGTACAGAGGCCTTCTTTCCTAGGCCTCTCCTTGGAAGCCAGCTTTCAGAGTGAGCCTGAACTCGCTGATGCTCTTAACCCTTGGGGCTGCCTACCACAGCAAGAGAGAAAATACCGCAAAGTGGCAGGAGATGCAGGAACAGGAGAAACTACACAAGGACAAGCAAAAGGACTAGAACACAAAGGAAAATGTGCTGAATGCCAGAGGTAAGGCAGGGAAGGGGCCATCGTCTGTGAATGTGGAAGCTGGTGTGGAGGAAAAGTGGACAGGAAGGCCCTTGGCCTGGGCAGGTGGCAAAGTAGTTTCATAGAGCATAGTTGGGGCTGTGGAAGCTTGAGGGGTCTGGAGTTAGATCTTCTTATAGGATACAGAGAGATATTTTGGTAGGTTTTGCAGGTACAGTCTTTGCTGTTCTTAGTGATGGGAGTTCATGCCTATCTTTCAATTTCTTTCAGATGATCTGCAAGCAGATCTTGGTAAGTTCTGTTCTTTCTCTAGAACTTTCTGCATCTCCTTTGTAGGAGATGTTCTGGTTCTCAGCTCACTGTTTCCTGTGTTGCCTTTCAGACTGGAGGAAATCCATTTACCTGGCTGGTGAGTGACTTTCCAGATATCCTTGTGTCTTCGTCTTATTTAAGCCAAGAGATATCCCCTCTCCTTGTGCCCTGCAGAGACATGTGGACCTTTCCCTGAGTTCAGAAGTGGAAGCTGGTGGGAGGCAGACCCCACTCTATGAGCTTTCCCTGATCTATGCCAATGTTTCCTACCCAGTGCCTGGGAATCTGGGGGTGATGGTGGTCCCTGGAGTCTGTTGTGCATTTTGGCTTTATTCGAATACTGACCTACCCACCACATTGCTTGCTTTTTAGCCTTTACTATAACTAGTTCTGTTAGCACCGGGAATCCAAAAGCCAGCTGCTCTGAAATTTCATTAAAGAAGGTATAAAAATAAATGGGGCTCATTAAACAAAGGAGTGGTCCTGACCGCATAATACCAACTGGGTAGAGTGTGTTTTCTCCAGTTCCTGGAAGTTGTGGTCACAAAGTGGTGGGTAGAGGACTGGAAAGACTATGTGTGAGAATATGGTGGGATGAACTGTCAATGCCCCCAAATAGCAATGTGTTATCTGAGAAAGATTGGCCACCTTTACCCCAGAGCTCACCTCACATCCCTGTCCTGAAGTCATCCTCCCTTTTGACTTCTTTCTTAAATATCTCTGTTATCGAAATCACTGAATGTAGTAATAATTTTTTTACAATTATGGAATAATGTATATTTTATTCCCTCAAATATTTTCCTATATTGTATAATTCTCAGTTAATAGGTGCAAAATCCAATGCAAGTAGAATAAGTTTTTTTTTAAAGTTTTGAAGCAAATGATAGCTAAATGACTTGGCGAAGTACTCAAAATGGTTGTGGACAGGAGTGAAACTCAGCCTGTGATGCAGACTTCCGGACCTCTGGTCCAGGGATTTTCCCACAATACCCTGCAGTCAGCACGTGGCAGTGGGTCATCTCCTCTCCAGATTTTCCCCGCTCTGCAGCTAGTATCACCTATATTCCAGAAGGCAGGCAAGGGTCAGTAGATGAACGCTGAGCAGGCTTGTTCTGACTGAGTTCTTACCAGGGTGTGCTCCCTTTCAGCCAGGAGGAAGGCACAGCTGTATGCAGGTAAGTGACTCTGGGGTTCCTGGTGGCCTTACGTCCCCAGCCTCAACTCTGCCCCATTCTTTGTCATGTACCCCACATCAGGACAGGGTTGGTGTACATGCTGTCCTTGTCACTTCTGTCTTCTCCCTCTGGAAGACTGCAGGGACTATTCTTGGGAACACAGATATGCCTCTATTCTGACCCATTCTCTACTATAGGTGGCTGTTGGAGGTAGCAACACCCTCTGAACACACCTTTTTAGCTGATTATTTTGGTTTATTCAGTGTCAATAAAGAGGTCATTTATAAGGAGAGTCTGGAAAAGGGTAGTGATTGTATAGATTAGAAATTCCCATGTCTAGAAGATTTCAGAAATCATGTTTGCCTGCTTAGTACTTAGATCTTCCTAAGTGGATTCTTGGGCCTGAATCCATTTTACCCTGAAATTCCTACTTTTCATAGCTCTAAGTTTGGTTTACCTGCTTCTTGCTGGTCCCCTGGTATGTTCTTCATTTCACTTTCTCATGCGCTGACTCCTTTTCCAAGCTGGGTTTCTTCCTTTAAATGTCTTATTTGCTGAGGAATTAAATGCTTTAGACCAGGTGTTCTGAATGTGAGATCCAGAACCCCCAGGACAGTTATGTATTCCTAGGAGTGGGGTCTATGAACCACCCTCAGTATATACAAAATCTTGTATATATATTTGTGTAGCTTGAGGAATAACATATTTTAAAATATATTACACTGTAGTCTATAGTATATTTTAATATATAACATTATGATAGATGATATGTATAGATTCAAATACAGCCACTAATGATTGTTCCCAACCATTGTCATTCCTTTTAGGAGAATATTGCACTTGCCTGATGGGCTCCACCTTGTTTGGGTTTATTGGGGGCAATGTATAGAAGGACACATCTAGAGGAGTGAGAATTGTTTACCACAGAAAGGTGGGGAGCAAATCAGGGAAGGGAAAGCTGGTAGGGAAGAGAGGAAGAGATAAGAAGGAAAGTAGAGATCCTGTGATTCCTCTTGGAGAGGTTTTGGGCGGCTCAGAGCAGTGGAAGTGAGACCAGAAATCGCAGTCACAGTGGTTAAATTGGGAAGTGCTACCGGGGTGTGCAAGGTATTTGGGTGCATGAAAAGTAATAAACTCCTGACATCTGTCTGGGACATTTCTAAAAAGACATATTTATTTTAATTATCTAACTGAGTTTGCTTCTAATAATGAGACCATCTCAATCTTCTAGTGGAATTGGGACCAGAGTGTGATCAGGGTGATCCTAATGCAATGAACGTTTATCCAGAGCATCCTTTAACAATAGGGTGGGTTAAGATCTTGGCCCTTTGAACCTGTGTAACATGTGGTCTTTTGAGTTTGGCTCTTTGTGTTCACGATCAGGGATAATGACTGTGACAGCAGAGAAGGGGGAACCATAGGTGAAGGAGGCGGGGGGCTAGATGTATGAGGAAATCCCTTCAGAGAGCCTCACTGGTTCTTGAAATTTATTTGTTAAAAATGGGGATCAACTATTCTTCTTTTAGCATCTCTCCCTTCTCTATTGAACTGAAGTGCATGTGTTTCAAAGTATACCTTGTAACAGACTCTTAACTCTAGAGAAGAAATTGAGGATTACTGGAGGGGCATGGGTGGGGGATGGGCTAGATTAGGGACAGGGATTAAGGAGGTCACTTGTGATGAGCACTGGGTATTGTATGTAAGTGATGAGTCACTAAATCCTCGACTTGAATCTAATACTACAGTGTATGGTAACTGACTGGAATTTAAATAAAGACTTGGAAAGAAAAAGAAGCCTATGGGGGAAAATAATGTGAACTCTATACCTGTTTATTTTGTCAGGACAGAACACTCTTACAGTAGAATCAACATTTTCACATTGATGGGCTCATAGTGTGAGGTGGACTAATGTCTGATCTCATCTTATTCACGAAATTGGAAAAATAATCCATAATGAAAGACTTGCTGTGGAAATGAGTGAAGAATTCACTTAAGCCTCTGAAATGCATAGCATAGCTCTGGAGGCATTGTAGAGTCTCAGAATGGAATGCCAACTCCCTTTTTTTCTCTTCCTTCTCCTTCTCCTTCTGATTCCTCTTCTTTGCTAATGCGTATCAGTATTTATATAGAAATGTGTTCCTTACGAGTCAACTGATCTCTCAGTGAAGAACAAGTAAACAAAGTTTCTTTTTCTCAAAGGGTCACAGAGATCAGCCCATTTTAAGTGATCTGTTTCCATCAAACAAATCAACACAGACAGAAAAGCCCATTTATCTGAATAAATCTGTGTAAGTGGGAGTGGTGGTCACAGAGTTACATCCCAAATGTTCAAGAAAATGTCATTTCCTTATTTTTATGAATGTTCTAATTTTGTTCCGGAGTCTCTGACCTATTGGAGGTAACAGCTTTCCCACTGCAGACATTTCAGTCCTCTGACATATGTAAGTTTTGCTTTGATCAGTTAGCTTCCTCTTTCTTCCCAAAAGGGAGTATGAAGGTTGAAAGAGTTTATGTGTCCTTGGGCCATTGGGGGAGGTGGGCCCTGTGCTCTCCTCTTGCTTAACTCAGGAACTCAGGCTACAGAGGGTAACTTGATCTGGTGCATAGGACACTTGGGTTTGGGGTTCCATTTAGGTGTTTGGGGACATTGTTTTCTCCCTCTGTGCCAACCCCATCTCAAGTTCCTTAATCGTAATCACATCTGTAATGTTCTCTCTGTTGCAACAATTTCATAATTTCTGAGGCATTGGACATGGCCATATTTGGAACCTGCCACATAATGTGTCTCCTGGTGCTTTTGATCTCTGTGACTTATTACAGAGAGAAGTAGATGAGTAAACCCAATTCTTCTGGGTTTCCCCATATATATAGTGGTGATATTCCTCCCAATACTCCATTGAAAAGGGAAGCAAATTCATTAGTGTCTGACCTCTCATTGGATGTATGTAATTCCTTCTTTAGACTTCTTTCTACCTTCCTTGAAATATCTCTGTTGCCTCCTGACTGGGCCAGATTTCTCTAAAGTAGTATCCTGAGTTCTCCTCACCATGGCTGATAGTCATCCTCAAAGTGCAGCTCCACCAAGGAGCATTGTCTCTACATTGTCAGCCTTCAAGATCAGTTCAATCAGTTAAATAAATGGAGGCCTCAAGAATTTTTAAAGAAATTTATTTATTTATTTTTGAGAGAGAGACAAAGTGAGTGGTAGGAGGGGCAGAAGGAGACAGAGAGAGAGAATCCTTGAGCAGACTCCCCACTTGTGCAGAGCCCAACATAGAGCTTGATCCCATGACTGTTTGAGATCATGACCTAAGCGGACATCAAGAGTCAGGTGCTTAACTGACTGAACCACCCAAACACGTCAGAGACCTCAGAAATTCAGGTCTCTCCAATTCTTTCTCAAGAAAACTTAGCTTTCAGGGTGGATGTGTATCTAGGGCTTAAGAAAGAATAATTTGATAGTGAAATCTGGGAATAGAATCTTATTTTCAGATTTTCTTTTTAGGATTTTTTTTTTTTGCTAATTATTTTTTGTTTGTTTTTTAATTTCTTTTCAGCATAGCAGTATTCATTGTTTTTGCACCACATGCAGTGCTCCATGCAATATGTGCCCTCCCCAATACCCACCACATGGTTCCCCCAACCACCCACCCCCAGCCCCTTCAAAACCCTCAGGTTGTTCTTCAGAGTCCATAGTCTCTCATGGTTCACCTCCCCTTCCTATTTCCCTCAACTCCCTTCTCCTCTCCATCTCCCCATGTCCTCCATGTTATTTCTTATGCTCCACAAATAAGTGAAACCATATGATAATTGGCTCTCTCTGCTTGACTTATTTCACTCAGCATAATCTCTTCCAGTCCCATCCATGTTGCTACAAAAGTTGGGTATTCATCCTTTCTGATGGAGGCATAATACTCCACAGTGTATATGGACCACATCTTCCTTATCCATTCGTCCATTGAAAGGCATCTTGGTTCTTTCCACAGTTTGGCGACCATGTCCATTGCTGCTATAAACATTGGGGTACAGATGGCCCTTCTTTTCACTACATCTGTATCTTTGGGATAAATACCCAGTAGTGCAATTGCAGGGTCCAAGGGAAGTTCTATTTTTAATTTCTTGAAGAGTCTCCACACTGTTCTCCAAAGAGGCTGCACCAACTTGCATTCCCACCAGCAGTGTAAGAGGGTTCCCCTTTCTCCACATCCTCTCCAACACATGTTGTTTCCTGTATTGCTAATTTTGGCCATTCTAACTGGTGTAAGGTGATATCTCAATGTGGTTTTAATTTGAATATCCCTGATGGCTAGTGATGATGAACATTTTTTCATGTGTCTGATAGCCATTTGTATGTCTTCATTGGAGAAATGCCTGTTCATATCTTCTGCCCATTTTTTGATATGCTTATCTGTTTTGTGTGTGTTGAGTTTGAGGAGTTCTTTATAGATCCTGGATATCAACCTTTTGTCTGTACTGTCATTTGCAAATATCTTCTCCCATTCCGTGGGTTGCCTCTTTGTTTTGTTGACTGTTTCCTTTGTTGTGCAGAAGCTTTTGATCTTGATGAAGTCCCAAAAGTTCATTTTCACTTTTGTTTCCTTTGCCTTTGAAGATATATGTTGAAAGAAGTTGTTGTGGCTGATATCGAAGAGGTTACTGCCTATGTTCTCCTCTAGGATTCTGATGGATTCCTGTCTCATGTTGAGGTCTTTTATCCATTTTGAGTTTATCTTTGTGTACGGTGTAAGAGAATGGTCAAGTTTCATTCTTCTACATATAGCTGTCCAATTTTCCCAGCACCATTTATTGAAGAGACTGTCTTTTTTCTACTGTATATTTTTTCCTGCTTTGTCGAAGATTATTTGACCATAGAGTCAAATAATCTCTACTCTGTTCCACTGCTCTATGTGTCTGTTTTTATCCCAGTACCATGCTGTGTTGGTGATCACAGGTTTGTAGTAAGGCTTGAAATCAGGTAATGTGATGCCCCCAGTTTTATTTTTGTTTTTCAACATTTCTGTGTCTCTTCTGATTCCATACAAATTTTAGGATTATTTGCTCCAGCTCTTTGAAAAATACCAGTGGAATTTTGAGCAGAATGGCATTAAAAGTATTGATTTCTCTAGGCAGTATAGACATTTTAACAATGTTTAGTCATCTGATTCAAGAGCATGGAATGGTCTTCCATCTTTTTGTGTCTTCTTCAATTTCTTTCAGGAGTGTTCTGTAGTTCCTCGAGTACAGATCCTTTACCTCTTTGGTTAGGTTTATTCCCAGGTATCTTACGGTTCTTGGTGCTATAGTAAATGGAATTGATTCTCTAATTTCCCTTTCTGTATTTTCATTGTTAGTGTATAAGAAAGCCACTGATTTATGTACATTGACTTTGTATCCTGCCACGTTACTGAATTGCTGTATGAGTTCTAGTAGTTTGGGGTGGAGTCTTTTGGGTTTTCCTTATAAAGAATCATGTCACCTGTGAAGAGAGAAAGTTTGACTTCTTCATTGCCAATTTGGATACCTTTTATTTCTCCTTGATGTCTGATTGCTGTTGCTAGGACTTCTAATTCTATGTTGAACAAGAGTGGTGAGAGTGGGCATCCTTGTCGTGTTCCTGATCTCATTGGGAAGGCTGCAAGTTTTTTCCCATTGAGGATGATATTTGCTGTGGGTTTTTCATAGATAGATTTTACGAAGTTCAGGAATGTTCCCTCTATCCCTATACTTTGAAGCGTTTTAATCAGGAACGGATGCTGGATTTTGCAAATGCTTTTTCTGCATCAATTGAGAGGACCATGTGGTTCTTCTCTCTTTTCTTATTAATTTATTCTATCACATTGATTGATTTGCAAATGTTGAACCATACTTGTAGCCCAGGAATGAAGCCTACCTGGTCATGGTGGATAATTTTTTTAATGTGCTGTTGATCTTGTTGAGAATCCTAGCATCCATATTCATCAGTGATATTGGTCTGAAATTCTCCTTTCTGGTAGGGTCTTTGCCTGGTTTGGGGATGAGTATGGAACCAGAAGAGACCCCGAATCACTAAGGAAATGTTGAAAAACAAAAATAAAACAGGGGGCATCACATTACCTGATTTCAAGCTTTACTACAAAGCTGTGATCACCAACACGGCATGGTACTGGCATAAAAACAGACACTTAGATCAGTGGAACAGAGTAGAGAGCCCAGATATGGACTCTCAACTCTATGGTCAGTTAATCTTTGACATAACAGGAAAAAATATACAGTGGATAAAAGAAAGTCTCTTCAATAAATGGTGCTGGAAACTGGGCAGCTATATGTAGAAGTATGAAACTCGACCATTCTCTTACACCGTACACAAAGATAAACTCAAATTGGGTAAAAGACCTCAACGTGAGACAGGAATCCATCAGAATCCTAGAGGAGAACATAGGCAGTAATCTCTTCGATATCAGCCCCAGCATCTTCTTTTAAGATATGTCTCCAAAGGCAAAGGAAACAAAAGCCAAAATAAACTTTTGGGACTTTATCAAAATCAAAAGCTTCTGCACAGCAAAGGAAACAGACAACAAAACAAAGAGGCAACCCACGGAATGGGAGAAGATATTTACAAATGACAGTACTGACAAAGGCTGATATCCAGGATCTATAAAGAACTCCTCAAACTCAACACACACAAAACAGATAAGCATATCAAAAAATGGGCAGAAGATATGAACAGACACTTCTCCAAAGAAGACATACAAATGGCTATCAGACACATGAAAAAATGTTCATCATCACTAGCCATCAGGGATATTCAAATTAAAACCACATTGAGATATCACCTTACACCAGTTAGAATGGCCAAAATTAGCAATACAGGAAACAACATGTGTTGGAGGTGATGTGAAGAAAGGGGAACCCTCTGACACTGTTGGTGGGAATGCAAGTTGGTGCAGCCTCTTTGGAGAACAGTGTGGAGACTCTTCAAGAAATTAAAAATAGAACTTCCCTTGGACCCTGCAATTGCACTACTGGGTATTTATCCCAAAGATACAGATGTAGTGAAAAGAAGGGCCATCTGTACCCCAATGTTTATAGCAGCAATGGCCACGGTTGCCAAACTGTAGAAAGAACCAAGATGCCCTTCAACAGATGAACAGATAAGGAAGATGTGGTCCATATACACTATGGAGTATTATGCCTCCATCAGAAAGGATGCATACCCAACTTATGTAGCAACATGGATGGGACTGGAAGAGATTATGCTGAGTGAAATAAGTCAAGCAGAGAGAGCCAATTATCATATGGTTTCACTTATTTGTGGAGCATAACAAATAGCATGGAGGACATGGGGAGTTAGGAGAAGGCAGTTGGGGGAAATTGGAAGGGGAGGTGAACCATGAGAGACTATGGACTCTGAAAAACAATCTGAAGGGTTTGAAGAGGTGGGGGGGTGGGAGGTTGGGGGAACCAGGTGGTGGGTATTAGAGAGGGCACGGACTGCATGGAGCACTGGGTGTGGTACAAAAACAATGAATACTGTTATGCTGAAAATAAATAAAAAAATGATTAAGAAAAAAAAAATCCCACACATTTTTTTTCAAAGAAATGGAACAAATAACCCTAAAATTTATATGGAACCAGAAAAGACCTCGAATAGCCAAAGAAATATTAAAAAAGAAAGCCAATGTTGGTGGCATCACAATTCCAGACTTCAAGCTCTATTACAAAGCTGTCATCATCAAGACAGTATGGTACTGGCACAATAACAGACACATAGATCAATGGAACAGAATAGAGAGCCCAGAAATAGACCCTCAACTCTACGGTCAAGTAATCTTCAACAAAACAGGATAAAATATACAGTAGGAAAAAGACAGTCTCTTCAATAAATGGTTTGGGAAAACTGGACAGCTATATGTAGAAGAATGAAACTCGATCATTCTCTTACACCAACACAAAGATAAACTCAAAATGGATAAAAGACCTCAACGTGAGACAGGAATCCATCAGAATCCTAGAGGAGAACATAGGCAGTAATCTCTTCGATATCAGCCCCAGCAACTTCTTTCAAGATATGTCTCCAAAGGTAAAGGAAACAGTAGTGAAAATGAACTTTTGGGACTTCATCAAGATCAAAAGCTTCTGCACAACAAAGGAAACAGTCAACAAAACGAAGAGGCAACCCACGGAATGGGAGAAGATATTTGCAAATGACAGTACAGACAAAAGATTGATATCCAGGATCTATAAAGAACTCCTCAAACTCAAGACACACAAAACAGATAATCATATCCAAAAATGGGCAGAAGATATGAACAGACACTTCTCCAATGAAGACATACAAATGGCTATCTGACACATGAAAAAATGTTCATCATCACTAGCCATCAGGGAGATTCAAATTAAAACCACATTGAGATATCACCTTACACCAGTTAGAATGGCCACAATTAGCAAGACAGGTAACAATGTGTGTTGGAGAGGATGTGGAGAGACAGGAAATCTCTTACACTGTTGATGGGAATGCAAGTTGGTGCAGCTACTTTGGAGAACAGTGTGGAGATTCCTCAAGAAATTAAAATAGAGCTTCCCTATGATCTTGCAATTGCAGTACTGGGTATGTACCCATCTGTACCATCTGTACTCCAATGTTTATAGCAGCAATGGCCATGGTCGCCAAACTGTGGAAAGAACCAATATGCCCTTCAGCAGATGAATGGATAAGGAAGATGTGGTCCATATGCACTATGGAGTATTATGCCTCCATCAGAAAGGATAAATACCCAACTTTTGTAGCAACATGGATGGGACTGAAGAGATTATGTTGAGTGAAATAAATCAAGTAGAGAGAGTCAATTATCATATGGTTTCACTTATTTGTGGAGCATAACAAATAGCATGGAGGACAAGGGGAGATGGAGAGGAGAAGGGAGTTGAGGGAAATAGGAAGGGGAGGTGAACCATGAGAGACTATGGACTCTGAAGAACAACCTGAGGGTTTTGAAGGGGCGGGGGAGGGAGGTTGGGGGAGCCAGGTGGTGGGTATTATGGAGGCCACGTATTGCATGGAGCAATGGGTGTTGTCAAAAAACAATGAATTCTGTTATGCTGAAAAGAAATAAAAAAGAAATTTTTTTTTATTGTTATGTTAGTCATCATACAGTACATCATTAGTTAAGTGTTCCATGATTCATCATTTGCATTTAACATGCAGCCCTCATCACAACACATCCCCTCCTTAATACCTATCACCAGGCTACACTATCCTCCCACCCCACCCTTCTGAAATCCTCAGATGGTTTCTTGGAGTCCATAGTCCCTCAAAGTTTGTCTCCCTCTCTTATTCCCTCCCCTCAGTTTTCCCTTGATTCCCATTATGTCTTTCATGCTATTCTTTATGTTGCATATATGGGTGAAACCATATGACCTTTGTCTGCTTGACTTATTTCACTTAGCATAATCCCCTCCAGTTCCATCCAGGTCAATGCAAATGGTGGGTATTCATCCTTTCTGATGGCTGAATAATATTCCATTGTATATATAAACCACATCTTCTTTATATATTCATCTATTGAGGGACATCTCGGCTCCTTACACAGTTTGCTTTCTTTTCTTTTCTTTCTTTTTTTTGAATTAAAAAAAAGATTATCGGGGCCCCTGGGTGGCTCAGTTTCTTAAGCAGCTGCCTTTGGTTCAGGTCATGACCCCAGGGTCCTTAGATCAAGCCCCACACGGGGCTCCCTGCACAGTGGGGTACTGCTTCTCCCTCTCCTCCCTGCTCTTGCTGTCTCTCACTATCTCTGTCTCTCTCTCAAATAAATAAAATCTTTAAAAAATATATTTTATTTATTTATTTATTTAGAACCATTGGAGTGGGTGGAGTGTTGAAAATCTCAAGCAGATCCCATGCTGAATCTGGAGCCTGATAGGGGGGCTGGATCCAACCACTCTGAGATTATGACCTGAGCCCAAATCAGGAGCCAGATGCTTAACTGACTGCTGCAGGGGCCAGTGTTTTAAAGTATGTGTGTGTGTGTGTTTTTAAAGATTTTATTTATTTATTTGACAGAGAGAGCGAGATCACAAGTAGGCAGAGAGGCAGGCAGAAAGAGAGGGGGAAGCAGGCTCCCCGCTGAGAAGAGAGCCTGATGTGAGCTTCAATCCCAGAACCCTGAGATCATGACCTGAGCTTAAGGCAGATGCTTTAACCCACTGAGCCAACCAAGCGCCCCTAAAGTATGTGTTTTAAAGTATGCCTTGTGTACTTGTATTGTGATCTCCCCCATTTGTTTCAAGAAAACCTAGCTTTCATGATGGATATGTGGCTAAGGATTGAGAAAACACAATTTGAGTGAAATATGGGCCTAGAGTCTTCTTTTCAGGTTGTTATACAGCCTCTCAGTGGTGTTAAGCTTTATGGCTTGGCTTTTATGGGAAGCCTGTAGAATGATGGCTGTGTGTGTGTGTGTGTGTGTGTGTGTGTGTATGCGCTTGCGTGTAAGAAATACATGCATCAGGAAACGTTTCCAAAAGATATTTCCCTGTAACTCTTGCATCAGTGTATTTCAGAAGACTAGATATAGACCCCAATGTGTTCAGACTTCTCAAAGCCTTAACAAGAAACTTATGGTTCTTTCGTAGATTGGTGGAAGGAGAATTTCCTGCCTTGTGAGTTACTTTGAGTTCTTTCTGGGTCTTCCTACTGCTGCTCCAGGGTGGCTGACCTCTCCTCAGCTTGCTGTGGTGACACAGATGTTGGCCCCACCAGTGGTGGTGTGTTCAGATAGGGTGGTAAAAGTCACATAGGTGGGGTTGGTGTGTGTGGATGATATTGGATGCTAAAGAGATACCCTTCAGTGATGGAGTCCAGTCTTGTCCTCAAATGACATATCAAAATCCTCAATCATCTTTAGTTACTTCTCCTGGTTGGTGGGGTGTGTGCTTGAGTCACAAGATTCTAATCTCAGGACGCTTAACCCTGCCCACATGCATCTAGGGTTCTGGTGGTGGGGGTGGTTGATGTGTGCCTTGTTATAGGGCAAGGGGAGACTTCAAATGATTGGCAATTCTCTCTGCAGTGTCTGTCACTCTGGATCCGGGATCTACACATCCAAACCTTGTTTTTCTGATGAAGTCTTGTGTGACCTGGAAGGATACAACTAAGGACCCAGAAAAACAGTGTAACATCTTAGGTCAGGACAGCATCAATCAGGGTGCTGTTGTTACTGGGTGGTGGAGTTCAGGAATGGAGACAGAAGTGAGTGGGCACTAGGGTCTGTAAGCGAGATGTGGAGAGGAAAGCCTGGTACCGGGAATCCCCAGAAAAGGGGTTCTGGGTTGTGGGGATGTATGCAAATATACTTTGTTCCCTCCCAGATAATTCAGAACTCCCTGTTCCAATTCCTGACAGGGTAGGGCTTTCCTGGACCTGAAGGAAGGGGATGTCTCATTCTATAACATGACTGATGGTTCCCACCTTTTCTCCTTCTCTCTCACTTCCTCCTCTGGGACTCCGTTTCCATACTTCAGGTTGAAGTCAGGAAATGTGTCCCTGACCATCTGCTCTGGGGTGGACGGGCCTGTGCAGATCCCTGTACCCGTTAACAACCCTCCTTGTTCTTCAGAAGAGCCTGTGATCCTCTCAGGGCAGGGGTTCAGTTCAGGCTGTTGTGTTGATGGTGCTCTCCCAGGGGTTGAATCTCCATTACTCCCCTACGGCCATTAAGCTATGTCCCCATAGTGTCCCAACAGAGTTCCAGATTCTTCATGGTGGCTCTTCCTGGAGCTGCAGAATTCCTGGAGTTAATGGCTCTGAAGTTAGTCCTGGAAGACCTGGTGTCTTGCCCTTCTCTTCTGGGTGTAGACTGCTGGGGTGTGGTTATGAGAATAGGCGGTTCATGCCAATGCTCAGGTATTAGAAGATGAATGTTGACTTTTTCAGCTCTAATGAGGTTGGCTGATTTTTGCTATTGGAAGTCATGTTTCTTTTGATCATGAACGTTATTTCATGGAGTCTTTGTATTGTTTTGATATGAAATAAGATGAGGTCTGAATTACTCTGTAGAATTAAATGGTGTTTATTTTATGCAGTTTGAGTTGTGCAGATGAACCCAGAGGCTATGAGTGAGTCACCAGCTTTATTTTAGGAAATGTGCACTCTGACTAGAGGTGTTGTCTATCTAAACATTTCTGAAGAAATGCATGGCTGATGGACTTTAGGAGGAGTGGAGTGTAATATTCTATTGTATATCTTTCCTATTCTGGGATGGAGGAGACCTACTTATCTTAATGAACCTTTGCATATATCCGTTATTTGTGAAATACTAGTGCTGCATTAATTCAAGGATGGGAAGATGAGAATTTGAGTTCCCTTGTGAGTCAACAGCAGTTGGAGAGAACAGAACTGCTACCAGAATAAAGTTGTGAATGAAGAAGAGGGTTTTCAGACCCCAGATGAATTGCAGAAAGCTTTGACCATGAGCACAGTTCCAGGATCTATGTACAGCTTCTCGGTACTTCTAGTCCAATTGTAAAGGTGGATGGAAACCACAGGAAACACAAGGAAGCCAGACTTATGAGGACTCAGACCTTCAGGAATGAATGTGTGTCCACTTCCAAGATACAGAACTCTGACCTTCTGTGTTTCTGAGAGAGATGAGAATACACAGAATCAGAGGTGGAAGAAGGAAACCACAGATCTCACTTCCTGCCTGTAACCAAAAGTAGGAAAAGGACTGCAGTAGTTTTGTATATTTTTTCTTTCTTGTCAGGTCATTTGTATTAATTATGTATTTTCTTTCTTCCTTCTTCTTACCAGTGTGATTTACACAAGTTGTCCATGGTAATATTTCAAATGTAATCTCTAGGTAACAGAATAGTCAAATGATTGTGGCTGGACTGAAGAAACTAAATATAACTGTTCAATTCAATGCTTGGGACTGCCTGTCTTTCCCATTTTGGGGAAAGAGTGAAAAGTTTTTCACTTGTAGGTGTAGCCATGTAGACGGGTGAAAATGTGGAGTTGTTATGTTGTTATATGGAAGTTCCAGTATGAGAAAATGATGTATGGGGAAGCTGAGGATCTAGAGGTGTGAAATCTGCCCATTATCCGTTCTTTGCCTTTTGATTCAAATCTACCCTCTATGTGCCCTGCTTGTTGATACTGGATGTCATAAACCTTTCATTTTTGCCATGTGGCACACTTGGCACAGCCTTTGTCAGTCAGTGCACTGTTAGGCTTGGCTAGCAAACCCTGAGATGGCAAACGAAAAGATTACTCCAGACACCTTCATAGGAGAAAGGAGAGGCCTGGGGACAGATGCTCTATTGGCAAAGGCCACCAGGCCAAGCTTTGTCCCCACTTCATTGGGGTCATATCAATACACCCAGCACAAGCACAAAGCAAGGAGGAAAGTGTAGCCTTATGACAGGACAGTAATATGTGGGGCAGCGAGTGGTAAGGGCAAGGAGGCTAGGAGTTCATGAAGTACATGAGCACCACATGTGCCTGTTTCTCCTCGAAATTTAAACATTTATTCCCTAGATGAGAACTTTGAGCCACAGTTAAAATCTGGCTCAGCCAAGAATCTTCAAAGGAGGCCAGCGTTCTGGGCATTCCTCCTTTGTTTTTCAGTTGGTTTCACCCACGGAGGCCAATACATGTCAGATTTTGGCTGTCTCAGCACTGCGAATTCCTAGGGGGCAGCAGAGGGAATACAGCCAAATGTAGCTGGGGACAAAGCTTTCTTCTCCTTTTGCTATGTTTTCAAAGAGATTTTATTTATTTACTTGTCAGAGAGAGGAAGAGTGAGCAAGCATAAGCAGGGGGAGTGGCAGGCAGAGGGAAAAGCAGGCTCCCTACTGAGCAAGGATCCCCATGTGGAATTTGCTCCCAGGACTCTGGGATCATGACCTGAGCCAAAGTCAGATGCTTAAGCCACTGAGCCACCCAGACGTCCCACTCTCAGTGTTTTCACCCGTTGATCTTCAATGTTACTGCCAGTGGCCTGGAGAAGACTTAGTTTCTCTCACCTTTAAGTAAATGGGTGTGGCATTGTAGCAGGCTACAACTGTACATTATAGCAGTTCTAGAAGGCTGCCTCCCAGGGAATCTTGCCAGTTCTCTAGTGAGAGTTTTCCTGCCCAGCAGCCTTGGTCTGCGGCATGTTGGTGAACTTCTTTCCCTACATGACGACCCCAGTTCCACCTTCTCCAATAAACAGAGTGTCAGCCTTATTCTCTTAAATGTCTTCCGTTTTAACGTCTACTTCCTGTATCTCCTACTTCTGGTTTCCTTAGAGCTTTCTTTTACTTCTTTCATAGTTAAAACCTTTGCTTAATAATTCTTTATATCACATTTTCCATGTTAAAATGAGTGATGTGGTTTCTGCCTCCTGACTGGACACTGAGTGATACAAACATCTAAACTGAACTGTATCTTGGGGGAGGGCCCTGCACTGCTCACAGTACATGGTAAGAGTAGTGGGGGAATTTCCAAATTTATCAAAAAGTTTACCCCAACAATAAAGTCATAAATATACTCTTTGGGATCTTTGTATATATTCTAAATACTCTATATGTTAATATATTATCTGACATGTTCATCTCCTCTTACAGTCTACCTTGTGGCTTTAATGCACTGGATTCCTTTTAAATGGGCTATGGGTATATTTCCTTTGAAATGGAGAGGAAAGAAGGTATGGGTGTAATATGAATTATCCACACAAAAAAGAGGAATCTTTTGAAACTAGTGGACCAGCTGCCCATGTAATTCCAGAAAGAATGGTTAAAACCATCATTCTTGGGAGGAGTGAGGTCAGCATCATGGCAGAATGAGTACTCCATTTGTCTACCCCTTTCTGTTTACAACTAGTAGGATTCCAAAACTCAACAAAGGTTCCTCTGCACAGCACATGAGACACCAACAAGATCCATCCATGTTTACATCTGAGAGGGTGTGGATTGGTCTTCAGGGAGATAAGAGCCCAGGCAGCTTGGTGGGGCCTGTTACCCGGGCTTTTACAGTGGTGGTAACGCTCACCCGTGACTGCTGTGGCCGAAAAGGTGTGGGTGGAAAGGAGTGAGTGAAAGCTTACTTGGTCCTGTGCGCTGTGGCTGGAGAACCCCACAGCTGTGAAACCACAGAGCAAGGTCCTCTGAGGTAGGACATCTGTGACCAGGAGGGACAGTGGGGGGAAGGAAAAGGCAAGGGAAAGAGGCAGAGAGTGGAAATACTTTGTGCACTGTCTGTCCTGAGAGTTCAGGAGGAGAACTCCCACCTCCTTGGGACTCCTAAACTTGAGGATCCTCCTCCTGGTGTGTGGGGCACGCCCCAAGCCCAGGGGTTTAGTCCATGCTACCCCTAGTCAGTTGCCAGTCCCTACTTTTTTTCTTTATATTGCACCTGGTCTAAAGCATCAGGGAGGCTCTGGGAAGAGAAACCAAACACTTGTGCTCTTCTGCCACCTGCTGTAATATTAAGGAAGGGTCTGTAACTGCCCATCTATGAACTGTTAGAATTCAAGTTAATAAACCTTGACCTACATGAAAAAGGTGTTGGCTACTTCAAATGATCTGGCGGAGGAAAATCTCATGAAAGACCATGAAAAATTGTGGTTACATGATCTTGCTAAAAGAAAATGACAGATCTCCCACCACCAAACCTAAATTAAACATTGTTTTATTGGATGCCTGTAATAAGTGGGTTTAATCCTTTCCTCCAACTGGCACATTATGAAATCACACTTTATTTTACCGGAGCCCGTGTTTTATGACATGTTTTCTGGAACTGCTCAGAAGAACTTGAAGCAACTACCATAAGATGTATTATATGGTTGTGAAAGTAGGAAGTATAATAGTAATCCTACTTCCATCAGGATAATTTATTTTGAGCAAGAAAAATCATTCATGGACAATGAACAGCGTTTGTGGATAAAGCAGGGGGAATTTGAGCCTGCTGAGCAGGGGGAGGGCAGTGAAGCCTGCTGTTTGGTATTCTTCCTGCAGCGTCTTCAGGTGTCTCTCCAGTGTCCTTCAGGAAAACCTTCCCTGTGCTTTGTCATTCCTTCCCCTCTTCTCCCAACCTGGGATCCAGGGCTGCATTCAGGGGAGATAAGCTTTCTGGCCCAATCATGCTGGGCCATGTCTGAGTCCAAGGTCCCCTTCCTTTTCCTCTTTCACCCTGAATTGTGTGGAGCTGGGGCTGGGCTGGGCTTGAAGACTGGGGCGTGTGAGGGTGTGGGGAGTTGTGTTCCTGCAGCTCCATCCCTCCCTCCTATGGGAAGTTCCTGGATGAAAGGTTACTGGGTGGCAGGACTCCTGTCTTCCTTCATCTCTGCATATTTGAGAATGAAGTGTCATAAGTACAACTTGTGTAGTCCAGTTCCTGGAGCTTAGTAGGTACTCAATAAAATTTGGCTTTCTTCCCTCTGACTTTTTTCAAAATTCCACTATGTTCTCAGGCCTTGAGGAATCTCCCCATTGGGCAGAGACTGGTGGTGGCAATGGAGGTTGGACCTGGAAGATGATATTGGCCCTTGTCTGTTTTGTTTCACTTGAGATGGATTTTCCCAATATTCCTGAGTCTAAGTGGATATTTGCAGAGTAAACCTTTGGGGATGATAACGTGGGATGTATTCAGGTATACGTAGAAGCCCCGGGTTTGCCCAGAGTTTAATATCTCAGACCAGACATATGGGTGGAAACCAGTCACTCCTATGCACCAATGGGTCCGTCAGTCCTTGCTTCATGAAAACAGATAGAGTGGATCATTCAGAACAATTGAGAGTGAACACAGGCTGCGAGAGGCTTTGCTGGGTGTGTGGTTGTAGATCTCTGAGGCATTGGTTTCCTCACCCATAGAATTAAGACAATAATGACAACAACCTGGCAGAAGTGGGGCCAGGGAGGCTTTAGCCCAAACTGGTGTCTTAACACCAGTCACTTAGCACATGAACACCCAAGCACTGGGGGGCTTGAGGGAGCAAACAAGGTGGTTGAGTCTGATATTTTTCTAGCCTGGTGCCGCATATATGTTTGGGGTAGGAAGAACAAAAGAGCGGGGAAGTTGGTGCAGTTGTTGCATCCACCCAGCGGCTGACTTGTTTAGGTCAGAGTTAAGTCTTCCTGTTTCTCAGTGGACTGAAGTGTTTTCCAAATTGGACACAGAAGCCAATGTACTGCTGAGGTGAATTCTCTGCACATGAGCTCAGGCACAGTTTCCTGAGTGTTTGCTGTGTTCTGGACACGTGAGCAGGGCACACAGTGCCTCCCTTTGTGGATGCCAGGGACATTCCACAGGAGATCATATGTCAGGGCTGTGGAGAACAGGGTACCACTAAACCCCAACAAGCATGTGTATGGGGCACATATGAAGATGAGGAGGTTGTTGAAGGTCCCTCTGAGGGAGGTCACCTTAGGTGAGACTGGAATAGTGACCAGTTTGGAGGATGACGGAGAACAGGAACATCCAGGGTCTTGTGAGATGGCCTGAGGCTAGGATAGCTCTGTGAACTGGAGGAACGTTGCCAGGCCAGGAGGGAGCACTGGGAGTAGTGGAATGAGGTCAGAGAGGAAGCTGGGCTGGCTGAGGTTTAGCTTTGGGATCCCTGGAAGGGGTGAAGCAGAGCTGATATAAAATGATTTGAGAGTTTATAACCTTGGATGGAAAATGACCTTGAGAGTGCCAGGCTGGAGGTGGACAGGGGATGCCCATGGGGAAGCAGGGACACCGTGTCTGGGTGAGAGGGGGAGTGAGATGGGAGCGGAGCTAGAAGGTAGCTATGGATATGGATCAGAGAATAGTCTGGAACTTTCTGGTGCACTGGCAGCATACTGGGTGGGAAAGTGGAGTGTGTGGTGGAATGACCCTCCAGTTTCTGGCAGGCATAACTGGGTGAACCCAGGTGTCCTTTACTGAGATGGGGAACTGCAGGAAGGCAGGGGCTGGAACGGAAGTCCTAGTCCTCCACAGTGTTCATTCATAGACCACGGAATCCACCTTTCCTGGTGCACACTGGTGGGGAGGGGCTGAATGGTGCACCCAGGCCTTGTGTGATAGTATAGTATTAAGAAGCCACAGGGTGCTGTCCATTCAGCTGGGGCAGGGCCAGTGTCCTGGAGCTGGTCCTGGAAGATTCTGTGATGCTCAGGCTTAACCCCTCTGTTGCCACGCTGTGGGGAGTACTTGGGTTATCTCCTGGTGATAAAAAGCAAAGCAGTTACACTGGGGACATTTCAAAGGCTCCTGCCACATAGCATTCACCAACCAACAGAATAGTTTTGGTAGTGAACAGAAAGTACAAGTAGCCCCAAGCATAGGGCTTTTTTAATCTTGGCTGTGCCACACACATTCCCTGCTTCTGGTCTAGAAGCTAGCCAACCTGGAGAATGGCAGTTGTTCAACAAAGGATTACGGAGTCTCCGTCTCTGTGTGTCCCCCAGCAGAGTGGGTCAGTGTATCTGTACCTGCCCCGTTTCTTTGGCTCTGATCATGTGTTTCCTTCCTGATAACTAGGGTGCATTGCCCAGAGGGCAGGGCAGAGTCTTCTAGGGTTGCATTTTGTAAGCTTTCACTTTCAAATGGTGGAAGGAGTCAGCACAGGAATCTTCTGTCTGGGAGTGCTGAGTGTCCCAGGTCCCTGTTTCAGCTGAGACCTCTGCAACCTGTGCCAGGCTGTCCTTCTCTGCTCTCCTGGAACCACCTGCCTCTCAGACAAGAGAAGCCTGTGGCACCAATGTTGGATCTGGAGCAGGGTTTGGGGCTTGAGCAGTGAACCGCATGTGCAATCTCTGAGAGCAGATTTGGGGCTGGCTGAGGACTCACAGTACTGAGTCAGAGACGCTCCAGAAGCCCCAAGTTTTCAAGCAGGTGAGTGGGTTCTGAAGACACTTGCTGGACAAGAAGAGGAAAGTGGGGAGCAGATTCTTAGGAGGAGGACGCTGAGATCCTGGTGGGGATGGGGGTGCTGGTGCGAATAATAATGAGGCTCTGAGATGACCCAGGACAACTACAGTGTCTGCTCCACTTTATTCATTTACTTAATGACATTTGTGTAGTGTTCCTAGGAACAGGCACTGTTCTAATGTGCACTCACTCTCCATACATAAATTTGTAGGATACTACTTATACCATGGAATGAGATCTTATTACTCTCTCCATATTGTATATAGGACCTGGGGCAGAGCAGGTCAAGAAACTTGCCTCAGGTGATTTTAGCAGGTTGCTGAGTGTGGAGGAGACCTTAACAGTCAGCCTCAGAATCTGTCCTTCCCAGGACATGTGCTCCCCTCTCCCCTCAGAGTCAGTGGTTTGAAACCCTTCTTTTTGACCAGATCTGCTTTTATCCAGTGCTTCCCACTGCTCTGCTGGGATCCTTTATCCTGTGGCAGAAACTCCTAAAAGATAGAGAAGATGAGGATTAACCGTTCATGGGGAATTGTCTGGTTTCAGTTATGAGCAAGTCTACGTCCTTGGTCCTGAGCAGAAAAGGGCTGCAGGAGGCAGGAGCTGAAATCAGGGTGAACTCACCTATCAAAGTACCCCAGTATAACGTGTCTGTGGTGGGTGCCACAGTGTCCTTGAGGAGGACACAGTCTGATTGTTATGTTTCTCAGTCATTCTCTGGTCATAATTAGGGGGCAGCAGAAGACCACCACACAGGAGCTGGTGTGTCTTCATGGGGAGGGCCCTGAGTCTATGCCTTGTGTCCCTGGACCTCTGTGGTCATCTGCGACTTATGCAGACATGGAGGAGGCCTTCGTGCTGAGGCGGAAAGGGTCTGGTCCTGTGGGCAGAGCAGGCTGGGAAAGTTTCCAAAGTGCTGGGCGGGCTTTCTTGGCATCAGGATTGTGGGACCCCCAACTCATCAGCATACTGAGCAGTCGAAAAGGCTGTGCTCTTGCTGGGACTGTTGCCAGCCCTGAGCCATGCTGTCTGCTTTGACGCCCAGAGCTCTGGGCTGACCCTGCTTCCTCTCTGGATGTGTCACCTGCCTCCTGCCCTTTGTCTCCCCAGCTCAGAGGAAATGGAGGATTGCTGCTGGGGCTCTTTGCTCTCCCATTTCTCCTCCCTGCTTCTACTCTTTCAGCTACCTGCTGGGGGCTCTGCAGGTGAGTGTGTCCCCTCCCCCTTCCTGTGTCTCCCTGGGGTGGGTGAGAGCCCCCAGAGCTCTGCTGGTGTCTCCATCAGGACAGATGGCTATTGGTGGAGGCCCTGGCTCTAGACAGATTCTGGAGATCCCTCAAGTGCTATTTGAAATTAAACACATAAGAAGAATTCTAGAACTGCAAAATATGGGCAGGGGAGCACGACAGTTCTAATGAGTTTATGTCTTATAAAATAAAAAATGTGAATTTCACTATGAAAAGTATGAAAATACTTTTCTCTTTATTTTTTGTTTCCTGGCTTTACTGGTACTTCTATTTCATAAATATTTATAGGGTACAGAGTACATGTTAGGTGCCACTCTGTGTACAAAGCAGACAGTCTCTATCTTTACAGAGCTTACATTCTGGCAGGGACAGCGAGTAGAAATGCCACAACCCCATACAGTTTATGTCTGTTAGAGGAGTGGAGAGCATGGGACAAGGATGTAGAGCAGATGGGGCAGTCAGGGCAGCAGGATGGCAAGTGGGCAGGCAGCAGTGCTCCATAAGGTGGTCACTGTATGCAGTGAGATGGGAACAAAGTCATGGAGGAGGTGGGAGGAGCCTGTCTGGATCCCATGGAAAGAGGTTCTCCACAGTGAGGAGCAGCAAGACAAAGCTGGCAGTGTGTCTGGGTGTTCAAGGAACAGAGGAGGTGAGTGTTGGCAGGAGCAGAGTGAATGAGGGGGAGAGATGCAGGAGTTGGGGATCAGAGAGCAGGGAGGGTCTTCCTTAATGGGCTCAGGATCACTTGGGCAACTGCAGAAGCATTGAAGTGCTTTGGTAGAGGAGGGACATGGTTTTGGTTTCATGGAACCAAACATGGTTTAAAGGTTCACAGATATTGACTGGAGGGAGGATGTCACAGGGAGACTAGTAATTGTCATCCCCCAGGTGAGACAGATAGTGACTCATCCAAATTTGAGTAGCACAGGAGCTGAGAAGTCAGTGTTTGGTTGTCTGGTGGGGTTTGTCCTGCAGAAATGTCCTGCAGAAGTGTCCTGCAGGACCTCAGGTCTCAGAAGACCAAGGCCTGTGAGGGGCTGGGGGCAGTGGGATGAATCCTCTTTGGGAACAGATAGTGATTTGGGTCCTGTGAGCAGTGGAGTGAAGGCAGGTTTTAATGGAAGTAGCTGTAAGGTCTAGTTTTTAGTGCACATAGAATTCAGCAGAGAACAAAGACATGGGCAGAAATAATAAATTTAGGAGCATGTGTAGGAAAGTTTCAGGTGTGGTGCAGAGTAGGATGTTACCGCTAGGCCATTGTAGTGCTCTTTGGTGAGTTTTCAGTCCTGTCCTAAAAGGAGGCAGGTTAGAGCTGTGGTTCTCAGAGTGTGGTCCCTGGATCATCAGTATCAGCTTCTCACCACCTCCTTCGAAATGCACATTAATGGACCCACTCCAGACCACCTGAACCAGGAGGCCTGGGGATAGAGCCCACCAGTCTGTGTTTCACAGGTCTTCCTGGTGATTGTGATGCCTGTGGAAGTTTAGAATGACTGAATCAGAATGTCCTTCATGGAAGGGCCTGGAGTCAGGAGCACAGGCTGCTGAGGAGACTCTTTGACACCATTTGTGTATTTTAAATTTGTTGTAGGATAAAATTGTTCCATTAGGAGTTGTCACAGCTGTATCCCTCAGTCAGGGCCTCCCTCCTGACAGCATGTTTCCTTCCCTGTCCTGTATCTCTCTAGCTTTCTCACTCCTATGTCTGTGTCCACAGAGGAGTTTATTGTGATTGGCCCCTCGGAACCCATTGTGGCAGTGCTGGGTGGGGACACCATGCTGCCTTGTCATGTGTCCCCTGTGATGGATGTGGAGAATATGGAGCTGCGGTGGTTCCGCTCCAAGTTCTCAGAAGCAGTGTTCATCTATCAAAACCAGCAGGAGCAGACAGAAGAGCAGTTGGCTCAGTACAGAGGGCGAACCTCACTGGTGAAGGATTTCCTCACCCAGGGGGAGGCTGCAGTGAGCATCCACAATGTCCAGGCTTTTGACAACGGGCTGTATACCTGCTTCTTCAGAAAGGGAATCTTCTATGAAGAGGCCAGTTTGGAACTGAAGGTGGCAGGTGGGTTGCTGATCTATTTTAGAGACCTGCAGTATTGGAATTTGGAGCCACCTCAGGGTCTAAGTTAATAGTCCTCAATTTATAAAGAGGGAAAATGGGTCTTTCACTCTTCATTTATTCAGTATACACATATAGAACTCCTGTCATGTGATTGCTTTGTTCTCTGCACCTGGATATCTCAGTGTAACAAATAAAGGTCCCTGACCTGTAGCGTTTATATTATACAGACAATAAATGGCCAAATAGATAGGTTATAGACACTGTTAGATGGTGGTGAGTAGAGATTTAGCCAAATAAATATTTTAAGGGTGAGAGTTCCAAGCAGAAGAACACCCATATGAGACACCTGAGGGAGGAGTGTGGCTGGTGAGTCTGGGCAGAGAGAGAGGCCATATGATTGGTATGGAGGTGAATGGGAGGGTGGTGAGAAGTGACTATCCAGAATATAGAGGTGTTCCTGGTCTGGGTGCACAGAGATGGGATTTATCAGGAGAAGCCCATGAGTAACTTGAGCAGACATTTGAGTGAAGCAGACAGTGATCTGAAATGGCCTTCTGGTTGATGGATCTGTGTGGCGTGTACACAGCATGGTGATTGTGGTTCTAAGCAATCAACCGAATTGTCTTGGGCCTGGACTGTGTACTCCCTCACAGGTGAGGATGGTGGGATTGGGGAGGAAGTGGATAGGAGTTTCATTTGTGAGGTAGTGGGGGTGTTAATACCAGACCATCAAAGGCTTCATGTGCTCTTATGCCATTTAGAAGCAGGGCTGAGGGAATTTTAAAAAGAGCAGTGGAGCGAGGTGTGTGAGGGCAGGTTTGCTTTGGCGGCTGTAATGGAAGGTGTATGGAAGGTGAGCAAGACTGGAGGCCTGGATGTAGTTATGGGGTGAAGAGGATGGCCCCCTGTATTCATGTAGAGGCAGTTCGGTGGGAAAGGAGCACTCCGGCATCAGAGAGGTTTGGATGTAGACCCAGCTGAGTGAGGAGATTTGGGGACAAGGGACTTCAGGTACTCACAGGTTTTTTTTTTAATTGATTGTTTAGTGCTAGAAATATTGATTTTATGTGTAAGCTTGCAGGTTGCTGCCATAATGCTGTGTAACACAGACATGGAAATCTTATTGGCCTATAACAAAGAGCATTTTTTAAATCCGGCATTCAGGGAGTTTAGCTTATCTGGGCTGTGTTTGGCTAATCTTAACAGGTCTTACTTATAAATATTCGGTCACGTAGGGGAAATATAATTAAAAACATAATCTTCCAACCCAGAATCTTGTCTCTAAGATAGTAGGAAGATCCTTTTAAATATTAAATTAGCATTAACTATAAAGTGCTGTGCATCACAGAGATTCTATCAAGAAATGCAAAGACAGAAGAAATCTCATCTTTTCCATATGCAGACAGAACTCATTCCATACACGTTCTCACGATCAACAGTTACGAGCCCTCAAGTAGGTGGACTTGCCAGCACCATTTGTCCTAGATGGTGCACCTTATATTTGCTTGGAAATTGGGTGAGCATGTAAGTTAGCTAATTGGCTTTATTCTGAGGAAAACCAAATTCTCCTACCTTAAAAATAAAAAAAAATAATTCCAGTGTAGTTAAGATAGAGTGTTATATTCATTTCAGGTGTGCAATATAGTGATTCAACAATTTCACATACTCAGTGGAATTTTCAACAGAAACTCTACAGGCCAGAATGGAGTGGTGTGATATATTCAATGTGCTAAAAGGAAAAAAAAAATCTGTAGCCATGGAAACAGCAAGGGGATCATTCGGAATAGAAGGAGAGATAAACAGTTTCCCAAACAAATAAAAGTTAAAGTAGTGTTTTTTTTTGTTTTTGTTTTTGTTTTTTACCAATTCTCCCATCATGATGACAGGCAGTGATTTTACACGTGGATCATGGTGCCCACTGAGGTTAGGCTCCTACCCTGGCAGAGAAGGGGAAGAGAGGGCTGCTGTCTTCCTTGGTGTGAACAGTTCAAAGAGAGAGCTCCCAGGTCCTTGAGAAACACATTCTTAGATTACAGAACTGGCAAAAGGCCTATTTGTTTTTGGTTTTGTTTTTGTTTTTTTAAAGTACTTATATACATATCAAAGAGGAGAGAAAATTCTCAGAACCACAAGTTTCCTCAAGTAAATGCTATAAAAAAAGGATTGGAAGGGGCTCTCTTTCCCTATTTTCGACAGGGACAATAAGCTTCTTATTTTAATTTATTTTGTCCTGACAGTGGACCTTGGCTGGATTTGCTCAGCTGGTGTTGTCCAGGTGGCTATTGGTTGATCTAGGACAGCTTCAGCTGGAAAGGCTGCGCTAGCCTGAAGATGTCTGTCCTGTGGCAGAGGACAAGGCAATGGCACAAGCAGTTTCCAACCTCTGCTAGAGTCTCATTCCCTGAACTCTCAGGGGCTGAGTCAAGTCACAGGATGGAGCCCAGAAGCAGAGTGTGAAGGCATTAACAGTAGGCGGCAGAGGGCTGGCTGGATGTAAAGAAGAATGAAAGATTGGGGATATTTTCATTATCCTCAGAGATGGGGCCAAACATGAATTAGTTCAGGATTTGAGTCTGAAGCATCTGTGAGGAATCCTGGCACAGCTAAGCCAGAGATGTGGATATTAGCCAGCGAGCTCAGGAGGTATGTAGGTTGGTAGAAGTGATGAACGATGGAGGCATAATACTCCATAGTATATATGGACCACATCTTCTCTATCCATTCGTCCATTGAAGGGCATCTTGGTTCTTTCCACAGTTTGGCGACTATGGCCATTGCTGCTATAAACATTGGAGTACAGATGGCCCTTCGTTTCACTACATCTTTATCTTTGGGGTAAATACAGTAGAGCAATTGCTGGGTCATAGGGAACCTCTATTGTTAATTTCTTGAGGAATCTCCACACTGTTCTCCAAAGTGGCTGCACCAACTTGCATTCCCACCAACAGTGTAAGAGGGTTCCCCCTTCTCCACATCCTCTCCAACACACGTTGTTTCCTGTCTTGCTAATTTTGGCCATTCTAACTGGTGTAAGGTGGTATCTCAATGTGATTTTAATTTGAATCTCCCTGATGGCTAGTGATGATGAACATTTTTTCATGTGTCTGATAGCCATTTGTATGTCTTCATTGGAGAAATGCCTGTTCATATCTTCTGCCCATTTTTTGATATGCTTATCTGTTTTGTGTGTGTTGAGTTTGAGAAGTTCTTTATAGATCCTGGATATCAACCTTTTGTCTGAACTGTCATTTGCAAATAACTTCTGCCATTCCATGGGTTGCCTCTTTTTTTTGTTGACTGTTTCCTTTCCTGTCCAGAAGCTTTTGATCTTGATGAAGTCCCAAAAGTTCGGGACTGGAAGAGATTATGCTGAGTGAAATAAGTCAAGCAGAGAAAGTCAATTATCATATGGTTTTACTTATTTGTGGAGCATAAGAAATAACATGGAAGATGTGGAGATGGAGAGAAGGGAGTGGAGGGAAATTGGAAGGGGAGATGAACCATGAGAGACTATAGACTCTGAAAAACAACTTGAGGGTTTTGAAGGGGCGGGAGTGGGAGTTTGGGGGAGCCAGGTGGTGGGTATTAAGGAGGGCATGTATTGCATGGAGCACTGGGTGTGGTGCAAAATCAATGAATACTGTTACACTGAAAAGAAACAAAAAAAAAAAAAAGGAAAAAAACAGAACAGGGATATTGATGGGAAGACCATATAGTTGGCTTCAGATGGGGGCGGGGGGATGCATGAGAAAATAAGAGCACATTAAAATTATTTATTATTATTAAAAAAAAGAAAGTAGAATAAACAAAAACCAATTAGTCACCAAAAAAAAAAAAAAAAAAAAAAAGAATTGAGGACCGAGTGGCAGTGGGTGTGCCCGCAGATGCCCTGGAGAGTGTGTGAGTTGAGAAGAGCAGAGAAGGATGGATCCTGGAACCAAATTCCTCCATCACTCTGAATGATGGAATTCCCACCCTCATGGTTATGGAGAAGAGCCTGCCCTCTGGTCCTGCTGTAGGTCCCCATGATCCTTCCTTCTGTTCCCCATGGCAGAACCCCTTAAATTAACCCTTGTAGGAAACACTCCCACAAGGAGACCCCAAAATGCCATGCTACCCTTGAAGTTGAGTACAGACGAAGGTTCTGCTGGTATCCGTGGGCTCTGGGTGGCCTCCCTGTGCTCTCTAGCTTCTCTCTTCAGGTGTGGGCTCTGCCCCTCAAGTGCACATCACAGGGCCAGAGGAGGACGGGGTCCGAGTTGTGTGCATGGCCTCGGGGTGGTTCCCAAAGCCCCAAGTGCAGTGGAGAGCTCTAAGCGGAGAGAAGTTCCTGACGTTCTCTGAGACCCAAGCCCAAGATGCTGAAGGGCTGTTCACCATAAAGGCAACTCTTGTGGTGAAGGACAGTTCTTCTGGGAATGTGACCTGCTCAGTCCTCAACCCCATATTGGGCCAGGAGAAGGCAATGGCCATTTTCATCCCAGGTCAGTACTACTTCCCACTCCTAGAAGGGTGGGATTATCTGGTTGGGGGTCCCTGTGTGTTCTGGGCTGGGCCATCCTGAGCAGTGCCCTGATGGGGTGTCTGGCTGGGCACAGAACCCTTCTTCCCTCAGACTTCTCCTTGGAAGCTGGCTTTCATGGTGATCCTGACTGTGCTGATGCTCCTACTCCTTGGGGCTGTCTTCTACATCATGAGAGAACATACTGCAAAGCTCCAGCAGAGGCAGGAATGGGAGAAACTGCACAGAGAAAAGGAGGAGGACCGGCAGATAAAGGAGGAGGCACTGAAGGCCAGAGGTAAGGCAGGACAGGGCCAAGGCAGACAGTGTGGAAGCTGGTGCAGAGAAGTGGACAGTAGGCCCTTGGCCAGGCGCAGGGGGCTGAGGAGGACCAGAGAGGACAGGTGGGGCTGTGGAGGCTCAAGGGGTCTGGAGTTAGATCTTCATGGAGACATATAGATGCTCTTGTGGGTTTTCCAGGTGCAGTCTTTGCTGCTTTTAGTGATGGGAGTTTATGTGTATTTTTCATTTTGTTTTCAGATGAACTCCAGGAAGAACTTGGTATGTTGTGTCCTTTTCACAGAAGTTTCTATGTCACATTTGTAGGAGACATTCTGGTTCTCAGCTCACCTGTTTCCTGTGTTGCCTTTCAGACTGGAGGAAATCTGTTTACCTGGCTGGTGAGTGACTGTCCAGATATCCTTGGGTCTCTTGCCCCCTAAGCCATAGTGTCCCCTCTCTGTTTCATGCAGAGACATGAGGACCCGTCCCTGGTGCAGAAGTGGAAACTGGCGGGAGGCAGAACTTGCTCCATGGGCTTTCCCTATCTGGGCTATTGTTTCGCACATGGTGCTTTGAAACCTGGAATGATGGTGGTCACTGGAGTCTGTCGTGCATCTTGAGTTATCTACCCACCTCCTTTGTAGCTTTTCAGCCTTCAGTGCAACTAGTTCTCAGTTATCCTGAATACTCTGGAATATTTTAGAGAAACTATATAAATAAATGTGGTCATTAAATTTAGGAGTGTGATTTCTTCACATAACACCATCGTGGGAGAGTCTTTCCTCTGCAGTTCCTGGAGGTACTGATCACAAAGTGTTGGGTAGAGGACTGGGCAGAGCTTTGGTGGGAATGTAATGGGATAAGTTATTACTGGACCAGTAATGTGTTTTCTGAGAACATTTGCATTTTTACTGTAGAGCTTACTTTTACCATAGAGCTTACCTAACATCCCGGTCCTTATTTCATCTTCCCTTTGTGTTATTTCCCATATCTCTCTGTCCTGGAAATCATTGGATGTAATAATGATTTCTTACATTCATGGAATAATGTATACTTTATTCCCTAATATATTTTCATACATTGTATAATTTTTGACCTTTAAGGCAAATTGAAAGCAGATGGAATAAAAATTTTGTGTGTTTTCCTGTCCATGTGAAAATTTCTTTATTTTGGGATGCAATTGATTTGGGATTCATTTCAGAAAAATTCTGTGGATGAAATTTGTTAATATTATGTATTTTCTTTTGGTAATCAAGAATGGTTGGACATAGTGTATTGTTCTTTGAAGGAATACTATTTTTTATCAAAATTTATTTGAAATGCACACTTTGACATATTGCTGAATCCTGCTGCACCCCATAAAAAAAGAAGAAACAGATTTAGATGTTGACTGTATTTATGCTAAGTACCTCCCACACTGCTACCAATTTTTTTTAAACATGAAATTTCTTTAGAGATTAAAATTCTTCTCCACTGGCCCCAGGAGGTCTACCTGACTCTTATGGGTTCAGTGTTTCCACAGAAGTTGTGTCTCTTCTATTGTTCAGACAATCAAATGCATATAGATAACTGGCCTTGCAATGCTTGTGTGCATAAAATTGAATGAAGAACTTAAGAGTTTTTTCACCTTAGAGATTCTTAATGTTATAATCAATCGTTCAGTTCTATGTTATTTTCATTTGTCTCTTTGGACTCTGCTGAATTTGTTTATTTTTTAAATTTTGTCTCTTCTGGTTAAAATTGTTTTTCTTGGTTGACTCTTAAGTCTACTTGTCCGTAGGAGAATAGAAGTTTAATAGTTAAAAGTGCTTTTGATTTTTAATTTAAGTCTTATTTTGATGGTTTCACTATTCAACTACATATATCTTTTTTTTAAATTTCTTTTCAGTGTTCCAGAATTCATTGTTTATGCAGCACGCCCAGTGCTCCAAGTAATATGTGCCTTCCATAATACCCACCACCAGGCTCACCCAACCTCCCACCCCACTCCCCTCCAAAACCCTCAGTTTGTTTCTCAAAGTTTGTATTTTAATATTGTGGTTTTTAAGACTCAGGACACTAACTTGGCAAAGGTCACACAGCAGCAACAGGCAGGCATGGAACTCAGCCTGCAATGCTGTCTCTCTGACCTGCGGTCCAGGGAATTTCCCAGAACATCCTATTGTCTGTCCAGGTCAGGAGGGTATCTCCTCTCGAGCCTCTCTCCTTACTCTGTTACAGTGTCACCTGCAGCACAGAGAGGAGGCAAGTGCCAGTAGATAAATAATATGCAGACTTGTTCTGGCTCATGTCTCACCAGCGTGTCTTCCTTTTCAGCCTTGAAGAAGGCAAAACTGTATGCAGGTAAGTGACTCAGTTTCCTGTGGCTTTACCTCCCCAGCTTCCACTGTGCCACCTTCTCTGTCATTGGACCTCACACCAGGATGGGGTTGTTGTCCCTGATCTTCTTGTTATGTTTGTTGTGTTCTGAAGACTGCAGGGACTGTCCTTGGGAACACAGATCTGCCTCTATTCTGACCCATCCTCTACTGTAGGCTGCTGTTAAAATTAGCAGCACCCTCTGGACACACCTTGTTCAACTGATAGTTTGTTGGTCTAGTGACAACAGAGTCATCATTTTTAAGGGCAGTTGGACTGTGGCATTGACGGTGTACTTCAGAATTTGCTGTCTCTGGAAGATTTCAGAAATCAAGCTTGCCTGCTTAGGACTCGGGTCTTCCATAGGGATCCTTTTTCTGAATCCATTTTATCCTGAAATTCCTATCTCTTTTTGGATCTTGCTTTGGTTTTTCTGGTTTGTTTTTTTTTGTTTTTTTTTTTTTTTTTTTTTTTTTTTTTTTTTTTTTTTTTTTTTTTGTAGTTTTCTTTAGGTCAGCTGTTCTGTTTCTCAGATCCAGATCCTCCAGGATGTTTAGGGAATCCTGGTATTGGGTTTGTGAGATACTGGCCATTATATACAAAATCTTATGTACATGTTTGTATTACAGCATTAAGAAATTAATTTTTTAAAGGACAGTAACTTATAGTTGTTCACAACCATTATCTCTCATTTTAGGAGAATTCTGGGTTTACCTGATGGGCTCAGTACTGGTTAGATTTATTAGGGGCAATGTGTGAGGATTGCAATAGGAGAAGCTCAGAGGAGTGAAAATTGTTTACCAGAGAAAATTTGGGAGTAAATCAGGGAAAGAAAAGGTGGTTGGAGAAGAGAGGAGGAGATGAGAAGGAAAGTAGAGAGCCTGTGATTCCTCTCAGAGAAACTTTGGGTAGCTGAGGGTAGAAGAGACACTTTGGGTGGCTTTTGGTAGAAGAGAGACCACAAATGACAGCCATGGTGGTTCGAGTTGGAAGTACACAGAGGACATACAAGTTATTGGGTGCGCAAAAAGTAATAAACCCCTTGATAGGTGTTTGAGAGTTTTCTGAAAAGACTTATATTTATTTTAAGGTGTTTGGAAGTAATTTTCTAACTGGGTTTGCTTCACATAATGAGGCCATCTCACCCTTCCTGTAGTAGCCTGGGGGAGGAGTATGATCCTAGGTTTGCTAATGCAATGAAAGTTTATCCAGAGCACCCTCTTAGCATTGGGGTGGGTTATGGATCTTGGCCAATAATCCTTTGATTTGAATCCATAACATGTGCCTTTTCTGTCCTGGCTGTTTCTATTTATGATGAGGGATACAGCCTGTGAGAACAGAGAAGGGGGAGCCAGGGGTGTAAGAGTCTATGGGGAACAGATGTGTGAGGAAAACTCTTTAGAGAGCCTCACTGAATCTTGGGACTTATCAGTTAAAAATGTAGATTAAATAGTCTTCTCTCAGAATCACCCCATTCTCTGCTGGATTGAAATGTCTGTGTTTAAAGTATACCTTATATATGTTCTTTTTATTTTGTAAGGACAGACACCCTTACAGTAGAATCAACACTTTCACATTGGTGGGCTCATAATGTGATATGAAAAAATGTCTGATCTGATCTTATTCATGAAATTGGAAGAATAATTTCTAATGAACAGCTTTCTGTGGAAATGAGGTGAAGAGTGCACTTGGTCCACAGACGTGCACAGCATAGCTCGGGGTGCACTGTAGAGTCTCAGAATGAACACCAACTCCCTTTCTCCTCTTCTTCTCCTCCACTTGATTCCTCTTCTTTGCTAATCTGTGTCAGTTGTCATATAGGAATGTAGAGTTTGCTGTCAGCTAATGTCTTAGTGAAGAACAAGTAAAGTTCCCTTTTCTCAAAATGTGACATGTCCACCCACTTCATGTGATCTGTTGGTATAAGCAAATCAACAGAGCCGGACATACTACTTTATCTGAAGAAACCTGTGGAAGAATAGGGGTCCCATGTTGTCGGCAAATATTCAAGAAAGTGTCCTATTCTTATTTTATAATCTTTTTTTAAAATTATTTATTTCTTTTCAGTGTAACAGTATTCATTGTTTTTGCACCACACCCAGTGCTCCATGCAATCTGTGCCTTCCCTAATACCCACCACCTGGTTCCCCCAACCTTTCACACCCCCACCCCTTCAAAACCCTCAGGTTGTTTTTCAGAGTCCATAGTCTCTCATGGTTCACCTCCCCTTCCAATTTCCCTCACCTCCCTTCTCCTCTCCATCTCCCCTTGTCCTCCTTGTTATTTGTTATGCTCTACAAATAAGTGATAATTTATAATCGTTCTAATTTCATTCTGGAGTCTGTCTTATTGGAGGTAACAGCTTTACCATGCAGACTTTTCAGGGTCTTATGACAGATATATATTTGCTGTGATTAGTTAGCTTCCTTTCTTCTTCCCAAAGGGGAGTATGAAGGTTGGAGGAGTTCATACTTTGCATCACTGAGAGAAGGGCCACTGTATTCTTCTCTTGCTCATTTCAGGACCTCACTTTACAGAGGGTAGCTTGATATGGTCCTTAGGATAATTGGGTTTGAGGTTCCGTCTAGGTTTATGGAGAAATTGTTATTCCAGCCCTGCCCCATTCATATCTCCAGTTCCTTAATCTTACTCACATCTGTAAAGTCCTCTCTGCCAAAACATATTCACAGTTTCTGGGGCCTAGGACACAGCCATATTTGGGGGCTGATCATGTGTGGTGTATCCTTGCTTTTGATCTCTCTAGGTGATTATAGGAGAAGCAGATGACTAGATCCAATTTTTTTGGGTTTCCCCTTACACATAGAGATGTTTTTCCTTGCAATACTCCACGATCTAGGGAAGCAAATTCATTACTTTCTTGCTTTGAACTTCTCTCTCTCCTTCCTTGAATCTTCTCCATTACCTCTTGATGGGCCAAGATTTCTCTGGTGCCATGTCCTGAACTCTCCTCACCCACGGCTGAGAGTCATCCTCCAAGTGCAGCTCCACCCAGTTGTATTGCCTCTACCATGGTTTGGAGTCAACCTGCAAGTTCAGTTCAGCCAGTTCTTTATAAGTAAATGGAGGCCTCAGAAATTTTGATCTCCTCAGTTCTTTCTCAAAAGAAAACTTAGTTTTCAGGACGGATGTGTGGCTAGGGATTGAGAAAGCTTACTTTGATAATGAAATCTGTGCAAAAAGTCTTCTTTTTAGGACAGTACCCAGGCCCTCAATGGTGTTAAGCTTTATGGCTTGGGTTTCATGGGAACAGTGTAGCATGATGGCTGTGGATGTATGAGTGAGAGAGAGAGAGAGACAGAGAGAGAGTGTGTGTTTGTGTGTGTGTGTGTGTGTCAGAGAGGACTGAGAGAGACAGAGAGAGGGAGGGAGACTGTGAGAGAGAGAGACAATTAATATGCGTGAAAAATAAATTCACCTCATGCATGCTTCCAAAACATTTTCCCCTATAACTCTTGGTTCAGATATAGGTACTAACACTGGTCCGTACAGTCTCCTCAAGTCTCTGATTGGTTGTTCACATTTGTGCAATGTGGTTTTCTTGTAGATTGGCGGAAGGAGAAGTTCCAGGCCTGTGAGTTACTTCTGTTGTTTGGGTGCTCCTACTGCTATCCCATGGCTGCTGACTTCTCCTTAAGCCTGCTGTGGTGATACATATGCTGGCATCATCAGTGGTGGTGGGGTGGGATGGGGTGGTTAAAGTCATGTAGCTGAGATTACTGGGTGTGACTGATACTGGATATAAATGGGTATTCTTTAGTGTTGGAGTCCTGTCTGGCCCTCAAGTGCCCTGTGATATGTCTAACACCCAGATCAGTCTTATGCTTTCTTCTTCCAATTAGAGGCTGTATGCTTGAGCCAGAAGGCTCTCATCTCATGAGGTTTAGCCCTGTTTGCATGCAGCTAGATGTCTGGTTGGGGTTGGTGGTGGTGGTTGTGTGCCTTGTTATGTGGTAGGGCAAGTCCTTGAATGATTGGTAACTGTCTCTGCAGTGACTGTTAAACTGGATCCAGAGTCTGCCGATAAAAGCCTTGCTGTCTCTGATGACAAGACTAGTGTGACCTTCAAGCACTCATCCAGTGGCTCAGAAGATGGAGTCTATAGTGTCTTGGGTCATGAAGGCATCACATCAGGGTGCTGTTACTGGGAGGTGGAGATCAGGCATACAGTTAAAAGTGAGTGGGCGCTGGGGGTCTGTAGGAGAGATGTGGAGAGGAAAGGCTGGTACCAGGAATCCCCAGAAAAGGGGTTCTGGATTGTGGGGATGTATGAAAATAAATTCTGTTCCCTCCCTGCTAATGGAGAACACGTGCCAATTCCCCAGAAGGTAGGGGTTTTCCTGGACCTAAAGGAAGGGGATGTGTCATTCTACAACATGACTGATGGTTCTCACCTTTTCTCCTTCTCTCTTGCTTCCTCCTCTGGGACTCTGTTTCCATACTTCAGGTTGAGGTCAGGAGATGTGTCCCTGACCATCTGCTCTAGGGTGGGTGGGCCTGTGCAGACCCCTTTACCTATTAACAACCCTCTTTGTTCTTCAGAGGAGCCGGTGAGCCTCTCAGGGCTGGGGCTCAGTTCAGGCTGTGGTGTTGATGGTGATCACCCAGGGGCTGAATCTCCATTACTCCCCTGTGGTCCTGAAGCTATGTCCCCATAATGCTCTAACCCTGTCCCAGATTCCTCATGGTGGCTCCTCCTGGAGCTGCGGATTCCCAGGGGTACTAGCCTCTGATGTTAGTCCTGAATGACTTGGTGTCTTGCCCTTCTTTTCTTGGTGTAGACTGCTGGGGTGTGGTTATGAGAATAGTTGGTTCATGCCTTATGCTCAGGTATTAGAAGATAAATGTTGACTTTTTCAGCTGTAATGGGGTTGGCTGAATTTTGCTACTGGAAGTCATGTTTTTTTGATCATGAACATTATTTCATGGACTCTTTGTATTGTTTTGATATGAAATAAGATGAGGTCTGAATTATTCTGAAGAATTAAATCGTGTTTATTTTATATAGTTTGAGTTGTACAGATGAACCCAGAGACTATGGGTGGGTTACCAGCTCTATTTAGGAAATGTGCACTCTGACTAAAAAACATTGTCCATCTGAACATTTCTGAAGAAATGTATGGCTAATGGACTTGAAGAAGAGTGGAGTGTAATATTCTACTGTACATGCTTCCTATTCAGGAATGGATGAGACATACTTATCTTAACGAACTTTCATAAATATTTGTTATTTCTGAAGTACTGGTGCTGCATTACTTCAGGGAGTGGAAAAAATGAGAGTTTGGGTTTCCTTGTGAGTCAACAGCAGTTGGAAAGAACAGAACTGCTACCAGAAAAAAGAGATAAATGAAGATGAGTGTTTTCAGACCCTGGATGGATTACAGAAAGTTTTGATCATGAGCACAGTTCCAGGATCTATGTACCACTTCTCAGTACTTCCAGTCCAATTGTAAAGGTGGATGGAACCCACAGGAAACAGAAGGAAGCCAGACTGTTGTGGACTCAGACCCTAATGAATAAAGGTTTGTTGCCTCCTGAAGTAGAGAACACCAACCTGTTGTGGTTCTGGGAGAGATGAGGAAGACATGGAATTGGAAGTGGAAGAAGGAGGTCACAGATCTCAACTCCTCCTGCCTGTGACCAAAAATAGGAAAGGACTGGAGTCGCTTTGCATATTTTTCTATCTTATCATGTAGATGTGTCATTTGTATTAATTATCTATTTTCCTTCTCCCTTCTCACCAGTGTGATTTTATGCATGTTGTCCATGGTAATATTTCAAATATAATCTCTAGGTAACAGAATAGTCAAATGACTGTGGACTTAAGGAATAAATATAACTGATTCAATGCCTGAGACTACCTGTTTGCTCCATTTTGGGGGAAAGAGTGAGAACTTTTTCATTTTAAGTGTAGCCCTGTAGATGGGTGAAAATGTGGAATTATTGTGTTGTTATATGGAAGTTCCAATGTGAGTAAATGGTTTATGTGGAAGTTGAGGAACTAAAAGTGTGAAATCTGCCCCTTATCAATTCATTGTCTTTTGATTCAAATCTACCCTGTATGTGCCCTACTTGTTGACACTGGAAGTCATAAATGTTTCCTTTTTGCCATTTGGCACATTTGGCACTGCCTTTGTCAGTTAGTGCACTGTTGGGTTTGGCCAGCAAACCCTGAGATGGCAAATGAAAATAGTACTCCAGACACATTCATAGTAGAAAGGAGAGGCCTGGGGACCAGACACTCTAGTGGCAAAAGGCTTCCAGCCAAGCTTTGTCTCCAGTTTCATTGGGGTCATATCAATACACCACATGCAAGCACAAAGCAAGGAGGAAAGTGTAGCCTTAATGGTCAGGACAGTAATATATGGGACTGTGTGTGGTAAGGACAAGGAGGCTAGGAGTTCATGAAGTACATGTGCACCACATGTGCCTGTTTCTCCTTCAAATTTAAACATTTACTCCCTAGATGAGAGCCTTGAGCCGCAGTAAGAATGTGGCCACTTTCAGCCAAGAAATTTCAATGGAGACATAAATTTCTGGGCATTCCTCCTTTGTTTTTCAATTAATCTCATCCAGGGAGGCATATGCAAGTCAGATTGTGTCTATGCAGACACTGAATTCCTACATAGCACCAGAGGGAACACAGCAAGACATAGCAGGAGAAAAAGCTTTTTTCTTTTTGTGTTTTTAAAAAAAGATTTTATTTATGTATTTGTCAGAGAGAGATTGAGTGAGCACAAGCAGGGAGAGTGGCAGGCAGAGAGAGAAGCAGACTCCCTGCTGAGCAGAGAATCCAAAGCAGGACTCCATCCCAGGACTCTGGGATCATGACCTGAGCTGAAGGAAGACATTTAACTGAGTGAGTCACCTTGGTGTCCCACTTTTGGTGTTGTTTCCCCCCTTGACCTTACAATGCTACTGACAGTGGCCGGAGAAGACTTAGTTTCCCTTGCCTTTGGGTGAATGAGTATGGCATTGTAGCAGGTTGTGTACTAGAGTGCTGCCTCCCAGGGAATCTTGTCAGTTCTCTAGTGAGGGTTTTCCTGCCCAACAGGCTTTGTCTGCAACATGTTGGTGCATTTCTTTCCTTCCTGGGGACTCTGGTCCCACCTTGTCCAATAAACAGGATGTCAGTCTTATTCTTTCAAATGTATTCCATCTTTTGGATGCTCTACCTCAGCCCTAGATGTAATGTCTGCTTCCTATCTCTTCTACTCCTGGTTTCCATAGAGATTTCTTTTATCTCTTTCATAATTAAATACATCTTTCTTAATAATTCTTTATATCAGATTTTCCTTGTTAACATGAGTGATGTGGTTTCTGCTTCCTGATCGGACACTGCGTGATACAAACATCTAAACTGAACTGTATCTTGGAGGAGGGCAGTGCACTGATCAGAGTATGTGGGAAAGTGTAGTGGAGGAATTTTCAAATTTATAAAAATGTGTGCCCCAACAATAAAGTCATAAATATACTCTTTGGGATCTTTCTATATATTTTAAATACTGTATATGTTAATATATTTTCTGAAATGTTCATCTCCTCCAGTATACCTTGTGGCTTTATGACACTGGATTCCTTTTAGATGGGCAATGGGTATATTTCCTTTGAAATGGAGAGGAAATGAAGGTATGGATGTGATATGAATTATCCACACAAAAAAGAGGAATCTTTTGAAACTAGTGGACCAGCTGCCCATGTAATTCCAGAAAGAATGGATAAAACCATCATTCTTGGGAGAAGTGAGGTCAACTACATGACAGAATGAGTCCTTCCATTTGTCTCCCCCTTTCTGTTTACAACTAGTAGGATTCCAAAACCCAACAAAGGTTCCTCTGCAAAGCACACGAGACACCAACGAGATCCATCCATGTTTACATCTGAGAGGGTGTGTATTGGTCTTCGGGGAGACCAGAGCCCAGGCAGCTTGGTGGGGCCTGTTACCCTGGCTTTTACAGTGGTGGTAATGCTCACCTGTGACTCCTGGGGCCAAGAAAGTATGGGTGGAAAGGGGTGAGTGAAAGGCTACTTGGCCCGTTGGGCTATGACTGGAGGACCCCATAGCTATGAAGCCACAGAGCAGGGTCCTCCTCATGAGGTAGGACATCTATGACCAGGAGAAGACAGTGGGGGAAAGGAAAAGGCAATGGAAGGAGGCAGAGAAGAAGAAACACTTTATGCACTGTCTGCCCTGTTAGTTCAGCAAGAGAGCTCCCAGCTCTGTTGGACTCCTGAACTTGAGGATCCTCCTCCTGGAGTGTGGGGCACACCCCAAACCCAAGGGACTTAGTACATACTGGCCCCTCCAGAGTTGCCAGTCTCTTCCTTTTTTTTTTTTTTTTTTTTTTTTTGGTGGAGCCTGGTCTTTACAGCCACCAGGGCTACTCTGGTAAGAGAAAACAAAAACTTGTGCTCTTCTGCCACCTGCTGTAATACTAAAGAAGGTCCACTAACCTCCCACCCATGAACTGTTAGAATCAGAGTTAACAAATTTTTGCCTACGTACAAAGGGTGTTGGCTACTTCAAACTATTTGGCAGAGGAAAATCTCATTAAAAAGAATGAAAAATCATGGTAATATGGTTTTGCTAAAAAGAAATGACAGTTCTCCAGCCACCAACCCTACATTTATAGAAGACTGTGATCTACGTAATAGAGAATTCAAAATAACTGTCAGAACAGAATTCAACAAGATACAAGAGAATCAGGCAATTCAATGAACTCAGTAATAAAATGAATGGATAGAAGGAGTACTTTCCCCAAGAGACCGAATTTCTAAAAAAGCACCAAGCAGAAATTCTGGAGCTGAACTCAGTAAATGAGATGAAGAATGCATTGGAAACATTGGAAATAGAGCAGATCAGGTGGAAGGGAGAATACATGATCTGAGAGGTGGAATCTAGAAATGATTCAGGTAGAAGTGAAGAGAACTAAGGTTTATTATTATTTTTTATAGTGAAGAAACTCTGGGGTGCTTGGCTGCTTCAGAGAGTGGAGCATCTGACTCTTGATCTTTGGATTGTGACCTGGAGCCCTACATTGCATGTAGAGTTTACTTAAAAGAAAAACAAGCTTAAAAAATGAAGAAATCCTGCAAGAGCTACCAGTCTCCACTGGAGAGCCAGTTAAGAATAGTGGGTATACCAAAAGCAGAAGAGAAGGAGAAGAGGGGCAGAGCTGTTATTACAAAAGTGTTGTCTGAGAACTTCCCAATCCTGGGGAAAGAACTGGACATAGAAGTCTGTGAAGTTAATAGATAACATTATTATCTCAATACAAAAATGCCATCTCCAAGACACTTTCCGATGACACTGTCAAATGTCAAAGATAAAGAGGGAATCTTGAAAGTATAAAAGAAAGTATTGTAAAAATGAGCCTCCATAGGAGAGATCATCAGCAGATTTCTCAGCAGAAACTCTGTAGGCCCGGGGGAGTGGAATGACATTCTCATTGCATTAACAAATAAATATTGCCAGACAAGAAATCTGTATCCAGGATTTATCTTCAGACATGAAAGAGAAATAAAGACTTCCCCAGACAAAGAACACTTGAGGGAATTACCCACCACTAGTCCTGCCTCCAAGACATATTGAGCGGAACTTTAATACAATAATGAAAAGATGAAGGTACAGAGACTCTGAGTAAGCTGGCAGACAGAGTCAGAAACTGTAACCTTATTTTAGAATAGGGCATTAAATACTTAATGATAACAGCAATGGTTAAAGTTATTAAAAATAACTAGAGCTACTACAGTTGGTAACAAACCCATACCAGGAAAAGAGTTTGTGACAGGAAAAATGTAAAAGGGGAGGAGGAAAATGAGAACTACTATGTAGGTAGGTAAATGAAGAAAAGCTGCCAAGCAGGAAAAGCACCATTTAATCTATCAGACAGTTTATACAAACCTCAGGGTAAGACAAAACAATATCTAGAGCAGAGAGAACCTTAAAAAGGGGGAAACTAGGGAATCATCATGGAAAACCAGCAAGTGATAAAAGTAGACAGAAACACAAAAAAGACGAAATAATAATGATAGAAAACAACCAGAAAAGAAAAGATAAAAGGACAATAGTAAGTCCTTACGTGTCAATAATCACTTAAGCGTAAGTGGATTGACTTTACCAATCAAAAGACAGAGGGTGCCTTGATAAATTGTAAACATAGACCCAAGTTTGTGATGCTTTCAAAAGGGTCTTTTTGCTGTACAATGGACAAATGTAGGTTTATAGTGGAGGAATGGATGTGGATAACCCAAGAAAATGGTACTGAAAAGAAAGGAGATGTAGCCATATGTACATCAGACAAGATAGACGTCAAGTCAAAAAGAAGATATAACAGTTGTAAATACATGTGCTTAACACCCGAGTATTGAAAACATTAAAAAATGCAGATCTTAAGGGAGAAATAGACAATAATCCAGTAATAGCAGGGACCTTGATACCCCACGGTCCACAATGGATGGATCATCCAGATGCAGAATCAGAAAGGAAATAGAACGTAACCACACTTCAGAAAAAAATGACAGACATTTACAGAATATTCTGTCCAGCTGCAGAGGAATGCATATTCTTCTCACGTGTTCATTGAACGTTCTCCAGGATAGATACCCTGATGGAACACAGAAATCTTAACAAAATTAAGAAGACTGAAACCATATCAGCCAACTTCTCTGACCACGTTGGTATGAAAGTAAAAATGAACAAGAGGAAACTGAGTAGACCTAAAAATATGTAGGAAAGAGATGACAAAATTTTAAACATCTGAGGCCAGACACCTGGTTCTTGGACTAGTCTTGAAAGCATATGCAGAACTACATTGTATTAGTTGCATTATTACCTTAGCAGCATGTCATGTTTTATTCCCTACTGAGGACGTTTTTGCATCTCTTAATCTCATGCATGATCAATCATTTACTTTGTTTTTTACCCCTACTCCCTGTTTACCCACTGATTATAGAAACCTAATGGGGAGTGGGAAGAAAAATTTGTCTCCAAATTATCTGACATACCTGATCATTCCAGGTCCTGAATGGGGTGTCTTATTTTCCAGAACAATCTAGAGCTCCAGATTGTTTGAAGGCCCACCCTCTCAAGGTTTCCAGAAACATCTCATCCTCCTCTCATACATTCACCTCCTTCCCCAAACAAGTAGTGGCTGTCCCTTTTCCTCCAGAGAGCAATGCAGCCTTGGGAATGATAGCCAGCCTTCTCACTGGGCTTTCTTTCCTTGTGATAATGAAGCTTTATTTACTTCAAAACCCATGTCTCAGACATTGGCTTACTGGGCATTGGGTGCTCAACTTGTCTGAGTTTGTAACACAATCAATAGGTCAAAGAGGAAATCAAAAGGGAAATAAATAATGGTCTCAAACAAATGAAAATGAAAATACAATATATCAAATTTTGTGGGTTGCAGTAAAAGCAGTTCTGAGAGGAAGTTTACAGCAACAAAAAATTAGAAAGATGTCAAACAATCTACCTTTACACTTCAGTGAACTAGAAAAAGAGGAACAAATTAAGCCCAAAGTTAAAAAAAGGAAAGAAATAATAAAAATCAGAGCAGAAGTAAATGAAACAGAGATCAGAAAAACAAGAGAAAGGATTGATGAAACTAAAAGCTGGTTCTAGAAGATGATGAACACAAACTGGCAAAAAGTTACCTAGTCTAAGAAAAAAAGAGACATAGTACTGTACGGTGACTAATATAATAAAAAAGAAGAAATAAAAGAGGGTTATTAAACGGATAGGACAGGAATATGTCCTATCATGAAAGACTATGAATAATTTCATACCAACAAATTATATATCTAAAGGAAATGGGTCCATTCCTAGAAACACACAACAGACCAAGACTGACTTAGGAAGATATAGACAACCTGAACAGACCAGTCTAGTCATCTGAGAGGCACAGGTGGAGGCTGAAGGGCAGAAAGACAGGCTTGTAGGGGAGGCACAGACACCAGAGAGCCTGGGGTTGAGGAACACATGGCGCCTACAGGCCCCCATATTGCGACTGGCATACACAAGGAGCACTCCTTATGGCCATTCTTTGCCCACTGATAACCAGATGAGCTCTGACCTGGCTGAGTTCCAAGAGCCCCCTCAACTTGCCTCTGTATTCATTGTGGAGCACTGGGCACCAGGAGCTTTGGAAAATTTACAGTGAGATTCCAGAAAAATGGTGTCCCCACTCCACCGCTATCCCTGCCAGAAAGACAGCTCTCCCTGTGGTCCTGCCTATTTGTCTCTTCCCCCAGAGCCCAGCTGGTGGAGGATGTGCCCTGAGATGATGTCCCTGCTGAGAAGAGGCAGGTCTTTCTACTACCATCTGACTGAATAGGACAAGTACTGACTCTGCCTTCACACCAGTGTGAGGAACCCCAGCCCTCAGGACACTTATCCAGGCCCTGCCCTTCCTAGCATCCTGCACAGCTACCACAGAGATTTTCTGAATGGCAAAGTGCACTCCACAGTCCCTATTATTGAAGAGAACTTGTTAGAGGACAAAGATTTGTTGAAGCCATGCCATGCTTGGAAGCTGTCCTTATGTTCTTCCTCATCTTTGTCCTGTGAACTCCCTGCAATAAACACCTTTCTGATGTTAATCAGAGCAACATGTAGTCCCTGACCAGCCTGCCAATGTGCCTGTCCTTCCACCAGCCATGAACACAGGAAGCTCCCTACCTGATCTCACCAACCTGCACTTTCCCCTGGCACTTCTCATCCCCCAGGGCCCTGAGGAGACAACCTACCCCAACCTGAGTGAGGGCATCAGTACCTCCAAATTAAGACCCCGCATGATCCACCTCAGGATCAGTGGGGGCCAGTGCCTGGACCAAGCTTGGGCTATGATGAGTCAGGACTTAACTCCCTGCTCAACTACCCATCCTGTGGTCTTCCCTGGGCAATCCCAACCCCTAGGCTTCTTGGAGCATTCCCCACCCCCATGTTCAAGGCTCTGATAGCTACCTCTCACTGTCAGCCTCCTCCCTCCTCACTCAGTGCTCTGGTTCTCGCATCCTCCAATTCCTTCCCCTCTGCTTCCTCTCCTGTGCTGGGTAACCCCCTTACCCAGCTTCTTCCCCTGGAATCCCTTCCTGCCACTATCATGTGCCCCTCAGCTGCCTGAGGTTGCCCAAGGGCACAGCTGACACCCAAGAGCAGCTCCCCAAAAAGTTTGTGACAACAATGTCACCTGCCTTGTTCTGCATCACTCAGGGTGTCCCCCGGATATCAGCACATTGTCCACTGACCAGAGGCTGCCTCCATGCCCATACAACCCCCCAGATTTGGTTCTGCCCACCCAGCCACCTACCCGAAAGCCTCTATAGCATCCAGCTATGTCCTCTCAGGCCTGCTCAAAGCACCTTCAGGTGGGAAGCACCTGGGCAGCCCACCACACTGTGGGACACTATACCCACCCAGCTTAATGTGCATGAGCAAGCATTTTACCATTAGCCAGTGAGGGACTTCAGCCTGGAAAACCTGTTTCCTCACAGCGTGCTCTTTGATGATTGCTGCTCTGACTTGTTTGTCCCCTGGCACGCACACACTCTGTCTCAGCAGCAGGGATGGTTTAGCATGGAAGCCCATCAACCAGCCTGGTGTTGGACCCCCAGCTTTTCTGAGGGGCCTTTAATTTTAGGGGACAAGGGGCCAATTAGCGGCCTCCAGGACCCCCATGCCCTCAACCACCAGAACTTGACCCTCTGTTCCTGCCATGGCTCAGGGCCCAACATCATCCTCCCAGGAGAGTCCTCCCCAGGTTATTGTAATGAGATTGTGGCAGCCCTGGCTGGAGTGCCTGGCAGATGCTGGCAAGGGTGGAGAAAGGGGAACCCTCCTACACTGTTGATGGGAATGCAAGCTGGTGCAACCACTCTGGAAAACAGCATGGAGTTTCCTCAAAAAGTTGAAAATAGAGCTACCTTATGACTCAGCAATTTCGCTACTGGGTATTTACCCTAAGGATACAAATGTAGTGATCTGAAGGAGCACGTGCACCTGAATGTTTATAGCAGCAGTGTCCCCAATAGCCAAACTATGGAAATAACCTAGATTTCCATCAAGAGATGAATGGATAAAGAAGAGGTGATATATATATATATATTATGCAGCCATCAAAGAAAAATGAATCTTGCCATTTGCAATGATGTGGTAGAACTAGAGGGTTTTATGCTTAGCGAAATAAGTCAATCAGAGAAAGACAACTATCATATGCTCTCCCTGATATGGGGAAGTGGAGATGCAACGTGGTGGGTTGGGGGGGGTAGAAAAAGAATAAATGAAACAAGATGGGATCGGGAGGGAGACAAACCGTAAGAGACTCTTACTGCCATAAAACAAACTGAGGGTGACTGGAGGGACGGTGGTAGGGAGTGGGTGGTAGGGTTATGGACATTGGGGAGGATATGTGATATGGTGAGTGCTGTGAAGTGTGTAAGCCTGGTGATTCACAGACCTGTACCCCTTGGGCTAATAATACATTATATGTTTATTTAAAAATTTTAAGAATTTGATAACAATACAAAACAAACCCCCAAAAACTCCCAAAAGAAAACCTCATGGTCAAATGACTTCACTAGTGAATTCTAATGAACATGCAGTGGAAAATTAATACCAATACTCCTCAAACTCTTCCAGAATGTTAAGGAAGAGGCAACAGTTTCAAATTCATTCTACAAAGGCAGTATTATTTGTATAGCAAACCAGATAAGGATACCACCGCAACAAAAAAAGCAATACACCAGTATCCTTGAAGACTACAGATGGAAAAATTCTCAGCAAAGTGTTATCAGACTGAGTTCATACATTAAAAAAATTAGACACCATGGCTAAATGGGATTTATCTGTGGGATGCAAGGGTAGTTGAACCTACAAAGATCAATAAGTGTAATTCAATACACCAAGAAAATGAAAGGTAAAAATCACATGATCATCTCAAAAGTTGCCCAAAGAAATTAGACAAAATATATCATTCTTTTATGATAAAACTCTTAATAGATTGGATATAGAAGGAGCATCCCTCTACATAATAAAGGCTACCTACAGGAAACCCACAGCAAACATCCTACTCAAGGAAGAAAAATTGAAAGCATTTCCTCTAAGAACAGGAACATAACAAGGAAGGACACTCACACCACCTCTATTCAATATAGTAGCAGAAGTCCTAGCTAGAGCAATTAGGCAAGAAAAAGAAATAAAAGCCTTCCACATCAGGAAGGAAGAAGTGAAAATGTCACTCTTTGTAAATATCATCTTACATACAGAAAAATCTGAAGAGTCAATAAAAAAATCTGTTGAAAGTAATCAATTATTCAATAAAGTGACACATTACAAATTGACTTACAAAAATCAGTGGCATCCTTGTACGCTAACGGTGAAGCATCAGAAAATGAAAACAGCATCAAAAGCAACAAAATAGGAATATAAGAAACCAGGGAAGTGAAGGACCTGTACAATGAAAACTACAAGCCTTTCCTGAAAGAAGTTGAAGACACAAACAAATGGAAACACATCCCATGATCATGAATTGAAGAATTAATACTGTTGAAATGACCATATTACACAAAGACATTACAGAGTCAATGTGATCTCAATCAAAATACCAAAGGCGTTTTTTATAAAAATAGAAGAAATCATTCGAGACTCCAAATAGCCAAAGCAATCCTGCAAAAAGAGAGCAAAGCTGGAGGTAGCACATTTCCTCATTTCAAACCATACCTCAAAGCCATAGTAACAGAATACAACGTGGTAATGGCACAAAAAAACAACATATGCACCAATATGAATAAAGAGCCCAGAATTAAATCCCAATCCCTGTGATCAACCAATAATAGGTAAGGAAGCCAAGAACACCCAATGAAAAGGATAGTCTCTTCAAGAAATGGTGCTGGGAACACTGGAGAAACACCAGCAGAACAATGAACTCTTTGGATCATCTACTCCTTTCAGAATATATTTTCAATGTGCAGCTAATAAATATGCACAGACATTATACAGATTATAAAAAGAAATTCAAGCAACTTGTTAAGAGAGTTAAGTTCAAAGCTTTCTAATAGAAGTTCCCTTTTTTTGTAGTAGAAGTTCTAATATGATTTCTGTCTCCCCTCCTGCCTGTCGGGATCTCTAGAGCACTCCTATTGCTGGTGCTCCCAATCTGATGCCCTCTGTTTAGAGCTCAGCTGAGCTTGGGGTGCACCTGGCTCCTGTAGGATTTGGCCACACAACCAAATGACCCTTGACACGTGCTCTCCTATTGTTGAGTTTCTGTCACTCATATTTAAAATGAGGAAAGACTCTCCTCTGAGGATTAGAGTAAATTATTTATTGAAATAAAGTACATAATGTTCAGAGTGAAATGGCACCTGGTGAATGGTGGGCCTGATTATTTGGTGAAGGTCAGCAGAGAGCAGGATTCTGGCCTCATGGTTTCAGCTTACAGTCCAGCCTTTGCAGATAAGTTTCTCTGACAGAGACTCTGATTGGAATCAGCCTCTCAGGGTTGGTCAGGGTCTCCCTTGCTTTTTCTGCCCCAGGCCTCTCTCCCTTGATGCTTTCAAGGTGAGAGGCTAAAGTGCCAGTTCTCCAGGCCTTTTCCCATAACTTGGCACTCACATCCCTACCCCCAGGATTTGCCTATTTCAGCCTTGACCTTGGATGGGCCTGACCTACATGAGACTGAGAGAATGAGTACATTCTTCCAGGTCACACTTGCACTCTGCAAATGATTCACTGACATCGCAGGGACTGAGGAATGCGATTGAGACACTCTGGGCATTTCTGTGAACATGTACTAGTGGTCCATTAGTTGTTCTTCTCTCTTTTCCTCAACTTCTTTCCTTTCCACCAACTTGTCTTCTATGTCACTTACTCTCTCTTCTGACTCATTTACCCTAGCTCATCCAACATCCAGTTTAGACTGCATCTTAGTTAAAACATTTTAAATTTAGGCCTGATTGGATTTCATTTCTGCACTATGAGACTGTCTAGTGTCTTTTAATCTTTTTTTCAGGCCCAGCTAGTAACTTTATACTTATTATCCTGAATTCCATCTCCAACACTTTACTTATATGAATATTGATTAGATCCATGACAGCATTAACTCTGGTTCTTTCTTTTGTTGTGAATTCCTCCTTCTAGTCATTTTGTTCAGAGAATGGATGAACAAGTGAAATAAATCAAAAACATTAACCATGACCCATGTGAAATACACACCAGACAAATCCAAAGAAGTCAAAACTGCAGCTGCCACCCTCACCCACCCAGACTGGGATCACTCGTGGTCTTGGTGGTACAAACATGCAGCCAAGAATACTTTATCCAGCAAGGCTGTGATGCAGAACAGATGGAGAGACAAAGAGCTTCCAGAACAGGCAGAAACTGAAAGAATATGTGACCACTAAGCCAGCCCTGCAAGAAATATTAAGGGCAATTCGATAAAAGGAGAAAGTCCCCAAGAGTGATATAGAACAGAAATATACAGAGACAATCTACAGAAACAAGGACAGGCAGTGTGAGGACAATAAAATCCCATCTTTCAATAATCACTTTCAACGTGAACGCCCTAAATGCTCCCATAAAATGACACAGGGTTGCAGATTGGATAAAAAGGACCCATCCATATGTTTTCTATAAGAAACTCATGTTGAACTTAAAGATGCATTTAGATCAAAAGTGAAGGGATTGATAACCATTGTTCATGCCACCAGACCTCAAAAGAAAGCCGAGGAAGCAATTCTCATATCAGACAAATTAGATTTTAAGATAAGGACTGTAGTTAGAGATACAGAAGTACAGTATGTCATTCTTAAAGTGTCTATCCAACAAGAGGATCTAACAATTGTAAATATTTATGCCCCCAACATGGGAGCAGCCAACTACATAAGCCAACTGTTACCAAAACATGATAGATAGTTAGATAGATAGATAGATACAGATAGATAGATAGATAATAACACCTTAATAGTAGGAGATCTCAACACTCAACTCTCAGCAATAGACAGATCGTCTAAGCAGAAAATCAAAGAAGAAACAAGAGCCTTGAATGACACACTGCACCAGAAGAACCTCATAGGTATATACAGAACATTCCCCTGAAACAACAGAATACTCATTCTTCTCAAGCACACATAGAACTTTCTCCAGAATAGACCACATACTGGGTCACAAATCAGGTTCTCAACCCATACCGAAAGACTGAGATGGTTTCCCGCATATTCTCAGACCACAATGCTTTCTTTGAAACCGGAACTGAGCCACAAGAAAAAGTTTGGAAAAAATTCAAACACTTGGAAGCTAGAGATCATCTTGCTCAAGAATGTTTGGGTCAACCAGAAATCAAAGAAGAACTTAAACAATTCATGGAAACCAATGAGAATGAAAACACATCATTATAAAATCTATGGGATATGGCAAAGGCAGTCTTAAGAGGGAAATACATAGCCAGCCAAGCCTCAGAAAAATAGAAAAATCCCAAATTCACCACCCAAATTTACACTTTAAGGAACTGAAGAAAAAACAACAAATGAAGCCTAAGGCACACACGAGAAGAGAACTAATTAAGATTAGAGGAGGGGTCAATGAATTAGAAACCAGAAATGCCAAGAGAAGATCAACAAAACTAGAAAATGGTTCTTTGAAAGAATTAATAAGATCAATAAACAACTGGCCAGACTTATCCAAAAGAACAGAGAAAGGACCCAAATGAATAATATTATGAATGACAGGGGATGATCACAACGAACACCAAGGAAATAGAAACAATTATTAGAGATTATTATCAACAAACATATGCCAATAAAGTAAGCAATGTGGAAGAAATGGTTGCCTTCCTGGAAACCTATGAACTACCAAGACAGAAACAGGCAGAAACTGACAACCTGAATAGACCCATAACCAGTAACAAGGTTGAAACAGTGATCAAAAACCTCCCCAAAAAACAAGTGTCCAGGACATGATGGATTCCCTGTGGAATTCTACCAAACATTCAAAGAAGAAATAACACCTATTCTCCTGAAGCTGTTTCAAAACATAGAAACTCATTCTGTGAGCCCAGCATTGCCTTGATCCCCAAACCAGGCAAAGACCCCATCAAAAAGAATTTCAGACCCACATCCCTGATGAATATGGATGTCAAGATTTTCAAAAAGATCCTACCTAACAGGATCCAATAGTGCCTAAAAAGAGTCCATTACAAACAGTACATTAGAGATTATCCATCAGGACCAGGTGGGATTTATCCCTGGGATGCAAGAGTGGTTCGACATTGGGAAATCAATATGATAGAACACGTTAATTAGAGGAGAAAGAGGAACCATATGGTTCTCTCAATGGTGCAGAAAAAGCATTTGACAAAATACAGCATCCTTTCTTGATTGAAACTCTTCAGAGTATGGGGATAGAGGGAATATTCCTCAATTTTATAAAAACTGTTTATGAAAAGCCCACAAAGAATATCATTCTCAATGGGGAAAAGCTGAGAGCCTTTCCCTTAAGATCAGGAACACAAGAAGGATGCCCACTATCCCCACTGTTGCTCAACATAGTAGTAGAAGTCCTAGCCTCAACAATCAACAACAAAAAGAAGGAAAAGGTATTGAAATTGGCAAAGAAGAAGTCAAACTCTCTCTCTTCACAGATGACATGATACTTTAGATGAAAAACTGTTGTGGCCGGCGCGACAAGAGGGAACAGGGTTGAAGGATAGGAGAATGAAGAAAGGGAATGTGGGGAACAGGAGGGACACAGGCAAACGTGTCAAGCAAGTGCCAAAGTTTATTTTGCAGAGTTCTGATTTATACCACACAGTAAGGGAATCACCTCCTGTACATCTGGTGCTAGTTTCTATTTTGGCCTGGGAATAGCTGGTCGTGCAGAGATATCAGACCGCCTTGACCTTTGTGGTTTGAACACTTAGGCCACAACTCAATATTCACAAAACACACGAGCTTATTAGCTTAGTCTTGAGACAGCAGCTGCAATGGCAACAAGCCAAACCTCCCAATGTTCTCATATCAATCACCAGGGACACATGGTGGCATTCTAGAAATAGCTCACTACCTGTGAAGGTCCTCGGTTGAAGAGGTTCCCAAGAACTGTTCCTCTATTGGGTTAACCTCTTCTAGGTACGAGGCCCCCAACAGAAAACCCAAAAGACTCTACTCCCAAATTACTAGAACTCATACAGCAATTCAGTAATAAGACAGGATACAAAATCAATGCAGAGAAATCAGTTGCTTTCCTATACACTAACAATGTAACTGTAGAAAGAGAATTTAAGGAATCAATTCCATTTACAACAGCACCAAAAACCAGAAGATACCTTTCAAAAAACCTAACCAAGGAGGTGAAGGAACTACAAAGAAGACATCCAAATGGCCAACAAACACATGAAGAAATGCTCAACATCCCTTGGCATCAAGGAAATACAATTCAAAACCACCATGAGATACCACTTAATACCAGTCAAAAATGGCTAAAATTAATAATTTAGGAATCGACAGATGTTGGCGAGGATGTAGAAAAAGGGGAACCGTCCTACACTGTTGGTGGGAATGCAAGCTGGTGCAGCCTCTCTGGCAAACAGTATGGAGGTTCCTCAAAAAGTTGAAAATAGAGTTACCCTGTGACCCAGCAATCGCACTACTGGGTATTTACCCCAAAGATACAAACATAGTTATCCAAAGGGCACATGCACCCCGATGTTTATAGCAGCAATGTGCACAATACCCAACTAGGGAAAGGGCCTAGATGTCCATCAACAGAAGAATGGATAAAGAAGATGTGATTGATATATCTATATATATATCATCTATATCTATATCTATCTATATCTCTATCTATCTATCTATCTATTTATATCTACACACACACACACACACACACACATACACACTAGAATATTATATAGCCAGTAAAAAAAAAAAAGAAATCTTGCCATTTGCAATGATATGGCTGGAACTAGGGGGTTCAATTAGAGAAAGACAACTATCGTATTACCTCGCTGATGTGTGGATGTTGAGAAACAAGGCAGAGGATCATGGGGGATGAGAGGAAAAATTGAAATGAAATGGGATGAAACCAGTGAGAGAGACAAATCATAAAAGACTTTTAATCTCAAGAAAAAACTGAGGGTTCCTGGAGTGGTGGATGCTGGGAGGGATAAGATGACTGGGTGATGGACATTGGGGAGGGTATGTGTTATGGTGAGTGATGTGAATTGTGTAAGACTGATAATCAGGGGTACAGGCCTGTACCCCTGAAACAAATGATACATTATATGTTCATTAAAAAAGACTTAAAGATGTGAGGGCGATCTGATTGTGGCATCTGTCACCCCATTGTTCACCAGGGTTGATTCGGCTGATCTGGCTGGCTAGGCGAGTGTCCCCTTCCTCCCTCACCACTCCATGTACATCCCTCCCAAAGCTGCACACTCAGTCGAAGAGGATGACCTTCCCTGATAGAGCAGAAGACCGTTCTTGGATCAAAGGTATACGAGTAGCTGTGCTCCCCTGCTAGAACCTCCAAACAAGCTCTCCAGGTTCATTTGTAGGAGAACGTAGGATAGTCAAGCTTCTAAGACCCCAGACACACCCAAATGAGGCTCTGCATGTGGCAGTCTGCCTTAAAAAAAAAAAAAGACAAAAACAAAGAGTCAATAAAGTAAGACTAATTGAAAAAGGAAATAACAGAAAAAAGAAAAGGAAAAATTTTAAATGAAAGATAAATCATGAAAAAAACCCCAAAACCTTAAATTCTCTATATTATTTTCCTCTAGTCCTAGAGTTTTGCAGTCCTATGTGCTCTGTAAACTTGGTGTTCCCTGTTGTTTCATCTGGTCTTCTGAGGAAGGGGCCTGCTGCTCTGAATCTCAGGTGCCTTTGCCTGGGTGGAGTTGCACAGCCCCTTGTCAGGGGCCCGGACTTGGGCTGAGCTGCTACTGATTGCTCTATGTGGCTTTTGTTCCCCATAGGTGTTCTGCGTCTCTCTAGAGGATGAAAACAAGTAAGGCCTTGCCCGATCTTGAGTCCCGGTGCCAAGAGATGGCTGTCCCCTCTCTTCACTAAACCCTCAAGGATAAGTGGTCTTCACTTTTGTGTGTGCCAAAGTCTAAAGATGCCTGTGGTGTGTGCTTGCACGGATCCTCCCAGCAGAATGCAAAAGCTCCCTGAATTTCTGTCCTTTGTAGGGTCCCCACACAGAGAGTGGTCACCCGGTCAGGCACTCCTCCATGCTGTCCTTCCTGGGGAAGGCATATGGCTACAAGTTTTCTGTCCTTTGAAGTACCCCTACACTCTGAGGGATTGCACAATTGTGCACACTCCCATGCCATCCCTGGTGGAGGAAGTAACAGGGCTGCCACTATTTTCTCCTTTGCAGGACACCTGCAGGAGTGCTGTCACCGGATCATGCTGCAGTTCATCGTTTATGGCGAACCGAGTTGAGGGTCCCCTCCCAGGTTTGCTGACCCTCACTGCTTTCTTCATTCCAATGCTTAGGAACTCTGTCTGCTCATGCACCTCTGTTCTTTCTGTGACCTTGGAGATTCTAAGACCACACTGTCACACCTAGGATTCTGCCCTGCTTCTAACTCAGCACCTTTCAGGCACAGATGTCTCCCATTGGAGCAGACTTATAAAGGTTCTAAAAGTGGGCTCTGGGGCTATATCACTTTCTAGTAGCCAGTTTACAGAGGCTCTCTCCTTCCACTGATTATCTTCTGAGATATCCCCTCAGATTCTCCAGACCTCCTACTTCGCAAAAAGTGGTCACGTTTTGGTTTGTAGAATTCCTGCAATTCTTTCCTTACACCTCAGTCTGAATTCATAGGAGTTCAGAATGATTTGATAGTTATCTACCTAAATTCAGGGGACCAGATAAAATGAGGTCCCCTACTCTTCTGACATCTTGCCTCCCTCCCCATAATGCAAATTCTATAATCCATGCAAGAAGAGGAGGTGACTTATATCATACATAATGAATTGAACAGATCTTGCTCAATATGTTTGGTGTCAACAGTGGAAGGACTCCATATACTCTAAAGCCTTGGTTCACACAATGTGCAACACAGCTTTCCCTTCCCTGTATTTCCATAAACTAAGTCACCATCCACCACACACAATCACTGTCTTAGTGTTCATAAACACAAGTTTCCAATTTCACATCAGGTATTGACAGTCCAACCAATCCAAACCTCCTTCAGCAACAAATAATGATCGATCAGAACTATCAAGATCTTAGGGCACCTGGGTTACTCAGTTGGTTAAGCATCTGACTCCTGATTTCAACCCAGGTCATGATGTTCCAGGTTGTGAGATGGAGGTGTGTGTTGGCTCCATGGTGGGTGTGGAGCCAGCTTAGGATTCTCTCTCTCCCTCTGTCGCTCACTGCCTCCATGTTCCCCCTCTCTCAAAACACTAAACCAAACCAACCAAACAAACAAAAAAACCCATCACTGTTCTCAGCAGCAACTATTATGGGCACCCAAAGCACCTTCACACCACTGTATGAATGGATCCTCCAGCACGGGGATTTTCTTCAGCTCTATCGATAAAGAAAAGCTCTAAAGATGCAGAGCATCACTATTAGAAAAAAAGGTAGTTGCTGGAACCGACACTTCTATAGAGTCATGGACGGATGAGATGTGAGGGAGCAGCTTCCTAGCGAGACTGGATTCACTTTTGCACCTGGGAAACCAGTGTACTGGGAAGAGATCAGGGGGATACCTTAAAAGGAAGGCAGGTCAAAGGGCTGTAAGCCTGCATTATTACCATAACGTTGCTATAGACTTACTGATAAACATCATTCTTTTGACTCTCTGTATGTAATTCTGTGTAAGGCCACAACATTATTTTCCATACATGTCCGCTCCCTCACTGCATACTACAACAAAGGACCCTTCTGCTCGAAGACCCAATGGAGTAGTGTGTAAGCATTTTGGATGAATAATTTGAAAACACCATAAAGGCTTACTCATCTCAACAAAGTATTCTGTCCTCTTGAAAATATAAGGACTATTTTCAGCCCCTTGCAGGTCTGGCATCACAGATAATAGATCTTGCAGTGGGCCCAGGGTGTGTGGACACCAGATCACAGAAGAGTGGCATCTCTTTTCCTATCCATTCAACACCTCCACGTACATACTTGGAAAGGAGGAAAACATACATTTCCTTTGTCTCTCATCCACAGTAGAGCTGGTGTCAAAGGTAACAATTCTCCAGGATGGTTAGCATCCTCTTAGAGCACCCAATAACTCGTTATTTGCAGTGAAAACTTGGATGTAATAATACCTTGCTTTACTAACTACCCCTTGTCACTTGAAAAAAGAAGCAAAATTGAAATAAAACAAAAGCATTCATTTGGGGTCTTAGAATTGCAATTCAGGAACATCAATTCAGGTAGTAACCCAAATTGTGTCCCACTAGGGAACAAAAATTTGAGGGTTTTTACAACAACAGGGAATGCTTATATACGTTGTTAAAAATAGTTATGATTGGTGTTGGTGGTAGAAAACTAACCTCAGCTAAATAGAATTGGTTCTCTGATGGCTAGAGCCATCATTGAGCAAAAGTCCATTATTGCTGCAAGTTGTAGAGGTTCCTACAGAGCCCCTGGAATATTCCTGGTTTAGTCTTGTTCAAAAGTTCATTTATCCACCTAGTGAGGACATGTGTAAGACCCACCTCCTTAATGACCTTGGGCTCCATTTTAAAACGTCTCAACATAAGTGACCCCATTTCTTTTCACCTCTCACACATTTCAAAAGGTTAGAAGTCATATTTTAAGCATACTTATATTTTTAATATAAAAAAAGACCTAGGGCACTTTCAGCTACTAAAATTATATCCTACAGCTATCAAGTCATAAGCCATACTTATTTGTTTCTTCCCTAATGGTCCCATAATGATAAATTTTATTAACATCAGGTTATTATTTATAATGCAAAAACAGCAATGAACAGAGTAGTAACATTTTTTATTTCCTGTATCTTTTTCAGTAAAATGTCTATTTAGAAGTTCAGGGTTACTGTATTATCATTGCTATTTTGAAATCAGCTGGACAAAAATAGGAATTGATGTTCTACCAACACAAGTTCTATAAAAAGATCATTCTAGCTTCACAACTGATTCAGTCACATTTTACCTAAATAAATTAATTTGACCTAACCGAAAATGTTAGTAATTTTCTAGCTTAAATTCAATTAGTTTTAGTTACTGGTAGAAAGCCTAGATACCCAACTTGGCTGTTAAAAAAAAAATGGTAAACAGGTATTCCGAGAGGTCAGTATGCTCAGTGCCCGTCATGCTGACTGCACACAACAGGCACGGAGTAGATGTGTGTGGATGGGATGATGGAAGAGGAGATGATGAGTGGACAGAACCAACAGAGCAGGCAAGGGGGAAGGAAAATCAGGAGGTGAGAAGGAAGACCCAGAGAGTCCCTAAATCCAAGCTGTA